>NC_084642.1:33092445-33416820 GCF_019802595.1 Syngnathoides biaculeatus
TGATGATCAGTGGTGCGGATGGGTGGGTGTGGAGTCTGACAGTCTCCTTTTCAAATCTGCAGTACAGGTTATTCAAGTCTTCATCCAGTCCTTCATTTTTCCCCGCTGGGGCCTCGATCACTTATAATTGATTACGGATTGTAATCCTCACCTAACTGGTGCAAAATCGTTAGCAGCAAACTGTTTTTTTTTTTTTTTCTGGCATAATTTCTCTTGCAAATCTTGATTTCTTTTGTCAGATTGTTTCGGGCCCGGATGTATAGGGCTCTGTCGCCACTCCAATGGGCATCCTCTTTAGCCTGGCAAAGTTGGAGAAGTTGGGAAGTGAACCATGGGTTGTTGTCATTGAATGTGGAAACTTTCCTTGGAGGTACACGTGCGTATTCACAGAAGCTGGTGTTGGGTATAATATCCACCCATCCATCCATCCATTTATCCATTTTCTGTAATGCTTGGTGTCTGTCTAGTCATCCAATCTGCTAATTGAAGTTTCAAAGACATTCCAATCTATCCAGTCTAAATAATCTTTAAATTCCATCTGTGCTTCATTGGTCCGTTTCTTCACTGTTTTCACCAAATGCTTTGCCCATTTACGTTCGTGCGTGTGTAATGATATTAGGTCCATTAAACTGTGAATAGACACACCTAAAGGTTGCACAGGCAACAGCACATTATGAGTCCTTTAAAAAAAAAAAACATCTATTTTGCTGTCTACCACTGTGTAAATGCATAATTGCTGGCTCATCCAGGAGCTGCGCCTCACAGAGCCCTCTCGTGTACTGCAACAACAAAATGAGGTTCTCACCATTGGCAATAATAGCAAACAGCTTGAGTGACAAAAGAGAGTATTTGTGAAAAAAAAAACAAAAAAAAGCAAGACAATCTATCACTGAAGACACTATGATACATGTGTTGATTTGCATGGAAAAGGCATATCAAGCAGTACGAGAAAAAATCCTATATAGCCATCTATCTGTCCATTTAGCATATCACTTCTGCTTTCATTGGGTGTGGAGCCACTCACATATTGTGACAAATAACTCATGAATATGCTCATTGCTTGTGTATCCCCTCACTCCTACTCACGTCCTATAGTGTTATAATTTACAGTCAATCCCACCACACTTCAGTTGTACAGTCAGGTTCATGACCCTTGTTCTGCATGCTTCTTCTCTTGTCCTTGTCCTGTCCTTCTCTCGCAGGGTGTAGCACTACAGCTCCATGCAACACTCATATTTAATGTTTCATTGTTACAGTGAAATGACTTACTTTTCTCATCCTGTTTACAATTAGTGTTTTGTCCTTTGTCTTCATTTCTCTCTCCCCTCTAGGAACATTGTTCTGGTTCGACTGATCAACTTTGATTTGAATTGAACTTCAATTATAGTATTAAGAAACCACAAGGGAAGTTTAAAAAACCCCACTGTGACAGAATAAAACTGGTCCGGGATAAAAGGGGTACAGATCCTCCATTCTGCTCTACTTAAAAGCCGAACAGGACCAGAGGAAAAAAACAAACATAGAATAATGATTTAAACCTCGATTCAGTGACTTGTTAACATAGACTCAGTGAAAAGGTTTCAATTTTATAAAAAAAAAAAAAAAAGAAAAAAAGGCACCTCTGACAGATACTTCTGTCAGCTGTTTATTATGTTGCTAGCGCTGGCTTGGTAACGGAGAGGTAGGCTGAACTCTTCGCAAGTGCCGATATAAGCTTGAGAAATTCGAATGACCCCATTTCAAGACTCTAAGCAGAAAAACATCTGAAACTCAAGACTGTTTTATTTTTACTAAGGCAGCATAGAAACAACATTATATCCAAAATAAATACTACAAAAAGTTAGTGTCAAAAAATGTGACTGAACAAAACCCCAAAATTTTTAATGCTTTTGAACACCACCAAAAATTCCAAGCCTATAACCGTATGTGGTGTATAAAATAAAATGGTAGGTGGGATATAAAATTAGACTTTATATGATCAGGATTTTTGGGAGGTACAGTGGTGCAGCAGTAGAGCGTTGGCCTCACTTTTCTGAGGACCGGGGTTCAAATGCCAGCCCTGGCAGTGTAGAGTTTGCATGTTCTCCCCGTTCCTGCGTGAGTTTTCTCCATGCACTCTGGTTTCCTCCCACATCCCAAAAACAATTGGAAATTTAATTTGGTGCCCCTGCAATTGACTGGAAACCAGTTCTGGATATGCCCTGCCTCCTGCCCGATGACAGCTGGGATTGGCTCCAGCACTCCTGGAATCCTTGTGAGAATAAGCGGCGGGAAGAAAACCCATGCAAAAAAAGGGAGAATATACAAACTACACACAGGTGGGTCTGGGATTTGAACCCCAGTCCTCAGAACTGTGAGGCCAACACACTACAGCTGCACCGCCATGCCGCCCTGCCAAAAATAATGGATACTAACTTACTATAATTAAATTACTTTCTTGAAATAAAAGATGAAACTTTAGAGCATGATTTGACAGAAATCCAGCATGTTTACAATTGATAGTGCTCGCACTATCTTGCTAGGCTACATAAAGTTTTGTTGCCTGCTTGTGAGGTGTATTAAAAGTATGTGAACATACCTCAAGCAAGCCTTGAATGTAATTCCTCTCCTGAGCACCGGTGACCACCTGCACATTTTGTACCCATTTTGTCCTCATAATACAGACACCACGATCCACTGTTGTTCACGTTGCCACGGTAATTTGATCGTGTTTGAGTTGACGAGATACAACCGAATGATTGTAAAAAAAACAGGATATGATGGTATCAGAATGCAAGTTTTTAATCTAGTAGTCTGACATAGTACAATTGTGAAATAGCAAAATTGTCTTGTGGTCAGATCTGGGCATAACGTGCCTTGTCTCAGAGGTGTTGTCTGCTCCACGCGGCTGACATTTATTTTTTTTAAATATTATTTTTATTGGCCATTAAATATTGACATTTCTATGTCAAAAGACACCCGGGAAGGCTAAAAATAAACTAGCTTTTTGTATCCAAATATATTGGTCACATTCACGATGTGGAGTAAATGTCTTTTGTGGAGCCAGTCAATTATGTCATTGATCATATCGACGAATTATGACAATAAAGCTGATCTACCAATCAGCATAAAATGATCATGATCAGCTGATAACGATAAGACCAATCAAATCGACACGAGTCTATATAAAATGGTATATGCGTGTCCCTTTAAGAGTTGAGGGGTTTGTGGTGCAGTGTGTGAGTCTGAGTGTGAGATGTGGCCGATAGCAGCTCCTGCTGGAGTGTGCTCGTTGTGTTTGTGTTTTACTGGTCTTCCTGGGTTCAATAAATGGCTCAAGAGTTCATTGGTGATTGTGGCTCTCGTTTACCACATCTGAGGGCATGACAGAATTTAAGTAAACCTAAAATCCCATAAAAATTGATAGCTTGAAAAACACAATGTGAATGCAATACAGCTCATTATTCTCAGTTTACAGTCCCTTTTTTTTAATTTGTTTATACTATGTTACATTTTCATGGTGTTTTTTTTTGTATTTATGAGCACACATTTCCTTGATTTGCAGCAAGAGACACTGTGCAGGGCCACTCCATTAATTATAGAGGTACTGGGGCAGAGTGCATGAGGAGGCGGAGCGAGTAGGGGTCTCCTCGGTGCCATCAGGGCCATCTGTGTTTGTGTGCGAGATTGTGCTGTGTGTGTGGCAGGGTACAATTACAAGGGAATAGGAAGTAGCCACAGGGCTCAGGGTTCAAAGCACAACACATATTCAGGATGAGTGCCTGGAACTTATTGGACAAATTTGATGACCTAACATAAGTTTAAGTCCTGACAGCTTCATGATGGGATAATTTTGTTGTCAGTGTGCTTTAAAATTCAATACATTTGTAAATTGTGCCTGGGTTTTTCTCATCAGGACAATGTTGTTTTGCTTGTACTAAAAAGAAACAAAAACTGTATGTGCTGGATTTATAAATCCCCATCAGTTAGATAGGATGCTAGCCGCTCATCCAGCCATCCATTGTCATCACTGCTTGTACTTAATATGATTGAAGAATGACTTGTTAAGCGTGTAAATCTTACTATGATGTCAGTGGCTCATCATCCATGAACCTAACCTCAGCATCCAAATTATTCAACACCTAACTGGATGATTAATTCATTAAAAGGTGCGTCACTATCCCGCAAAAGTGTATCCTCTAGATAGTGAGGAAAGCCAGCAATAAATTCTGTTGGTCAGCTTCACTTCTGTTTGAGAAAACTAGACTGAGGCGGTGCAGATGTTTGGATCACTTCTCGGTTAATTTATGGAGATGCGGATGGTAATCTGTTCTGCATGTCTAGCTGCTGACAGCTGCAGAAGTCCTTTGGCTCGCCATGTCGTTCTTGGGCCAAAGCCAGGAGGGCAGAGTGAATTCACAGCCAAGAGCTCTCAGGTAAACCTGCTGGCCAGACACAGCACAGAAATATGTCTGTAAGATGAGCCTGAGACCTTCTGCAGGCCTCTGCACCACCCTTTATCACGACCATGACATTGACAGAAAGTGACGACTGTGGTTTGATAGCAAGCCTCGGGCTGGGAAGGAAAAGGAGCAAGACTGAAAAGACAGTTCACCAGGCTGACACATCAATAACAAGAATTTAGAAAGGACAATTTATTTCCTTGTCCAGCAATGTGAGCTTGGCAGGGAGTTCAAGCTCACATGGCAGGGCCGATTGGAGAATCATATTGTCGTATCGTAATCATTATGTCACTGAAAGGCAGCCTATTGCTCTGTGCAGGCAGAGCTCTCTCAAGATCCGGTCTAGCAGAGGTGTGAGGGATTGTGTGGAACAAACAATTTTTGATGCAATGCTGGTGGAGTGCTGTATTCATTCATTAATTCATTTTCTGTAGCGGTTATCCTCACTTGGGTCACGGGTGTTCTCTTCATGTGTTTTACTTCCAAAGTGCTAACATGAATAAACAGCCAGCCAAACTCCTTTTCAAGAGCCAGGAAGTGAGTGTGCTTGCTCCTTTAATGACTTCTTAACAGGTCAAGTCGGGTGACACAATGAAAATGGAGTGAAACTAAAGAAATACCAAACATACTAAATAGACTGCAGTGTCAAATCAGTATGGAGTATAAACATCTTCCATTAGTATATGAATTAAACATTCACATTCAGTAAGTCTAAGCACAAACAGCAACAGCATTCTAGTGAAGTGAGTAGCAGATACACATACTGCTGCTAGCTATCTCATGAGAACGAACACAACATGTAAAGTTACTAAATCAATGCAGCTCACAAATATGCACGAAGATACTGTTAAAGTTACTAACAATACTTCTGAAACATGTAAAGAACATAAACTACTCACAGCCATTGCTTTCTGACAGATTCATGCACAGGAATAAGCTGATTTCAACGTGCTATACACCTTTCAACTGTTGACATGCTTTTTTACTGTTTTTTTTTTCTGCTCTGCTCAGCGGTTCCTACTTCCTGTATTCTACAGTTTCAAAATAAAAGCCTAGCAATGCACTCTCAAAATTAACAACACAAACAGATCTTTTCCAATAAAATCGATTCGATAAAATTCTTAACATATTAAACACTTGGGGCAGAACAGGTGTGCTGGAACTTATCCCAGCTATCATCGGGCGAGAGACAGGGTAGACCCTTAACTGGTCACCAGCCAGGGTGCTGCGATTTTGTTGTTGAAATATTATATTTCAACCAAGTAATTTACAGTTCACTTTTCTCGATTGTTTAAAAAGGACAAAATGTTTATTTTTTCAAATTTTAGAGGTGTTGGGATTCATTGGGTGCTTCAGGACTGTCGAAACTAGCGTCAACATGCCTATGAATGAAGTGTTGTTTGTTCCTCAAAAATCTAAATCAGAATTGGCTTTATTAGCCAACTATTAGTAGTACACACAAGGATATTTTCTTCCGGTAGTTGTTGCTGCCCTAGGACGACATACATGTTGAGTCCAAGGAATAATAGACAGTCAATTAACAGAGAAGGGTTTTTTTTTTTTTGCTTCCTGAAGTCCACAATCATCTCTACAGTCTTTAGTGTGTTCAGCTCCCGTGTTGTTGGCCACACCAAAGCTCCAGCCTCTCCACTTCTCGTCGATACACAGACACGTTGCCATCTTTGATGAGCACGATGACTGTGGTGCCATCGGCAAACTTCAGGAGTTTGACAGCCAGGTGCATTGTGTTGTTTGTGTAGCGCTAGAACAGCATAAGGGAGAGGACACAAGTATGGGGTGACCCGGTGCTTATAGTGTACATGGATGAGATGGTGTCCTCCAGCCACATCCGGTCTGTCCTGCCCTTCAGGAAGTTGTCGATCCACTGGCAGATGGCAGGTGAGACGCTGAGCTAGAGAAGCTCAGAGGAGATGAGTTTGGGGATGATGGTGTCGAACGCAGATCTAGAGTCGACAAACAGGATCCTCACATGGGTTCCCTCGCTTTCAAGGTGTTCAAGGATGAAGTGCCAACCCATGCTGATTGCATCATCCGCAGACCTCTTAGCTCCATAGGCAACCTGCAGGGGGTCCAGGTGGAGGCCTGCGACGCTCTTGAAGTGGTCAAGGGACTTCATGACCACAGATGTCAAGGCAACAGGCCTGTAGTCATTTAAAACTGAGATTGCTGATTTGTTGGGGACTGGTATGATGGTTGAGTATTTGAAGCACGTTGGTACTTCACACAGTTCTAGATACCTGTTGAAGATCTTTGAGAAGATGAGAGCAAGTTGGTCTGGGCAGGCTTTGAGGCAGCATGGCGACACGAGGTCCGCCGCTTTGTTGATCTTTTGTTGCTTGAAATTCAATATAAATGATAAATGAGGATTTAGCACATAAAAGTAAAGCCCTTGGGTTCTTTTGAGTGAGGAATTGTCATAATTTGTTTTTTTAATTTTTGTAATAAGATTAAACTCGTTATGGAGACAGACTAAAATCTGTGCTTCCTTCGAGTTGTCTTGTGGACTTTCAAATGAACTGTGTTATCTCTCGCCTGAGTGCGGCCATCTTGCTCCAGAGTATGAGTCATCATTAATGATCTGCTTCATTACCTTCCATCTCCGCAGCACATACAATACGTAACACTTATGCACTCACGCCACACTATGGTGCAGAGCTATTGTCGAGGTATGTTGATGAAAGGTGCTGTATTGCTTGAAAATGAAGCTCTCGAATGCAGATATACGATGTGCGGACAGGCTGGAAACAGTTTATTATTAATCTTCTGTACTTGGTGCCACAACAGCAAGTTGAGAGCTGCCTGCTCCCTTTCCTCCCAAGATCGAGTCTCATTCTTTTTCACGCTTTCATTGAACATTTTTATATTTGATCAAGTTTGAATGATTGTATATAAATAAGACAATGAATATTAACATGTTTTTGGGGGGTTCTGGATGAGTTCAGTCCAGAATGGAGAGACACATTGTATAGATTGTTTCACAATGGCGTCATATGTACTTCTGGTTCGCAATTACTTTGATGGCAAATCTACTATACCCTACTATGACATATGCCAAAGGTAGAGTGATTGGAAAATCCTTAAATTACCCTGCAGACTATTGTTCACACACATCATGGAAATTATTTCATTTAAATTGTGTGATTTCTGTATATGGGACGATTATCAGAATGTAAAAAGAGCATTACATCTCTCATGGACAAAGCATGCAGTGGTAGGTCCAGCCCCATGATCTATTGAATTCCAGTACACATTGTATTGGTAATTGCATTTATAATAATGAACAGTTGTGACGACACGTCAAGACAAAACCATTTCCCTCACTCCATGTTGTGTTGTGGTAATGCAGCCATCAATCCCCATCTGTCAGCAGCGAAATGGGCCCCTCAGCTACTATGCATCTCACTCACATCGGAATATTGATGAGCTGAATTACTTGCATCCTCATCACTCACCAGTCTTCACATCAGCTTTCATTCTTTTCTTGACCCTGTTGCACATATCTTACAAAAAAAAGCATCGTGTGATGATGTAATTGAGAATGACCGCTTGAGGAGTCTCTCAGCAGCAGTAATTTACTTTTCCGCAGCACAGCACCTTTCCATAATAAGAAGGGATGCTGCCTGCTACCACTTATTACAGATAAGAAGACTCAATTAATCATTTAAGTCATTTCAACCAATTCAGGGTGTACCCCACCTCCTGCTCAAAGATAGCTGGGATAGGATCCAGCACTCCCATGACCCTTGTGAGGATAAGTGGCTCAGATAATGGATGGATGGAACCTGATTACACAACTGCTCTGCCTTGATCAAGTGACATAGACTGTGGTGCCATCAGAAATACTGTAGTTTAGCCTTCTGTCCTGTTTTGTCCTTGACCATGTGTACTTCCCTCTACCAGCATGAAGAAAAGTCCTGTTTGGGCATTATTTCATATTGTGAGGCCGGGTTATGATATTGCGTATGATCCATCATGTGGCAATAAAGCATAAAAGGTTTTCCTCAACAAGGTTGAACAAAAATGTGCAAAAATACAGCATCCAGTAAACTTAAGAGAAACAAACTTTTCCCTTAGACAAGACGTGCCTGCATCTAAGGATGTAGCAGCGGTAGACTACTCTGTGCGTTTCTAATGAAACATTTACTCAAAATCACATAACATTGCAATAATTGCTGCACAGTTTGAATTTTGCATAAGTGCATATACAAACCATGTGATATGGAAAGTTCCTAGCTGGGATAAGAAGCACTGTTGAGGGAATATTGATTGTTACAAAGTAGTGTAAAGACAGCATTTTGGGGGGGTTCTGCACTGCAGCATTGTGATTGTGATAGAAACGTGTGCTGAATAATAAAGTGCAGACTTAGTAAAGGAAAATAATTGATTATTCCCCCCACAACAAAACACAATATGAATTAAATATAAGCAACATTATTTAAGGACCTGCAGACAAACGGACCCGAGATGTAACCTTCAGATGAATACATACAGGTATTAGCACCTGTAACAAATTACGTAAAATTTCAGGATCAGAGCCCAAAGAGATGATCAAGCATCAAGCCACCTTTGCTTATTACACCAAATTCGGCATAGGTGGAACATAGTAGTAACCGTGTGGGCTTTTACACAAGGACTCGGTATCCCACAATCAGGTATGTGACATCAGCGCCAGCATCTGTTGTGACTTTTACAATACTTGCTGGATAGGACCATTGTTTTCAACACAACAGGGTGAGAGAAGTGAACGTTAAGTGTAAATGTTAATGGGCATATATGCATTTCATACGGACACCATCTTGCCTCTATTGTAGCTCTGATACTACCATCCATTAATGCATTTTCCGTTCCGCTTTTCCTCACTGTAGGGTAGGGGACATGCTAGAGCCTATCTCAGCTGACTCTGGGCAAGAGGCGGATACACCCTGAACTGGTTGCTAGGTGATCACAAGGCACACAGACAAAAAAAAAAACATTCACACTTACATAAAGGCCTACGAGTAATTTAGAGCTTTCAATCAATCTGTTTTTGGGTAGTGGGACATGATAATCCTTGCTGGCATGGACAGAACATGCAAAGGCCAGACAGGCAAGGCCGGATTTGAAACCAGGTCCTCAAAAATGCGAGGCAGATAACAACAACAATAAAATAATAATAATGTCTTCCACATAAATAGCACATTTATAGACAAGGCGATTTACAATTTCATGCATTATTCACTCCTCAGTCACAACCTGGTGAGATAAAATGAGATCAATGAAGTCTCAATCATCTAATCTCCAACAGACTCCTGTTGATGGGTTAAAAACCATTCTTATCCTTATGTTCAGTGTAGTTCTTCATGATGGGGTTTGTGTAATCCAAATAATGCTAGGATCTCGGTTGTCTTGGGCTCAGTGTGTCACTCAAGCTGATATCAATGAAAAAACTATTTTAAAATGATGCTACAACACCGCAGCTGGGCTCAGCACTGACTGCGTTAAAAGGTGAACAATCAGATCACTGCCAGACTTTGATGGATTGTGTGTGTCTGTTTATGTTGTGTGCAGAATATCCAGCAACCCCGCTGAGCTCGTGAGCTTTCAGACACAATTACCTGCTGGTAAAAACAAGACCTTTTGACCCAGATCATTTTCCCGTAACGTCAATTTATTTTATCAGATCACACATGCCTACTGAAATTAAATACTGACAAAAATAATGCTTGAGCTGGGAAATGAATGTGAATCACATTGACGCGTGATTGACTACTAAAAAGAATATCATTACTGTCTGGTAAGCAGCAATTGGCTGCTTTAGTTGTCTAACCAACTGGTGGACAAGCCAGGACACCGTACATGTTGGACGTGGTTTGGAAAACAATCAACTAGATGATTTTAAAACATGCTGCTATAACACATTAAGGGTTAAGCATCCGCTTTTATTGACTCTAGTCTGCTTGTCCTTGTCTGTATTCAGCCACTGTGGCTTGACAGTTTTATACATTTTACACTAAGGAAGGCCAGACAATTTTTAAAAAAGTTAATGATTAGTTAAATTACTGGCTCACAAAGCCACTCTAGTCCAACTCCTGACAAAAGGGTACTGGCATCATTCTTTGAACACGGAGCATTCTAATCTAGTCATTGTCTCACTGTACTTAACAGTAGTACAGAGGTACTTATAAATCGATGAGCCACTGTTTGGCCTTGGTACCAGTCCTCTTGACAGGACAGATGTGGGTAGACTTATTGCCCCACAGCTTGGTGCCTGTAGGTTGGGGTTGACCTTGGTGGACGAGAGGGTAGCCTCCCTCTACCTTCGGGTGGGGGGATGGGTCCTGACTGTTGTTTCTGCCTATGCACCAAACAGCCATTCAGAGTACCCTTTTTGGAGACTTTGGAGGGAGTGCTGGAAAGTGCTCCTGCTGGGGACTATATCGTTCTGCTGGGGGACTTCAATGTTCACGAGGTCAATGACAGTGAGAACTGTAAGGGTGTGATTGGGAGGAATGGCCCCCTCAATCAGAACCCAAGTGGTGTTACTGGACTTCTGTGCTCACCCCGGATTGTCATTAATAAACGCAATATTCAAGCATAAATGTGTCCATACGTGCAATTGACACCTGGACAATCTGAGTTACCTGTCAATGATTAACTTTGTAATCGTGTATGGTACACTCGTGTGAAGACAGGGGCGGAACTGTCAACTGATCACCACCAGGTGGTGAGATGGCTCCAATGGTGGGAGAAAATGCTGGTCCCGCCTGGAAGGCCCAAATGTATTGTGAGGGTCTGCTGGGAATGTCTGGCAAAATCCCCTGTCAGAAGGAATTTCAACTCCCAGCTCTGGCAGAACTTCACCCACATTCCGAGGGAGGTAGGGGACATTGAGCCCGAGTGGACCATGTTCTGTGTCTCTATTTTTGAGGCAGTCGACCAGAGCTGTGGCCATAAGGTAGTCGGTGCCTGTTGTGGCGGCAATCTCCAAACCTGTAGTGGACACCAGCGGTGAGGGATGCCGTCAACCTGAAGAAAGGGTCCTACTGGGCCTTTTGGAGCTATGGGACTCCTGAGGCAGCTGATGGGTACTTCTTGGGCAAGTGGAATGCTTGGGAGTTTCTGGGGTAAAAACCCAGGCGTGGGAAGTTCGGTGAGACCATGGAGAACAACTTCACGATGGCTTCAAGCAAAATATGGTCCACCATCCAGCATCTCAGGACGGGGAAACAGTGCACTGTCAACACTGGGTGTAGTAAGGATAGGGCACTGCTGACCTCGACTTGGGCCATTGTGACTCGGTGGGGAGAACACTTCGAATAGGTTCTCAATTCCACTGACATCCCTATCCATGATGAAACAGAGTTTGAGTTCTCTGAGGTGGGCTCTCCTATCTCAGAGATGTAAGTCACTGTAGTGGTTAAAAAGCTCCCTGGTAGCAAGGCCCCAGGGGTGGATGAGATTCACCCAGAGTTCCTGAAGGTTCTCTCTGGATGTTGCTGGGCTCTCCTGGTTGACACAACACTGCAACATCACATGGACATTGGGGACAGTGCCTCTGGATCAGCAGACTGGAGAGGGTGTGTTCTAACTACAGGGGGTTCACACTCTTCAGCATCCCTGGTAAGGTTTATTCAGGTGTGCTGGAGAGGAGGTTCCATTAGGAAGTTGAATGTCAGATTCAGGAAGAAGAATGTGTTATTCGTCCTGGCTGTGATACAGTGGACCAGCTTTACACACTCACCAGGGTCTTCACGGGTGCAGGGAAGTTCGCCCAACCAGTCTATGTGTGTTTTGTAGACTTTAAGACAGTGTTCGACTGTCCCCCCCAGGGAGTCCTGTTTCTTCTGGAGTATGGGGTACCGAAGCCCCTGATATGGGCTGTTTGGTCCCTGTATGACCGGTGTCAAAATATGGGCCATGTGGCCGGCATTTAGTCAGACTTATTTCTGGTGAGAATTGAGCAGCTCTTTGTCACTGATTCTGGATGGATGGATGGGAATGAAAAAATGATGTCGGCGGACCCCATAGTAAACTAGGAATTTTAGGCTTGTTCTATGATAACATATTTGATCCATATTACCATATTTTGCCCTGCCCACATTTACGCTGAAACCTGTATGACATCAGGCAGAAGAGGAGCATATTTCCTTCTACTAGAATATTTTTGTTTGCTTCACAAATTGATACCATTGGTCTGTCACCACGTTGTCCATTATTTTTATGCAGTAACATATATAAAGTGGTGAATATGGCTTTAGAAAAAGATTATGGAAACTCGAAAATTCTTAAAATATCTGAAATGTTTTGAAAAACTTCACCTATTTCCCTCTTCTGCGGAAGCAACCCTTAGTATATAATTGTCACCAATGTTGAAAGTCTGGAGTTTTTGTGGGACAGTGGCAAGTGAAAATAATGAGGGTTAGATACTTTTGAGTCGAGTTTTTAGTTAAAATATATTACTGTAATAATTCGTTGCACAAGGAAGGAAACTGCATGAAATATACGGTATGTGCAGATTCATTTCTGCCTGTATACATTGGTTAACTCAATCAATCAATCTTTATTTGTACTGCACTGTTCACACACAAAATGCACGTGTTTTACATGGATTAAAGCCCTTCCTACTCAAAGAAGTAGAAAATAATGGAATGACCAATTAGCTAAAATCTGGGTATGTTGAATCCAGGGGATGAAACACCAACTCATGGTGGTCAGTTTATTTTTGTACCGATTGCATTTTTTATGGGTATAAGTCCTTTCAAGAAGAGTTTGGGAAGAGGACGTAACGCTATCTTTTGCTTTTGAGAAGTTTAATGCTTTTTGTATGGTCGTTGGTGTGTGACCATGGACTTTGATGGGCACAGCTGACCTATGATGCCTTGTTTGTGCCTTTTTAATCATTGAGAGTGGAAAAAATTAGCGAATGAACATAGTTTGTGTGTGCTAGCTGTTGTGTTAATGCAAGTGTGCAACGGTACATTATAGCAATACAAGGTGAAATACCTACGCGAATAAAGCAGCGCTTGAAAACTCAAGTAATATTTTTTTTTCCCCTGAAACGTTATTTGGAGGTGGCGGAATCCCGCCTGACAGTGACGATATAAAAATATATTGTATCGAGTAAATACTGCCACTTTATAGTATAATACATCGCTCTGTCCACATTGCCTATGCAGTGAATTTGGTCATTTCTGTATTAATTTTGGTGATGAAAAAGTGGCAGCTGCCAGGGCAATTAGTTATTTACTGATTGCTTACACAACAGACTGATATTACTGGAAATGACTGCCAATTTTATTTTCTTTACCAAAAACGCACAAACCTTGTTAGTGATATATTGGCCGTCTGGATGTTATACAGGACATAGGTCCTTCAAATGAAGGCAGAGTTGAAAAGATTAGAAAAAGTAACTTGTGGGCAGCACAATGTCAGCCTCTTAGTTCTGAGGTTTTGGGTTAAAATCTCAACTCCGGCCTTGCCCAAGTTTCCCTGTGTTTTTTTTTTTGTTTTACACCGACATTACCCAAATCTCTCTAAATTGTTCATAGGTTTCCATGTGAGTGTGAACACTTGTTTCTAATGTATACAGTACGTAACCTGCGTTCAACTGCCACCAAGTGTACAGTGTACCCCACCTTTCACCCAAAGCCAGGTGGGATAGGTTCCATCTCATCCGTGACCCTGAAAAGGACAAGCTCTATAGAAAATGGATGGTTGAATAAGTACATGTAATGTAAGTAATGTCTTATATGTGAATTTAGAGCGTGTGACTGTGTTGATGAGAGTAGAATGGCAGAGAAATGCACTGACATGTCTGAAGTCATCAATGTTATAACAATGGCACAGCAGTCAGTTGTAGTGCACACATTTACTTGCCGAGACATTTGCTCCATATTTAAGCATACTTAAATGTGCCACCAAACAACACTGTTGCTCATCACGGAACAAGCAGTTAGGGCAAGGGTGTGGGGTTGGTAGCGACTCAGCTTTGTTCCAGCTGAATAAAGTTAAAGCTTGTCCAATCACAGAAGAAAGTCAAACACCTCAACAAAAGTGTCTGAGAATGCTGATTTCAGAGCTGGGCACATGATGGTCTGTTGTGGCATGTCACTGTAAAGCTGTTTTTTTTTTTTTTATATAAATCCTTGCTCATGTATGAAGGAGAAGCAAGTGCATGTTTCTGCTTCTTTCAGTTTGGATGAAAGATGAGTCAGCACCAAGAAGCATCTCTGTCCTATTTGCGTTTGATGTGTAAGAGGGAGCGGATATAAACATACTGACTGTGTGTACATAGAACAATAAAAAAAATCCTGTTACTTCTGTCTCACACAAACTCATGCAACTCTGGTATTTCTACACTGCCACCACCTTGGTTGTGCACGCTTGACCTCGGTGTCCTTTCCTTTTCCAACAATCTGTGTTGAGACCTGCAGGTCCGCTTTGGCGAGGCTGTTTGTAAAGAAGTGCAGCATCAAGCATTCTGGCCGACACATCCTGAACTGCAGCTGGGTCAGACCATCACGTGGGCACATAACAAACAAAAGCACGCTTAGGAAAGAAAGAGGAGGGTTTATGGAACGGGAGTCTGGATGGAGACGTGTACAAATATTTGCTGCATTTGAAACAAAACAATTTCCTCCCAAGTACCTTGGGGTTTGATGAGGATCCATATTGGAAGGTGTCTGGATGTTCATAGCTGAAATTCTGGGTGTAAATGTGCTTTTTTGGTGCCTAAAAGTGAACTCTAATTGCAATATGTTTGGTATATATGATCTTTTTTGACTTGAGTAACATAATAACATACAACTTTTGATAATCATTTCCAGATATACATTTTTACAAAACATAATTTCAACATAGGCTACCAGTGTTTTTTGATCACAGTGCATTCTGGGTAGTGACAACAAATGGGGATGTGCCCGACATCCGGAGTTTTTTGCATTAACCACAGTAGCAACTCCTGGCAGCGATGAACATTGGTCAGCCATTTCAGTTTGACCCATAGTGTGCTCATGGAAATGAGGAGGGTGAGCAATACGCAACATACTGTATAAGGATGAAGTGTGTGTGAAAAAGCAAGTTGGTCATATTCAGTGTTGTACTGTATTTGTAGCTAATCCAACAGTGGGCTGATCAACGCACACAGCTAGTGTCTTTCGTGCCTTTTTGCTCAGCTTTTAATTGTCAAACGGCCGTTCAGACTCCTTGTGAGGAAAGAATAAAAAGAAAATCAGAGCTGGCATGGTGGACAATGCTTTAGAACATCTGTCTCATAGTTCTGAGGACCCTGCTTGGGTTACCTCCCACATCCCCAAAATGCACCAAATTGCACGTAGATGCGATTGTGAGTGCGAATGGTTGCTTTGTTTCTATGTGTCCTGCAATTGACCCCTCCGTGGATATTGCGCAATCCGCGTCACTGACCAATCAGAGGCCAGAGATCTGCATAAACCAAAGCCCGTTTTTGCTCCCGCCATTTTCTCAGACAACATTGCATGGTCCAGTATAGGTTTAGTTAGCGTTTTATCGCGTATTTGGGTTATGTAACAAAAAATATGGTTAAGAGGTGTAGTCACGGACTTTGTAATAGTGACGACAGGTATCCTGAAAGGCTAGTTGGTGGAGTTCGATTCGTACCCTTTCCAAAACTGAAGACCGAGTATGAAAAATGCCTTCGATGGGTCAAACTTTGTGGAAGACCGCATCATCAACTAAATCCATCTAATATCAACCGGAACACATGTTTGCACGAAGGTATGCCCTATATTTGATTTTCAATACATGTCTCGTATAAATGAATTCGAAGTTCTTCGCTAGCATAACACTGCTGCGTGTGAACGATTGACACTTATTCTTTGTTGAGCGATGTTTAGCGACGATCGGACTGCACAAACGTATTGATTTCTTGCTGGCTCGCGGCCGAAAGTTAACCAGACTGTGTTTGCACGAAGATATGCCCTAAATTTGATTTTTAATACACGTCTCGTATAAATGAATGAGACGTTCTCCGCTAGCATAACATTGCTACGTGTGAATGATTGAATGAAATCAGAAGCATGGCGTCTCTCTCAGTTAAGAATGTATTGTATTTAGAATCTATAATATATCGTTGATTTGAATGAAATCAGAAGCATAGAGTCTGTCTCAGTTCAGAATGTATTGTATTGTATTTGCCATTTTTACTGTTTGTCTTAGTCAGCGCACGTGGCGTGACGTCACTTCAGGAGGCGTGGTTAAGTGCCCTGTACGGAGGGGTCAATTGCCTGGCAACCAGTTCAGTGTGTACCCCGCCTCCTGTCTGAAAATAGCACAGATAGGCTACAGCAACACTGAGACCCTTGTGAGGATAAGCAGCTCAGAAATTGGATGGATGGATGGATGGATGGATGGATGGATGGATGGATGGATGGATGGAACCTGGGTTTAAGTGGCGAGAACACAGCCGCGGAACTTTTGACTTTTCTCACCACATCCTCCCACTGCTTCTTAACCCCTAACCACACACTTAATACACTTTTTCAGACAGGCATTCATATTTTATCTAATTTCTTTTGTTTAAACACTGTCAAAATTTAAACCTTTGTAGATTAAAAGAAAGTACATTACTGTATTCTAGAATGAAACCAAAGTTCAAAACATATTTGAGGCCAAGCCATTTATTTGAGAAAAAATATAGAAATGTCCTTCTATCAATTTTCATCCGCATTATCCAGGATAAGCGATTCCCTATAAAATGTAAAATATATTTATTAGACAATTTAAATGTTAATGATCAATCTATGATCATGGACACACATGAAATTATTAATAGCGACTCAAGCGTATTTTATAGTTCCTCCTATGGGTTTTGTTGGTGCTCTTTTTTTCTTCTGGGCAAAAATATTCTTATATACAGACATGGCACCTTTTTTTGATTATGTTTGAGAACTGAAGCGGCAACACTTTGTGTGTGGTGTGCCGAAATGACACAGGGCCCGCCAGAAGCCCCCGATACTTAGGGAGGGCGATCGCGCTGTCGCAAGAGCTACAACAAGTAGATCAAAGCAAGCTGTTTTGATTCAAGATTTGTACTACTTTTCAAAAGTCTGCTGCCTTTGGCAACATATTCAATGGCTAAGTTTTGGCAAAATCAATCACGGTAAGCAAAGAGGCAATCTTGTTTTTGTGGATTTTTATGAGAAAAAAATTGACATTTTTTGCAAAGACAGGAAAGAGTACAAGTCTTGCAAGTTGTTATCTCTTACTAAAGACCAGACTAAAAGACTTTCGGTTATATAAAAGTGAGAGAGACAGAAAGAGCAGACAAAAGAAGACAGTTACAGTATCTATGTCCAACTGTATACACATGGAGCCAGTAAAAACAGCATCACAGGAGGAACAGCCTGACCAAGAGAACTCGAACCCATAACAGGATAAAACCTGTTCAAATTCAAGGTAGAATTAATAGAACTAAACGGTTTATATGTAAAACCTAAATCTGCCAACATAGCTAAATCTATGACAATAGGAAGTAACGCTATACTTTATGATAGAGATGAAAGTGGACTTTGTTGAAAATTCCTGAAAATACAAATGCAAGCACTAGAGTGGTCCGGGGGCAATTTTTGAAAAATGGATGGCTGTGGTGCATTCTGGCGATATCTGTGAACAAAATTCAAACAAAAATTGAAAGTAAAATTTCTAAATCGTAACCAAAAGAAAAGTGGGCAGAAGTTCCCCAAGGGCCAAGCCCAGATTTTTTTTGCCCCCCATGCCCTATCACTGCATAGCACAAAATCACATTTGTCATTAAAATATGCTTAAAATATGCCATCTTATCTCAAGACAAATGAATTAAGTGAACTATTCAGTAAAAAGACATCTAAAATTTTCCCCACAATATACACATTATAGTATAGATATAGAATATACACAAAAATATATCCTAGAATTTCTACACCGTACAGCAAAACATGTTAAAGAAGTTGATCTGTAGTAATTACTATTAATGTTTAAGTGTCAAACTTATGTTGCGTTGTACTGATAGACTCAACCACATTGCTCATTATCTTGTATATATATATATATATATATATATATATATATATATACACACACACACACACACAGTCACTCACATTTGAAAAATGTACGGTTGTGTTGCAGTGTGATTAGGGATGTCCTGAAAATAACTTACTCAATTAATATAACATAACTGTAAATTAAAAATAAAATAAACAAATACATAACTAAAATAGAAAACTAAAATTTAAAACTCTGAAATAATCATTTCCAATTTCAACTGATATCAGTAGAACATGATATAAAACTATTTAAAAAATTTTATCAATAAAAATTTTTGATCTGACCAACTTGATCTGAAGAAAAGTTAAATGCACTGCCCTGTCAAGGAATAAACACGAACGGTCTGTACTCATGATGTTTTGAAAATGCTGAAAGTTTAGTTCAACATTATCGGCATTCATGGCAACAAGCTAGCGATACATTGGAACAAACATTCCTGTCGGCAATCGTGACGAATTGTTGTGGGGGGTCACGCATCACGGGACTGCCGTTAATAGGAGGCCGGCTTGCTAGAACGCGCCTTTATGTGCATGAGCTCGACGTATTGGCCACACCTGAATCAAGCGACGAGGTGGATGATAGTCTCATGTTTTTTTTTTGTTTTTTTTTTACGCCGTCACACTGCCTCGCGATCGACGCAATGAGCACCCCTGGTGTAATTGAATTTCCTTTGACATGTTGATGACTTTCGACGTAAATGCGCTCCCATTACGTGAGGTAGTTCTGAACATGCGCTTTCGTACATGCGCCGTACATGCTCATTACGGTTAACTTGCATTTCCTGTTTCCGGGTGAATACCGGTTGTTTTGGTAACAACGTTTATGAAATAAACATGTAAATTAATGTCAACACCACACAAAATAAGCAACGTCTTGAGAGAATGCGAGGGGAGGGGCGTTATTGTTACTAGTGTTACATGGCTATGCTCGTGAAAGCAAAACAACGAACTCAAACGCATGTTCGTTCAATGTTGTCAACTAATATCCGGATTAATTTTAGCAATTTTCATGAAAATTTAAAAATCCGGAATTCTGGGAAAATCCGGAGGACTTTCATCACTGTTTATGGAATGTGAGCACATGTGCATCATTTTCTCTACGCTGTCACATTTGTATTTGCATTGCTGGGCATAGGGTTCCATAATTTTAAGATGACATGAAACGCGAAATGTCCCACCATGTTTTTTGTTCCAAACTGAAGAAATTTGGGGTGGGGTGGTGATTGTGTTCAAAATTGATTTTGTCATGTTGAGATTTTAAGTTCTGTTGTCTTTGTTGCAACTTCATATAAATTTGACTCATGAGCTTATTGGCGTGAGCAGAATGGCTGCGTTTATCAGGCTTCAATCAAAAATGTTCCTACATCATCGTGAGGGCATGAGGCTTTGGTACTAATCCCATCAATACTACTCAATTTTCTGTGACTGTGCAAAACCTGTTATCCTCACAAGGGTTGTGGGAACTTCAGAAAACCATCCATCCATCCATCCATCCATCCATCCATCCATCCATCCATCCATCCATCCATCCATCCATCCATTTTCCTAGCCGCTTATCATCACGAGGGTCTCAGGGAGTGCTGGAACCTATCCCAGCTGTCAACGGGCAGGAGGCATTGTACACCCTGAACTGGTTGCCAGACAATCGCAGGGCACATAGAGACAGACAACAGTCATACTCGCAGTCATACCTAGGGGCAATTTAGAGTGTCCAATTAATATTGAATGTTTTTGGGATGTGGGAGGAAACCGGAATGCCCGGAGGAAACACGCACTGACATGGGAAGAACATGCAAACTCCACACAGGCAGGTCCGAGATTCTACCCCGGACCTCAGAACTGTGAGCCCAATGCTTTACGAGCTGATCCACCGTGCCGCTCAATTGAAAGTCCATTTAAAGAAAAAAAAACAAAGCCCACGTAACGTAACCTGCAACATTTGAGGATTGCTTGTGTGGAGAAATGGGCCAAGTTCCGGCCCCGCCTGTTCGGAGTTTCCATGTTCTCCCCGTGCCTGCGTGCGTTTTCTCCGGGCACCGTGCACTTCCTTCGTCCCACATTCCAAAAACATGCAACATTAATTGGACACTCTAAATTGCCCCTAGGTGTGATTGTGAATGTGACTGTTTTTCACTATGTGCCCTGCGATTGGCTGGCAACCAGTTCAGAGTGTACTCCGCCTCCTGCCTGTTGACAGCTGGGATAGGCTCCATCACTCCCCGAGACCCTCGTGAAGGTAAGCAGCTAAGAAAATGGATGGATGGATGGATGGATGGATGGATGGATGGAGTTTCAATTCTTTCCATAGATTTTCGATTGAATTTAAGTAAGTTATGTGCATTATGGCATACAAAGAGTTCAATTTTGCTCTCATCAGACCAGACCATATTCTCCCAGTATTTAACTGGCTTGTCCAAATTTTGTCAGCAAACTTTAAAGAAGTAAAACAATGGTTATTGCGTGGCAAGTGTGCCTACAGGCCATGGAGGCGGAGCGCTTTATTCACTGTTTTTCTTGTGACAGCAGTAACTGGTACTTCCAGGTCTTTTTGAAGCTGTCGACAAATGGTCCTTGGCTCTTAGACAACTCTTCTGACTTTTCTTAGCAGTCCTCTGTCAAAAATCTTGAGAAGAGCATCTGTTCATGACAAATTTATGGTGTTATGATTGGCTTTCCACTTACATATTATGGTCAGAACGTAATTCCAGATTACTTTTAGGTATTGTCTTTCCTTTCCATTCCTTTTTAGACCTCCGTTCACGTTCATGTTCCCATTTTTACACACAACTTAATTTCCAAACTGATTTTGAGCAATTCCGGTCCTGATTACGGTTCTTTTTTTTTTATTTCAATTCCAAAAAATGTCTTGATTCTGATTCTTTTAGGGTGCCGAGTCAAAAATATGCATTTTTAAAATAAAGAGTACGCAAATTATGAACATGCATTTTCTTCATAGCCCGGAGCATAGACTAAAATGAATATTAGACTTGGGTTTTTTTTCATAAGTATCAACAGCAAGCCTGGGAACGAAAAAAGCTAAAAGATTCCAGGAGAACTGGAACGTTAGTCCCGATTCAAATTGGTTCTTGATTCTTGATGCCCAACTCTAGTCTAAGTACGAGGCATAAAATAAACCTAATGCTCCCTCTGCACTGAGCAGAGCCAGATAAGGTAGTTCGGGCATCTGATTTGGAATGTCTGCTGTACGCCTAACTGGTGAGGTGTTCCAGGCATGTCTCATCAGAAGGAAGGCTCTACTTTGTCTATTGCTGATGCTTTCCATTATGATAATTAAAAGGTTAAGTATTTAAGGGGAAGCACCATTATAAGGTTAGCTGTAAAATGCACCTCAAGTATTTCACAGATAAGCATCAGCATGGGACCCTAAAATTCCAGTTTGTTGCTTCATTCGACAAATATAGTATGGAGTGAGGAGGGAACAAAATAATCCAGAGGAAAGGAGGAAGCAATGTGAAAAGCAAATGTCATCCTTTTTTTTTAACATGATGGATTTACAGGAGCCCTGATCACCCTTCTTCTTCATTTTCCTTCGGTTTGTCCTGTTAGGGGTCGCCACAGCGTGTCATCTTTTTCCAACGAAGCCTATCTTCCTCTCTAACACCCACTGTCCTCATGTCCTCCCTCACAACATCCATCAACCTTTTCTTTGGTCTTCCTCTCACTCTTTTGCCTGGCAGCTCCATCCTCAGCACCCTTCTACCAACATACTCACTCTTTCGCCTCTGAACATGTCCAAACCATCGAAGTCTGCTCTCTCGAATCTTGTCTCCAAAACATCCAACTTTGGCTGTCCCTCTAATCAGCTCATTTCTAATCCTATCCAACCTGCTCACTCCGAGCGAGAACCTCAACATATTCATTTCTGCCACCTCCAGTTCTGCTTCCTGTTGTTTCTTCAGAGCCACCGTCTCTAATCTGTACATCATGGCCGGCCTCACCACTGTTTTATAAACTTTTCCCTTCATCCTTATTCTGTCCTCTCCTGTCACATAGAACACCAGACACCTTCCGCCAACTGTTCCACCCATCTTGGACCCGTTTCTTCACTTCCTAACCACACTCACTATTGGTCTGGATTGTTGACCCGTATTTGAAGTCATCCACCCATGCTATCTCTTCTCCCTGAGCTTCATTTTTCCCCTCATTCTCGCACATATATCCTGTTCTACTTCGGTTCATCTTCATTCCTCTCCTTTCCAGTGCATACCTCCATCTTTGTAGTTGTTCCTCTGCCTGCTCCCTGCTTTCACTGCAGATCACAATATCATCTACGAGCATCATGGTCCAATCTAACCTAACCTAGTCTAACCTCGTCCATCAGCCTATCCATTACTACCGCAAACAGGAAGGGGCTCAGCACGGAACCCTGGTGCAGTCCGACCTCCACCTTAAATTCTTCTGACACACCAAGGGCCCATCTCACCGCTGTTCTGCTGCCCTCATACATGTCCTGTACTATTCTAAAATATTTCTCCGCCACACCAGACTTGTGCATACAGCACCACAGTTCCTCTCTTGGTCTACAAAGATGCAATGTAGCTCCTTCTGACCTCTGTACTTTTCCACGAGCATGCTCAGGGCAAATAAGGCAACTGTGGTATTCTTTCAAGGCATGAAACCATACTGTTGCTCGCAGATACTTACTTCTGTCCTGAGTCTATCCTCCACTACTTTTTCAAATAACTTCATTGTGTGGCTCATCATCTTTATTCCTTCGTAGTTTCCATAGTTCTGAACATCGCCTTTGTTCTAGCACACTTTTCCTTCATTCTTCCGGCATCTTCTCTCCCGCCAGTATTCTTTTGAATAAGTTGCCATAAAATTGCTAGAGGTTAAGTGACTACTCTCCGTAGTGTCTTTTTGTCTCCAAGTATTTACCGTCAAAATGGCTTTCTATTGTCATGCTAAAGCTGCTCCAACTACCAGAGACAAATTCCTTTTGTTTATGACATACTTGGCAAGGAAGACGATTCTGATTCTAAAAAGGGTTCTATGTCCAACGTCGCCCACTCATTTTCTGTAGTTTTTGTGAACCCAAACAGTAATGTCGATGCAGTGAAAAGCTCAACAGAAGCACTATTGACATTCGGCGTTAACTTTGATTGAGCTTTTATCACATTTTGTTACTATGGTAACCAAAGACAGTCTCTCATTGGCCTGTCTGCATTATTTCAGGCTGGTGAGTGACAATATACTTAGCTCCTGACCACAGAAGACGCAAAAAGAAAAGGAAGAGCTCATGGGACAGAGATGAATGCAATAAGAAATGTTGTGGGGCTGGAATAACAGACGTTTATGAGATTGAGGTTTTATTTCTTTATTTTACCGTGGCTACTGTATTGAGAGGGCAACGTTTTTGTTTAAGCCACTTTGAGCACTGACTAATTAGTTACTACTGGAGGACAAAAGCAGTGTTTTGACAACTCAGTTCTGTAGTCACACAAAACAATTCCTTTCCTGTTCTTTTGTTTGGACCTAGAGGTAATTCAACTGGATGGATTCATGACACCTCATCACAGTGAGACGCAACTTCCTTCTTACCCATAATTGGAGCTTCCTTTATTTATATGACTGTCTCAACTGCTCATATAATTTGATGTTTTGTCACCATGCGGTATTGTTGGGGAGGGACAGTAAATGGTTGCCCTCGGCAATGCAAAGCTGCAGAATTTTAGTCTTGCTTTGTAATGTGGCCATACAATTGGATGGCAACCAGTTCAGGGTGTACCCTGACTCCTGGCCGATGACAGCTGGGCTAGGCTCCAGCACTCCCACGACCCCCGTGAGGATAAGCAGCTCAGAAAATGGATGGATGGATACTTTATGTTGGAGAGTATGGCAATGCCTCTACATCTAAGTATCATGTTTCATGTAGTAGCTGCAGTAATCAATACAATGGACTAACACACACTGGAACTTTGACACCTGAGGCTAACATGCCAATTATTCCACTGTGGACAAATCCAGTACTTAAAATATTTCATGTGGATGCTTGTACAAATACGTCTGCCTTTCTGAGGTGGAAACTGTCTGATACCAATAAAATTTGAAACATGAAAGGAAGTTTGAGTGGTCAATTGCAGACAGAAATGAACCAAAACACATCAAAACAATTGAATAGCAGGCTGGTGATTTGCCTCAAAGCACATGGAAGGAGACCTGAGAGCAAGTTACAGTCTATTCATAAGTATCAGAACAGAGTACCAAAACAACAAAGAATCTGCGGGCTTCAAACATGGAAGGTCACCCTGTCCTAAACAAGAAAGTAGCCTTTGATAAACCAGGTCGTTGGGTCACCACTGTCACTGAGTGAGTTTCTTTTGACTTGTTCCTTTCGGGGTCACCACAGCATGTCATCTCAGATGAATGCACATATGTTTGGCACAATTTTTACACCGGATACCCTTCCTGACGGAACCCTTCTCAGGGAGTGGAGGCCCCAGCAGGATACGAACCCACAACCCCTGGTTTACCAAACCAATGCTCTAACCACTGAGCTACAGGGCCTCATTGGGTCATCACAGTCACTACTGAGGCTTTATAAGTCCCCTGTAAGACTATTATGTGCACTAAGAGACCAGAATGTAAATATATGGTCTATTTCTATCTTCACTCATCGTGATCCTCGGAGGAGCCTCCAGGAAAGAGTGCATCTCTAAGCTCCTCTCCTGATTTGCTGTGTTTGCAAATGTTTCTGTGAAAAAAATAACCCTCACAGTTGTGTTCTGGAGTTCACCAGCTTCCCATGGTGACTTGTCTAGAATGTGAACAAAGGAAGGAACAATGGCAAGTGACATTGATGGAAAGGCTGCTCGACCCGGGAGATGTGACGAGCCTTATTCTGCCTATATTTGTCGCTGCTGCTCCTTGTTTGGGTGCATTGAGCAGACAGCGTGTATTTTCTTTTTGCAGTTTTGCAATCACATTTTGGCACGTTCTGAATTTGGCTGTACAGTATTAGGTAAAATGAGTTCTCTATTATTGCAAATTTGACTATTGCCAAGGATAAATAATGACAGCTTTTCTTAGCATTCTACACAATGATTGATTACGCATTGATTAATTTATATAAAACTATCATATCCTAATTGGAATGATGGGGTGGGTTTACAAAACGTAGAAATGGATATTCCTGATGGTGCAGTTCTGTTTTGCGTCATGTCAAAATTGTAAGTCATTGTTTTTTGTATCTTCTCACCGCCGCTCCATGTAGGAACTTAAAATTGATTTATTTTGCCTTTAATATTTTTTTCCTTAAGATACTGGAGTGTTGCATTCACACTTTGAAAAACAAAGTTCTGAGGACCAGGGTTCAAATCCCGGGCCTGCCTGTGTGGAATTTTCATGTTCTCGCCGTGCTTGGGTGGGTTTTCTCTGGGCACGCCTAACCCTAACCCAACCCTAAACTCACAAACCACTATTCCCTCAAATAAAAAAAAAACAACATGCATTAATTGGAGAGTCCAAATTGCCCCTAGGTGTGATTGTGACTGGGACTGTTGTCTGTCTCCTTCTGCCCTGTGATTGGCAGTTCAGGGTCTACCCCGCCTCCTGCCCAATGACAACTGGGATTGGCTCCAGTACTCCTGCAACCCCCGTGAGGATAAGCAGCTCATAAAATGGGTGGATGGTTGAATGGATGTTATGAATAGACACTTAATGAATGTAACTGTTGATAGGGTGGCATGGTGGCTCAGCTGGTAAAGCGTTGCCTTCACAGTTCTGAGGTCCCGGATTCAATCCCGGCCCCGCCTGTGTGGAGTTTGCATGTTTCCCCTTGCTTGCATGGGTTTCCTCCGGGCACTTCAGTTTCCTCCCACATCCCAAAAACATGCAACATTAATTGGAGACTCTAAATTTCCCCTAGGTGTGATTGTGAGTGCAGCTGTTTTTTTGATGTGCCCTGGCTGGCAACCAGTTCATGTTGTACCTCGCCTCCTGCCCGATGACAGGCTCCAGCACTCCCACGACCCTTGTGAGGATAAGTGGCTAAGAAAGTGGATGAATGGATGTCAAATGACATGAAAAAATATAAAGAAACTACAATATAAAAATAAACTAGATTTTAAATTCAGATATACTGTGGCCAACGGCAACGTGGAGTTATTGATTGGATCGGCGATTTATGACATCAAAATGTCTTTCTCGGATCCGATCAATGATGTCATTGATCGTCAAATCAGTGGCTGGCACCACAAAAATTATGTCATTGATTGTCTCCGAGAAAGACATTTACAGTAATCCTTCTCTAATTCACGGATCACCTATCACGGATTCAGTGCATCGCAGATTTCTGGAACCCTATCCCCAAAAAATCCAGATTACTACATACTCATGCGCCATCCCCGGTGTGACAACATGGACCAATGAAGTAGAAAAAAAAATGAAAGAAAAATAAAAAAATTAAAATGGATAGGGTGTGTTGTGCCATCCCAAGCAAGACGACAAGGACCTATGAAGCAAAAAATATATATCTATATTTTTTAAAAATGCCACTTACCCCTACTTGGTGGTTTTTCACTTTCCGCAGCTGTGTCTGGTACCAATTAACCTCGAAAAATGAGGGATTACTATACTCTGCGTCGCCGTCAGGCACAGTATATCTGGTGATATATGACATAAAAACCCATCAGTCCATGAGCAAAAAACACCAATTAGTGGCAGATCCGATCAGGGTGATAAAATCCATGCAAAGTTTACTGACTAGGCCTATGTTAATCCATGGCAGGAAATGACGTTCATGCTATAAATTATCTGAAAATGGAACAAATGAGTCCCACACAGGACAGCAGCATTCGGGCTGGGACTGCCAAACTGTCCTTCATCGAATTCTCGGAAAATAATTTCTAAAATGTAAAAAATGTTTGGTTGGGTCTTTGTGTATTGTATTTTTCGGACTATAAATCGCAGTTTTTTTCATAGTTTGGCCGGTGATGTGACTTATTAGCGACTTATATATGAAATTATTATCACATTATTACATCCATCCATCCATCCATTTTCCGAGTCGCTTATCGGTTATTGGGGCGCTCTAGGCCCGTGTATCTGTACCTGCTACTTCTGAAAGTTCAGCATTTCAACATTAGCTGTAACTTATAACAACTGAGAAGGACTGAACAAAAATGCCATTGAAGAGAAAAACATATAATGCATATTATTTTAAATAACATTGTTATGATGTTGCTAACCAATGATGACAAAAGTACTTATAATTAATCCGACTTCTGGTGCTTCATGCAGGTTTTGAGACTTCTGTCCTTTTATCATGAATGTAATTCAATTTGATTTGCCACTATGATGGTACGATGGTGAACGGTTCTTGCCGACAAAGGCGTATCTTTTATCTGTTTTATCTTGTTTTAATGCGAAGTTGGCAAAATGTTCATTAGCAACATCAAGGACGAATGCTTTGGCATACTCCCCAACTGTGAATGTAGACACTTAGCAGAGCCATCCCTCTCCACAAAGGATGTCCATTCTTGTTGAAAACGTTGGTACTCCTCAAAAAAAAAAATGTCTTTCTTTGTTTCTTTTTGTTTCAATAATTATGTAGTTGTTCTGACACGATCAAGTGTTCGACCCGAAGCCTGTGGATTACGGCAACCCCACTAGGACAAACCTTCTCTGCATCTTTTGCGTTGCCTGTACGACAGAAATCACATGTACAGTATGTTGTTATGAGGGCTCCACGAGCCATATGTAACCACCAAAAGAGCCAGGGATGGCTCGTGAGCCATAGGTTCCACACCCCTGCTGTGGGAGCAGTGGATGACGGATGGAGACCACAGCTTCCGGGTGATTCCGCCATACAACTTTCCGGGAAGTCATTGGATGGCTCAACAAAGTATGGGCTTCCGTGACAACCAAAACCATCCTGTTGGGATTCAGAAAGGCTGGAATAGGCTAGTTGTAACTTCAACTGACGATGAGTCTGCCGTAAGCGACGTAGAAGAGGAAGCGCCGCACCTTCTACCTCCGGAGTTAGTGGAGTTGATGAAAAGTGACACCGAGAATGAAGATTTAATTGAATTTTAGTTACCGGATATTTGCAGTGACACGGATGGTTTTGGTAAACTTCTTAGTCTGTTATTTATGCTACAGTTATCGGAATAACTCTTAATATGTTATGTTAACATACCAGGCACATTCTCAGTTGTGTCATGTAACGTAAGCATACCATTCAGCCTGTTTTTGCCTCGTTCGTCATTTACAGTAAATTTTAAATGAAATGTCTGTTCTTGGTGTTGGATTTTCTCAAATAAATTTCCCCTAAAAATGTGATTTATCCACCAGTGAGACTTATATATGTTTTTTTCTTCTTTTTTTTTTTTTTTTGCATTTTATGGCTGGTGCAACTTGTACTCCGGAGCGATGTATAGTCCGGAAAATACGGTGATTTAGCAAAACCTAACGGCAAGGCTGCTAGCTAACATCAGCTCTAGGGCAAGAGACCTATATGTCATGATCCTGCCGCTCCAGCACGAGCTGTGCGGGTGCCCGCCCAGGTGCGCTGATTGGGAGGTGCACACCTGCGCCTCATCCAGCCTGATTATGCTGTGGATTTATATGACTGTGATGACAACTGGCCGGCGCCAGTTCGTTGATCTTCATGTCCCGTTCTTGTGCTCCGGTATCCCTGATTGAACCTGTGTGTACCGACTAACCTTGTAAGCCTGACTCCTTCGTTACTTCTGCCTGCTTTGGTTGTTCTCCTGTGTACTGACTCCTGCCTGCCCGCTCACCTGCCCTCTTCGCCTGACGTCCCAACTACCGCTGCTGCACCGGACTGCCTGCTCGATCCCCTACCTCTGCATATAATAAACGTGTCTCCTTGAACTACCTTGCATCTTCCGAGTCCTGCATTTGGGTCCTACTCTCGTTCCGATGGGACGTGACACTATACACCTAGCTATAGTATTTCACTTTCAATAGAGTATTTATTGCTTGGATTAATTAGCCAATCCCTCACTAATCATGTTAACCAGTATATCATCACCATTTCTATTTTTGAATCAACTTAACCTACCTGGTAAGATTTATATGATGGCAGGGGCTCCATCTCCCATCCCAAAATGTATTAATTTTCTTTTGTTGACTGACACATAATACAGTAGAGCTAAAGCAACATAGAAGAAGGCAGAAATAATCATTCAAACCATTACCCAGTGATCTCAATTGTTCTGGCTTCGTCAAATACTTTTTTTGGTTTGTTTTTTTATTAGTGCTGCAATCGAAGAAATATGTTTGCTGACATGTTGAAATGCACTACTGGAGACCACTAAATGTCTGTGCATTTTCTCCAGCATTTGTCCTCATTAGAATAATGGGAACTTTCAGGCGAGATGCGGGCTACACGCTAGACTGGTGGCCAGTCAATTGCAGGCCATACAAAAAAAACTAACCCCACTCAGATTCACACCGATGGACAATTTACAGTCTTCTTTTTTTGGAATGTGGGAGGAAGTTGACGTATGTGGAGAAAACCAACATAAACACACGGGGCCCAGGTCGAGCTTCAAACCCAGAACATTGCAACTGGGACGGAGGCGTGCCATCCGCCACATACCACTTGTGTAATTAAATGAAACCATCGCCTCCTGATGCTGATGTGTACCAATGCCGTGTGACAGATGTATTTATTCTTTAAAGACAGCCAAATGTTACCAATGCAGCAAGATGGTGTGGTAGAAATACATAGACAGAGTGACAAGTGTTGAAAGGATATGTCATTCTTGCGCTTTCTTTATAATGTGCTCACGGCGCCTCCTGCGACACTCGCCAAGGTCAGCAGATGATGCCGCTCACACTCTTAACATGTCCTCACACAAACCAGCAGTGTGTTATTTTTCCTTTCTCATGAGTAACACACAGCCTTTTCTTCTTACACAGCACCAGTGTCACAACTGAAGGGTTTTAAAAAAGCATGCATTGATTGTTTTTTTGGATTTAGCTATAACTGCATTGTTTTTTATCATGGACTGTCCCTAGTTTTTCGAGATACTCTCTCACAACTCTGTGTTGCATGAATGCTGTAAACCATAGTGAACTTTGCAATTGAAAGGTTATTGCGACTGATATCCACACTGTTCTAATCTTTCCCTCAAGTCGAGCTGCATTCACATATGACAAGTTCACTCTCCCATTAACTGCACGGATTAAAAAAATCCCTTTATTAAAAATTAATGAAGAAGGGTAAGAGAGAGTCTATTGCTCTTGTCAGGGTGGCAGGCTTAGCTTGTAATAATAATCACTGCATTGGTCACTTTTAAATTGCACATGCGAGTTTTTTAAGCCACCCCAAAAAAAAAATGGTGCTAAAATGTAATCTTTCATCATTTCATCAAACGTAATTTCAGTGGCTGCTGTGGGCTTGTGTGCTCAGTAGTAAAATTATCTCCATCTGCTGAGTGTAACTTAATAATGAAAAGTGTTCATGGTAGCTCACGCCCCTTCTGTTATAACCCCCGAGAGGGCATGCCCCCAGTTTGAAAACCACAGGATTATATATACATACGAGCCACAAGTTCTACATCTCTGCAAACAAATTTAATCTTTGATTGTGTTGGTGCATGAAATGATGTGAAATGGAATGTCAGCATAAGCCCATACCAGTACATTTCCCTCCATTAGGTTATTATTTAAATTTATACATATTCCTGCTATCTTTGCTCATGACCTAATCAATAACCGAAATGACCGCAGTGTCCCAAAAGCCCACTATTGTTGAGTGGTGATTTAACTGCTCCACGATACAAGCATTGCTTCCTCGCAAAGTACTTCACATTGATTTTTGCAGCTACTTTGGCAAATCGAGCCGTTTGAGTTGCTCCCTTGTTCGAACGTAGTTGTCAATTGAATGTTGGGGTGAGTATGGAATACGAAAAATACTGAAACAAAGCTACATTTACGACTAACATATTCTATATTTGTTTGACCATCTGAGCGAAGAGGAGCCTCATCAGGGGCTTTGAATTTCATATGGTAATAATTAGAGTGGGAGAAACTCATTATAAATATTCATGAGTGTGGTTGCTAACGCACGCATTCATTTGTTTTAGAAAATGACTTTCGGAACATGCCGTCGATCTTTTGAAACAGTCGCAGGAGTTGGTTATTTTGAATTCGAAGATGTACTTCGATATCCACGCATCTATTTTTATAGCGCCTGTCCTCTTTAGGGTCACGAATGAGTCGGATCTTATAGCAGCTGACTTTGGGCCAAGAGCTTGGGTGCACCCTAGACTGGTCAGCAGCAAATCACAGGGCACATAGAGATAAACAAGCATTCACATTCATATGTCTGGGAAATGTAACGTCTTCAATGAACCTAACGTGTTTATGTAATGTAATAGGAAGCCTGAGTACCCAGAATAAAATCACGCTTTACTTGTACTTCACGCATTTAGTTGTACACTCATCCCTTTGTAGAAAGGTGTTCAATATAAAATATTCTTATATATTGAGTTATTATTCAGACAAAACTGAGGTAGTGTGTATTTTGAGTTTAATTTGGTCAGAATTACCCGAGTAAATGTTTCATACAGCCAGTAGGGAAAAGTCATGCAGGCTAACTGCACAAAAAAAAAAAAAAAACATGGACAACCAAATGATGAAGGCTTTAGTAGCGGAAGGTAGGGGTACCGCAGTATAGCTATCATCATCATCATCATTATTACTCTCACTACTGATTCAATTACAATGTGTTTTTCTGAGTGTTGGTAGTTGTTATTCTTTATTTGTGTCAGATTCAAAACTCTCCTTTAAAAATCTAATCACATGAATCGGTGCCCTCAATTTGTAATGCCAACCTTTGGTGTGATTTAGCTCCAAGACAAAAATACAATACAAACAATATAAATAATATACCCCACAAAATTGATCCAGGACAAAAAAAAGGACAAAGATGATATTCCGTTTACTATGCTTGTGTAGCATTCCTATTTGCCACAAAAGCCAAAACATCATTTTATGTCATGTAATAGTTAAGCCAAATGCAATTTGTTCTAGAAGACTGTTCACTGCTATATTTATGCAGATTTTAATGAAGGACATTGGAATAGACTGTTGCAAGGTCAAAAAAAAAAGAAAAAGAAATGAGGTCCACCTACTTCCTTTGTATATTTTACTTTTTCAGTCTTCTCCTCTTACATTCTTCTTCTCTTAACATTTCTGGTCTCTTTGAACGTGTTCAGAAAGTACACAGAAAGCCAAAGAAAACAGTATTACATAGCATTACTCATATTACATGATCCATGATGGCGATCCATCTTTTAGAATTTGTTGCAAAACAAAACACTGCAAGCCTTACGGGGAAACTAAGAAAAAAAGCAAAAAAATGTCAAATTAGTGATACTCTCTAAACTGCAAGTTACTGTTTGTTGACATAATGCAACAGCGGATTAAATTAAGGACTTCTCTGCCTCTTTTGAGGAATACGCTGCACTCCTTACGCCCCACATCCACACAGTTCCACGTCTCAGTGGTGTCAATCATATCTGCTCCCAAAATTACTCAACACTGGCCAGTTATCCAAAAGAACTGCATATAAACGGTGCATTGTTGAAGCTGTCCACCTACTACCGTGTTCTCCAATCACGTTGCCTTCATGAATCAGTCTTTCATGCTGTCAAACTGTCTTTTGGGACAATATTGTATAACTTGTTTGATGTCTGGTATTCAAAAGAACAAGCTTAAGTCGCTCCTTGAATGTGACAGACTGTTCATCTGAATGTTTCTGAAACTTTTCGAGCAGATCTTGTAAGAATGGAAGGGAAAATCAAATCCTGATGAGTGCTCCCATGCGATTTTGAGTTTGTTAAAACATGACTCAGTGGCTGCCTGGTAGCCCCCACCCCACCATCATCCTGTTTGAAATCTTATTTGGTAATCAAGAGCTATTTGTTCACACAACGTGCATCTAATAGCGTTAATAGAGTTTCACTATTATTTATCATCTGTGAGTTTGTTGTAAATCAGCCCCAGCAAATGACTGTATTATTGTTATAATATAACGTCAACGTTTCCCGATGAATGATGGCATGATTAAAAGAATGGAAGGTTGCTTAAAGGTTGACGGTGACACCTGAAGATTATATTGTGACTGACTTCCTCTGTAAAAGGCAATTTTGTGATAATGAAATGTAAAAGGGGCACATCTGTGCCCATAAAAGCATGGTCAACTGATTAAAGCAGCGAGTGTCACGGTGGCAGCAGCGCTTGCCACTTTAATCATGCTTATACAAACTAGTGCTGCCAGCTGCCTGCCATCCGTACAGTCGTCACATTTTGATGTTTGCTTTGTGGTGGGACAACATATTATCCATCAACAGTAGTAGCTGTAATCCACTAGTCTCTTTAAGTGACAACTCTTTTCCCACCTTCATCAAATCATTGGCTGGCGCCACAAAAAATATGGTCCAATAAAGCTGGAGACTCAACACTGGGAACACTTCCTTCTGGAAATTCATCATGAAAGTGTCGGATTGATAAATTAGAGGGTTTAAAGGGAAGCTTGAGGCCGACACCTTTTCTGGATGCCTGAGGATGAATTAGTTCATAACATACTGTAAATCGTGAAAGATTCTCTCCTCTTTTTCTTCTTACGGATTGCAGAGATTATGGTTGTGGCATGAGGGAACCGCTGGCAAGTTAAGAACAATGAAGAGATATTCTCATAACGAGACAAATATTTCAAAGCGGAAGACTTTATGTTCTTATCGAGCACTCTTTTTTGTTTGTATGCTTGTTTGTGATGTTTGTGATGTTTGTGGAGAAAAGTAGTCCAATTAAAGTACTCCCATTGTACAAGCCAATCAATCACTAAGGTTCAACTGCATCACAGGCAGTTTAATTCCTTATTGTCATTTGAATGAACCTTTTGAGCTGATTTGTTATAGCTTGCTTAAATTGATACATACTTTGTATATCCTCTATCCCATTTATGGAATGCAACACCTTTCTGTTGTTCCCTTTTTGTGCAATATACAGTATTGGTTCATGACCTGCACAACTTTGTAAATACGTAAAAGTACTGATTTCCCCATTATTCGATTCTTATTTATTTACTTCTCATTACTTATTTCATCAACACATTGCATCATATCCATTCATCCATCCATTTTCAAGACTGCTTTTCCAGTCAGTGGAAGCTACATACTATCCTTGCCGGCAAGAAAATTGAGCCACTGTCTAAAGCAGATAAATAACTGGATGAGCCAAAATTTTCTTCAACTAAACCACAACAAAACTGACATTGTTGTTTTTGGCAATAAAGAAAAAAGGACTGCTGTTCGTAAATACCCGGACTCACTATCTTCAAGAAGCAAAGACCAAGTCTGAAAACTTGGTGTTCTTGTAGATTCTGGCCTGACCTTCAACAGCCAAATCAAATCAATCACAAAAACTGCCTTTTACCATCTGAAGAACACATCTAGAGTGAAGGCTTGTATGTGTCAAGTAGACTAGGAGAACCTCATCCCTGTTTTTATCTCAAGTAGACTTGACTACTGTAATGGTCTTCTGACTGGGATCCCCAAAAAGACCATTAAACAGGTGCAGCTCATTCAAATTGCTGCAGCTCGCGTTCTGTCTAAAACAAAGCATATAACTCTAATCCTAAAGTTTTTTCACTGGCTTCCAGTCCACTTTAGAATACATTTTAAAATTCTGCTACTGGTCTATAAATCACAAAATGGTTTCCGTCTTGACTCTGTGAAAAAAATGCTTATGGAATACAAACCCAGTAGGGCTCTGAGAGCGACTGACTCAGGTCAAATAGTGCAGTGGAGAGTCCAAAGCAAACATGGGGAAGCAGCATTTAGCCATGATGCTGCAAAAAATGGAGTAAGTTCCTAAGAGAGGTGACGTCAGCCCCAAGTGTGACTGTTTTCAAATCCAGATTAAAAACTCTTCTTTTTCTTTCAGTGATATTTCTTGCACTAAAAGCTGTTGTAATTGTACTTTTTGATTTCAAATGTTTATATTTTTGTCATCAGATGCGTTTAATTGTGTAAAGCGCATTGGGTTACCTTGTGTATGCAATGCGCGATACAAATAAATTTGCTTTACTTTAGATAGCAAGTAAACTACTGCCTGTTAATGACGGGGCATTTCATGTTTATAAAAAGACAACCACACCCCACCAACATTCCGTTGTCTTTAAGTGGGAACTTAAACCATCCTGCATGCACTGAACTAGGGCAATTAAAGCACTACACATTATATAACACATTTTGTTTCCCTTCTTCTTAATGAATAGTTTATGTGGGTTTTTATGTACAGTATGAAATCAAATTGTATCACATCAACATTATCATGCTTGGCCACAAATTATTATACTGTATTAATAATGTTATTTTAAGAACTGTATTATGATTTGACTCTTGATTCTTAATCATACCATAATAACTATAATGGTAAAATATCATTCATCATTCATAGTGATCAATTTTACTCACAAAACGTATGTATATATAGTAATATAATATGGTTATATGCAAACTTTTAAAAATTAACTTTTAATGTTATAAATTTCAGTCTAATTATTTTATAAAACTATTCTTTCCCTAAGACGCAAATAGATAACAAACCAACAAAAACTAGTGAAGACGTCCATACAAAGCAAGTAAAATTATGATCGTTACAAATTCACTAAGATTAAATTTCATATGGGAATGAATATACAAAAAACTTTTGATAGTTGCAAAATAATTTTCTTGAGGCATCTGTTTTTAAATCTGAACTCCCCAGTTGACTTTTATGAAACAACTAAATGTATTATACTGCTTACAGATGTTAGAAATAGGGATGCAAGACAAAAGGTTTGAATGTCCAGCCGTAATTTTAAAATGCACAACATCTCCTGTCTAAAAGACAGCATGTTATGGTCAGATTTCCATCCAGGTAATTTTAGACGAGAGGACATCATTTACACCCGCAGCAAAGTCCTCACACACAAAAACTGTGTCCGTTTTCAACGCGTGTGTTGCAGTCAGACCAGAGTGGCTGCAGGGCAGGATTGTCCTGTCAGCAGTGGGCTGAATGCCTGATTCAGCTGCTGGTGCCACTGCGCTCGTGTCCAGGATGGATGGGAGGCCGTATTGCTGCAGCACACCGCTGAAGTGTGTGACCCTTTGCTCTCCAATTTCAATCACTTTAGCCCAAAAGTGTCCATTATAAGTTTCATTTTTAACAGCGCATCAAAGCTTCTTAACTGTCCTTATTTAAAAAAAAAAAAAAAACACACACACACAACCACTGACTTCGTGTGAGCCCTCATTTATTCATCAGGCACTTGTTTGCTCCCTCTAACATCCATTTTTTTGTGACTGGAAGCTAATGTAATTCTCAGCTGATTCTAGTGGAAGGCATGGTTCAGCCTCGGTTCTACAAAAGTGGACATTACCATAGGTCAAATATTTTTTTTAACTCTTCCAGAGATAACTAATTGCAATAAATATCACATTCCACTATTGGAATTCTAGGAAGTATGTTCAAACTGCTCTTTATCTAAACCACAGTTTTGACATGACTTTCCATGAACTCGAAAACTTTGATTGTTCAGGTCCAAAACAGCTGGATGAGTTCAGTCAACTCCAAGTACTCTCACCTTGAGTTAAGCCTGTACATGGCCACAACCAAAACACAACATTAATGCAGCCCCAAAGTGTTGATTCACCATGGAAACCAATAGAAATCCTTAATCTTTAATCTTCAATCTTTCCTCCTTCATCCTGGAGGTTCTTCTCGACGTAACAGTTATTTTAGGATGTTTATATATATATATAATATATATATATATATATATATATATATATATATATATATATATATATATATATATATATATATATAGCATTCACAATGTTTTGTCAGTTACTTCTTCATTTCAAACAGTTTTTGTTTGTCTATGGCCAATGGTTTTGCAATAACTCTGATTGTTTCCCACCATTTAACATCTTGTTTTTCCACCAGTAGACAATATTCCGTTTTTTTTCTGTGTTGGTTATAGCTCCAACTGCAAATGTAGTCAGCACAGGAAAAACGTGAATGCGATTGAATGTAGTCATTCAGCCCTTTTTATAGTATGAATAATCAGAGTACTAAGATATACCTGGGCAACAAAACACATCAATACCATTCCAATCCCTTTTCTTACTTGAAAGATTGGTGGATTTAAACAAAAGGTTCTATCTTCAAAATTGTGTCCTGTATCTCATGCAAATCAAAATGCAGTACCTCGAAATACAGTAAAAGCTTAATCTCCCATCAACTTTTGATGTTTTGAACCTCACGTACCAGTACTATTGCAGACGACTGCAAATTGACAGGCATTGGAAGGCCAATGTCACAACTAGACTGGTGAACCATGGAAACACATGACTCCCAGTACTTGTTCTTACGTATACTTATACCTTTACTCTGTTTTTACTCCAAGTTGTGTCATCTCCACACTTTCTTCTTTGAGCTATAATGAAGGATTGAATTCTCTTATCTTACAATAAAACAGAAGAAATGGTCTTGTCTTTGTGATTTTTGTGGTCAGATTCAATTCAACTGTAACATGTCGACCCGAGGAAAGTTATTTAGAGATGTGTCAGGAAAACGCAGCACCTCATCAAAAGCGCTCTTGTGACATGAGAAATGGTAGTTGCTGCATAGCATGTGTGGATATGTGTGTACAACATGCTGTGTAAGACCCACGAAGTCTGATGGTGCAGTTGTGGGAAGAGAAAGCATCACGAGTGTTACCAAGCAGCTTCTCCTGTGTTATTTCTCCCTCACGTCAAGCAAAGGCAGTCAGGTCGTTTTTCTTCTGGACATGTTTGTAGGTGAGTTGTTTACCGTTGCCAGCTGGTCTGTTCCCACCTCCAACATGAACCCTTTGGCAAAGATTAAATGTGGTACATTCGAGCAGAGTCATTTTAACTATGCTCCTGTAGAGACAAAGATTTATCCCTGCATCCATTTTCGTGTCCTTGTTCGAGGGAGCTGGAGCCAATCCCAGCTGACTTTGGGCAAGAGGCGGGGACAACCTGACATCATTATAAGCAAATCACAGGAGAGGAAGTGCAGTATAAATTTAAACACTGTAACATTTGAGAATGCGATAAAATCTTTGAGAGGGCAGTGGAGAAAGTGACCGTGGCACAAACTACTGCATTTCCTGTCCTCTACCACTTTATCCCACGAACTGTTCTTTTTAACCAGTCATGTACACACACAGTTCCCAAGTGTTACTCAAGGACGTGCCCTTTTGACCTAGATGAAAAAAAAAGTGCTTTTTGCTGCAAACATTTTTCCTTCACTCATCAATATAAATGAATAAATATATGCCCATGGAAGTGGACGACTAGTTAGCACATTATCCTCACAGTTTTGAGTACTGGGGTTCAAATCCCAGCCCCACCAGTGTGAAGTTTGCATGTTCTCTCCATGCCTGCATGTGGTTCCGCTGGGTACTCCAGTTTCCTCCCACATCCCCAAATCACACGTGGTAAGTTGATGGAAGACTCTAATTTGCCCGTAGGTGTGAATGGTGTTGTTTGTATGTGCCTTGCAATTGGCTGGTGACCACTTCAGGGTAGATTCAGAATCAGCTGAGATAGGCTCCAGCATGCCTGCAAGTGAGGATAAGCGGTATGGACACGCTGAACACGTTTATTAGAAGGTGTGTGTTCTTGTGTAACTACGTTATCTCATGATAATTTACAATAGTAGTTTTGAAAATAGGGAAATGCTTGTCTCCTTGCTTTTCACCGACAAAGTTCATTATCATGTGTATCCTTTTTGCATTTTTCCTGTAACATTCCAAAAAGGTTTGACATCTTACCTTGCAAATTGTGTTTTTCAAATATTTGTTTGAACAAAATCTCTAGAGCAATGTTTCACAACTTCTATTTAACTAAGGCACATATTTTATATTAGAAAAATTACAGGCCGCACCAACAGACAAAAATGGGACAAAAGTACATATTATGTATTATCCTTGAGTTTAAAAAAAAAAAAAATTCAACCAAGAAGGTGCTAATATATACGATTTTTTTAAACAGTATTTTATCATAAAAGTGTTTTTAAAGTCCAGCTAATACCATGAAGTACTCATTGTTGCATTGGCTGTCAACAAGCGTTGTGTTCTTATTCACATCTGATAACACAGGAGGTTTTTGGTCACGTAGGTACCAGAGACCATCATAAGTGCATGGAGAGGACCAACGGGCAGATGACATGCCACACCTCCACAGAACAACAGCTCACATGCTGTTGTCCCATTGTTTCCATGGCAACGTCACTGAGGTGCAGCTGAGCTCCAAAGCAGAGTGATAACATGGAGTGGGGGAGGGTTTTGGAAGGAGAAGCAGGTGGTGGGTGGAGAGAAATGGGGGGACAGTTGGAGGCCGATGTTGGGGTGGTGGCGAGGGGGGGATGTTGTGTTTAAATAGCGGGAACTCAAGGAAAGCAAATAAAAATATCTTTTCACTGTCAGTGTGAGCTCAAGAAAACCAGCAGTGTTGAATCACCCCATGCTCCATCCACTGCGTACATGTATAATGCCTTTTACATAAATACTGCACCACATATCACCACACGCATACATTTGACTTTCCACATTCACGGCCAGAAAAGGGTTCTTCATGGTTAAAGATAACATTTGTTCAGCAGCTTTAAAAACCACTACTCACCTTCGTTTGTTATTCATTAGGGCACATTTTGACTCAGATGCACCTGCATTTTGAGTTGGAATTTTTATTATTATAATATTTTCATTATTTTAATCACAGAAACTGGAATAAAAGTGAACTTAAACAACACAATTTGATTCAAAATTAATTCATCAGTTATGCAATGTAGCAGTTTTCTTACATTAAAATCTACACTGAAGTGGTTTACATAATAAATCAAGCAAAACAAAGCCCAGTGACCACCCCCCCAACCCCCGCCCCCACACCTTGTCTCACACATAATATACAGTATGAGTGCAGTGAAAGGAAAGCAACTAATGCACTCTACTGTTGTCATACACAAGCAGATGCGCATATGCTGCATTTTGAGATAACTATTCAGAATTTGGAGTTGGCTATACTCAAACCTTGAAAAGACAAGACTTGTTGTCAATTTGGCACTTCATTTTGACCACAAATCATTTTTTCAATAAAAGCAGTATGGTATATTCTCATAACCACAAACCCAGTGTAGCACACCATGTCTTTTTTTCCCCTCCCCTTTGAGCCATTTGCTGAGTGGTCTTCCTTGTAAGAGAACTCTTGATGCCAACGTTTGCCCTTGTGTTCAAGCTCGGTGCAACACGTTTTCCTTTTAGGTAGTACAGTAGGCTTGAAATGCTTCGGCGATAAGCTCTTTTCCGCTCTTTCATCCCGTGTGTTTAACGCTAACAAAGGAGGACAGGATATCATTGCTACAAGGAATATTTATCCTATCAGGAAAAAGCACTTTATAGGCTTCCGTAATGATCAGAGAAGATACTCTGCCGGAGGTGGCATCCATCCCACCATAATGTTTATCATATATCAGAAGCTGGCAATGAGGCATAACCAGCAGAAGGCGATAGCTGAGACGTTCTGCAGAGTGGTATTCTGCCAATATACACGTCCTTGTGCTTCCATAAATACACAACCGTACGGACACAAAATGGAACTACACACATCAACGCATTTCAGCTGTGTGCATTGTATTTCACAAACTGCTGCACCTAAAACAGGCTCCATGAAAGGAAGTCAGCAAACAAAAGGTTTCAGGAGGGTTACCACCCATTTTTGGCTTCATTTAAATCTATTTTTTCTTATAATGCTGCATTACATTGCGTGAGTAAGTGTGTTCCAGTGTGTGCACATCAAGGAGCGTCCAAATCATAGATGGTACCTGCTTGCTTCTGTCAATGCAGGAAGAGCTGATGGGAAATCATTTCAGATCCTGGCAATTGGCCAGTATGTGGTAACCAAGGCAACCACATTGCTCCATCTATCTTAGCGGTAGTGATGTTTAAGAAGGGGCCTGCTTTCGAAAGCTGCACTCTCTCCAGGAGGGCTTCTTTGATTGGCACCATCTATGTGAATAACCAAAGATCAAGGTGGCTCTTGCTTTTCTGGGGTTGGGAAATATATGGATTGGTTTAGAAAAAAAGTCCATTAGAAAAATTGAGTAATTCATGTATTTTTTTTTTCCCCCGATACTCGGAAGTTGTCTTTCAAAACGATTTTTAAAAATGCTATTTTCACTGTGGTTATCATATCATTTTTCCTCAAGTGATGCAGTGACTCTTTACACAATTATTCAATCCAGGAGGTTGGTGTTCAATTTGGCTTGGATCCAAATTAGGATTGTTTGGCCACGGCACACTATTTCCACGCCAAAGAGTGCTGCCGATGTGTGACGATGCCAAGCAGCTTGTGACTCATGATGTAGTCCTGCTGTTCTCTTTGTTCTAAACAATCACAACAAAATCACTTTCAATGACATTACATCAGATAGCCGGACGAGATAAGACATTGATTACAGTGGTGTATCAGCGTAAGTGAAATTATCATTGAAAATTGTGGCTCATGTGCCTGCTGAATGACTCACCTGTACCCTCCCTTTTTTACCTACATTGAAAGTCTGGCTGTTTTTTTTTTTTTTGGAGGGGGGGGTGTCACGGACGAGACTCGGGGGTGGACCCAAATGCACGACTCAGGTGAGAGGTAAGCAGTGCGGAATAAGCCTTTATTCGTTCCAATGTCGGTTACCAGGGAGTCAGTCCAAACAAGCAGCAAGATCAGTAACGGCAGGCTTACGGGGTAGGTCGGGAGACAGGCGTTGGTCGGTACACGGGAGGTAGACGTCAGGAGTACGGTAGTGCGGGAACGAGGCATGAGAGGCAACGATCTAGCAGAGTAATAGTTGTCCCCCGGGTCCTATATGTACTGGGTCTAATCGGAGGTCATGAGGCGCAGGTGTGACCCTTCCGATTAGACGGCCACGCCCAGCCCTGGCTGGAATCCAGGATCATGACAGTACCCCCCCCCCCCAACGGCCGGCTCTGGACGGCCCAGGCGCATCAGGGTGAGCCGCGTGGAAGTCCCTGATGAGGGAGCGGTCCACGACGAAGCGGGAGGGGATCCAAGAGCGCTCCTTCGGGCCATATCCCTCCCAGTACACCAGGTACTGGACCCCCCTCCCTCTGCGGCGGGAAGACAGCAACCGGCCCACGGTGTACACCAACCCACCGTCGACCATGCGGGGGGGAGCGGGGGGGACTTGAGCGGAGGAGCCAGCGACGACGTACGATTCGGGCGAAGTCTGCTGACGTGGAACCTTGGGTGCACCCTCATCGACCTGGGCAGTTTCAACGAGATGGCGACCGGATTAATAACCTTGGAAACAGGGAACGGGCCAACGAACCTGGGAGCAAGTTTGCGGGATTCCGTCCGCAGCGGGAGATCTTTGGTGGAGAGCCACACTCGCTGTCCCACTTTGAGCTCTGGTGCGGCCCTCCTCTTGCGGTCTGCTGCGGTCTTGTAGGCGCTGCTCATGCGCAGCAGTGTCCTCCGAGCTGCTTCCCAGGTTCGTTTGCAGCGTCGCACCACGGCCAGGGCCGACGGAACTGTGGATTCTGTGACCAGTGGAGGAAACAGGGACGGAGGATACCCATGCACGACATGGAGTGGAGCCATACCTGTTGAAGCGGAGGGTAGGGAATTGTGGGCATACTCCACCCACTTGATGTGCTGGCTCCACGTGCTCTGGTCCCTGGATACCAGACATCGAAGACCGGTTTCTAATTCCTGGTTAATCCTCTCAGTCTGGCCATTAGACTCTGGGTGATGACCCGATGTCCGACTTGCTGAAGCGCCGATGAGGTTGCAGAACTCCTTCCAGAAACGGGCGCTGAATTGCGGACCCCTGTCCGAAACGATGTCCTGGGGTAGACCGTGGTAACGGACGACCTCGTCTAATACCAACTGGGCTGTCTGCTTGGCCGACGGGATCTTCGGGAGCTGCACGAAGTGGACCATCTTGGAGAAACGGTCCACTATGGACAGCACCACTGTGTTCCCTTGTGAAGGCGGCAGGCCGGTAACGAAGTCCATCGCGATGTGTGACCACGGACGAAAGGGGATGGACAGGGGTTGCAACTCACCAACGGGCCGTAGGCGGGAAGTTTTATTGGCAGAACACACCGGGCAGGCGTTGACGAACTCCCTTACATCCTTGCTGAGGTTAGGCCACCAGAACCTTTGTTCGACCACTGACCGTGTCTTCGCCATACCCGGGTGGCAGACCGTCTTGTTGGTATGGGCCCAGTTGATGACGTCTCCCCGCAGAGATGGAATGACGAAAAGACGGCCCGACGGACAATCCGCGGGTGGCGGTGTCTCTTCCAGGGCCTCCTTCACCCAAGACTCGATCGACCAGGTGAACCCGGACACGAAGCACCCCGCTGGCAGGATAGTAGCGGCGTCTGAATCAGTGCGCCCTCCCTCGTGGATCCGCGAGAGTGCATCCGGCTTGCCGTTTTTGGAGCCTGGGCGGTAAAACACCTTAAAGTGAAGAAAAATAGAGCCCACCTGGCCTGACGGGCGTTCAACCTCTTCGCGGACTTCAGGTATTCAAGGTTCTTATGGTCCGTGAAGACCACGAACGGTACTTGCGAGCCCTCCAGCCAGTGCCGCCACTCCTCCAACGCGCTCTTGACCGCCAGCAGTTCCTTATCTCCCACGTCGTAGTTCCTCTCTGCCGGGGTCAACTTTCTAGACAGGAACGCGCACAGGTGAATCCTTCCATCCCTGGGACTCCTCTGCGACAAGACTGCACCGATTCCTGAATTCGATGCATCCACCTCCACCACAAACTGGTTATCGGGATCCGGAATAATGAGAACAGGCGCAGTAGTGAAACTTGCCTTGAGCCTGCCGAAGGCCTCCTGGCAGGTCCCGGACCAGTCAAAGGTGGTATTTGGTGAAGTGAGCGAATGCAGAGGAGCGGCCACGGAACTGAAGTTCCTTATGAATTTCCTGTAGAAATTGGCAAATCCCAAGAACCTCTGCACGTCCCTCCTGTTGGTGGGGGTAGGCCACCGCAGCACCGCGTCGACCTTCCCGGGATCCATCCGTATCTCTCCCTCAGCCAGGACGAAGCCCAGGAAGGACACGGATGCCTGATGGAACTCACACTTATCCATATTCACGTATAATTGGTGCTGCTGCAGACGCCAGAGCACCTCTCGGACTTGTTGAATGTGAGAGGCTAGGTCTGCTGAAAAGATGAGAATGTCATCCAGGTAAACAAAGACAGATCTGTTCAGGAACTCCCAGAGCACGTCGTTAATGAAGTTCTGAAAGACGGCCGGAGCGTTTGTCAGTCCAAAGGGCATCACAAGATACTCATAGTGCCCTGTGGGGGTGTTGAACGCCGTCTTCCACTCATCCCCTTCCCGAATCCGCACCAGATGGTAAGCGCTGCGCAAGTCGAGCTTGGTGAAGATCCGGGCTCCCTGGAGGAGTTCGAATGCTGTAGAGATAAGCGGCAAAGGGTACCTGTTCTTGACTGTGATGTCGTTCAGTCCTCGGTAGTCGATGCAGGGTCGCAGCGTGGAGTCCTTCTTCTTGACAAAAAAAAAACCCCGCACCGGCTGGTGAAGATGAGGGGCGAATGAGTCCGGCTGCCAGCGAGTCCTCGATGTAGTCCCTCATGACTTGATGCTCTGGTCCTGTTAAAGAGAACAGCTTCCCTCTGGTAGGAAAGGTGCCTGGCAGGAGTTCAATCGCGCAGTCGTATGACCGATGTGGCGGTAGAGACTTTGCCTTAGATTCAGAGAAGACCTCCCGTAGGTCATGATAGCAGGAGGGCACTGCGGTCAGGTCCAGGGCGGTACCAGGTTCTGTTAGCTGAACCGGCGCAGCTTGAATACCCCCGTCTCTCCGGACAGCGAAACAACGACTGAGACAGTCCTCACCCCAAGTCTTGATCTGACCCGTGGTCCAATCTATGTGCGGATTATGTTCTTTGAGCCACGGACTGCCCAAGATGATGTCGCTACTACGTGCGTCGAAGACATGAAAGCTAATTCCCTCCGAGTGAGCGTCCGGAAAGCTCATACGTAGCGTCTGAGTACGATGTGTAACCCGACAAAGGAACTTGCCGTTGGCGGCATAGGCGTGACGAAACCGTTGCGTGGGGAAGGTTGCCGCCCCCAGCTCCTCGACCGCGCGGGGATTTATCAGGTTTGCTTCCGACCCAGAATCTATGAAAGCCGTCACAGAGCATGAACGGGAGTCCGTTCCCAAGGTGAGGTGAAGAAGGGACCTCCCTGACCCCGTCGCAGTGTACCGCACACTCACCGGAGTAGCGATCCTGATGTCAGAATGCCCTGGTCGAGTCGGGCAACGGGCGATCAAGTGTCCCAAACGCCCGCAGTAAAAACAGCGTCCCTCTCGTCGCCGACGTAAGCGCTCCTCCGCTGAGCTGCCAAGCCCCTCCACTTGCATGGCTTCCGGTGAAGCTGACAACACGGGTGGCCGGGAAGCGGAAACAACCGGACTGCGACTCTCCCTCTCCTCCTCCCTCAGGCCCTCCATCTGTCTCTGCACGGTGAGGCGCTGGTCCACCTTGAGGGCCAATGCGATGAGGGAGTTAAGCGAAGGCGGAAGGTCCATGGCCACGAGGTGACCACGGATCTGTGGGGACAGTCCCTCGTAAAACGCGTCATGGAGGGCTTCCTCATTCCAGCGGCTCTCGGCAGCCCGAATCCGGAACTCAATGGCGTAGTCGGACACGCGGCGACGCCCCTGGCGAATTGTCATGAGTGACGACGCCGCCTGGCGTTCCGGAGCCGCATACTGGAACACCTGGGTGAGCACGCAGACGAAGCTCGCCCATGAGCGGCAGGTCTCCGAGTTACGGCTCCACTCGGCGGTGGCCCATGCCTCCGCCCTCCCTGTCATGTGGGAAATGACGAAGGCGATCCGGGAGCGGTCCGTGGGAAAAGCGGAAGCTTGCAGCTCAAAGTGGAGATCGCACTGCACCAGGAAGGGCTTGACGTTACCGGAGTCGCCTGAGAACCGCTCTGGTCGAGAGAGCGGAGTGATGGTGGCACGGGGAGGCACAGGAGCGGCCGCGCTAGCTTGGTAGGCTAGCCACGGTTGCAGCTGGGTGCAGAGCTCCTGGATCTGGTGAGTCATACCCTGGAGAGCAGCCTCTTGCTCACCCAGGCTTTTGCCCTGCACTTGCAGCGCACGGCGAATGGCTTCAGAGTCGGCTGGGTCCATGTTCTTGGGCTAGATCGTTCTGTCACGGACGAGACTCGGGGGTGGACCCAAATGCACGACTCAGGTGAGAGGTAAGCAGTGCGGAATAAGCCTTTATTCGTTCCAATGTCGGTTACCAGGGAGTCAGTCCAAACAAGCAGCAAGATCAGTAACGGCAGGCTTACGGGGTAGGTCGGGAGACAAGCGTTGGTCGGTACACGGGAGGTAGACGTCAGGAGTACGGTAGTGCGGGAACGAGGCATGAGAGGCAACGATCTAGCAGAGTCTCTGTCGTCCCCCGGGTCCTATATGTACTGGGTCTTAATCAAAGGTCATGAGGCGCAGGTGTGACCCTTCCGATTAGACGGCCACGCCCAGCCCTGGCTGGAATCCAGGATCATGACGGGGGGGGGGGGGGGGGATAATGACGGGTGCATATAGTCATAGTGAAACACTTTATATGGCCACTTCATCCCACGAGGTAAGTGCTTGCAGATTTATTTCCATATTTATAAGCGGGTTTCGTCAGCTTAATATTATATTGATTGCATCACAAATTCCTCTAAACAAAAAAATTCCAATGGATGACACAGAGATTTCTACAGTGTGCTTGGTCGGCATTGTGTGACACAGCAGACTTCTGGCTAAAGTTTAGAAAATTTTATTTGGCTTGAACACGTGATGAAATAATTTTGATGGATGACGTTAAGCAGGTGTTTGATTTTGTGACGTATTAAAGGCTTATTCTACTGTCAAGGGGCTCAGATGACAGCCGACTTTGTGCGTGGGGACACCTGACATGGAATTTTCGGTCAAATCAGTCATCAATAATTGTAAGTGGACGTCTCTATTTTGTGTCCACTTAAACCTGAAACCATCAGAACCATCACGTCAATAGTTTGGATTTTATGGTTGTTCAATGTTTTCCCGCGGCACAGTGGTAGAGTGTTGGACTTACAGTTAAAATCCCGGCCTGAGTGATGATAGTTTTCTGATATAATGAACTACAATGTTGCTTTGTTTGAATAGTGAGAGGTAAAAGTAGTAGTGAGCAGCTGAAATTCTGAGGATTTGGACAATTTTTAGTTAAACAAGGTCTCTAAATGATTAATCGATTATCAAAAAAAATTTGTGATTAATTTGATAACCCTAGTCTACAATAATTATCCAATGGGTTTGGTTGTTGTGGTATATTTACCTGTACAACCTTGCAAAATTAATTTTAAGATCCTTTTAATTCATGATCACATTGACACTACTCTTTGTAAACAAAAGGCTTTTCTGCGGTCAAGGCTTAAAAGTCCTACTAATTATTAAGGTCAGTGCAACTTTGCATAGCTATTTTTTTAAACCTATAATCACATTATGTGTTGCCCTTCTCCCCTCTTCACTGCTTATAATTAGACATAAATTGATGCACAATTTTAAATATGCTTCAGTAGTCCACGCAGACCAGCTTTGGTGAGTAATGCTGTATGCTGTAAGTATTGCATGCTAATCCTGTTCTTTGTGCAGCCAAGAGGAAAAGCCTGCTGTGACTGAGAGTAGATCCAGCACCTTAATGCTGCTCTTATATCATTTCTTCTAACAAAAATAAACTATATATTACTACAGAATGTACACCTACACGGACTCTTGTATTGCTGTCCTGATAAGAGCTCATGATATTAACATATTCACTGGCCCTTGAGTGTTACTCTGCAGTAGATGAAGTGAATTTCATGAATGGAACAATGGACAGGACACAAAATACATGACTCCAAAAGAATGGAAAGTTTAAAAATAAAAAAAGACTAGTGTAGTAAACCGGCAGGGGTCAGTACATAGGCAACGGTATCCAAAGAACGTGAGGCAAAAGGAAAGGTCAATAATCAAAATAGGGTCTAGAATTACTATGAGTCAGTGATGTGGAAAGAAGGAATGCTGGAACGAGACAAGAAGGGACAAAACAACTGACGACCAGAAAGAATAAGAGATGAGGTTAAATGCATGAGGTGATTTGGGTAAACAAGGCACAGGTAGCGAAGACGCTGTCATGCGCGAGTGTGTACGAGGCAGGGGGGAAAGACAACAAGCGCAACATATACCCATGACAATGGAAAACTGCCCTTCAACAGTGGCTCTGGTGCTGGAAATACTCCTTTGAGCCATTGTCGTTTCCAAGTTTGGATTGGCACTGACCATATTAATATTTCTGCCGTCAACGTTGCGACATTAGAAAATGACTCAATTAATGTGATGTGGTATGAGGGTGCAGAAATAATTGGCGTCAGACTGCATTTTAATTTACACTCACAGTTTGTGGTCTCCGTAGAGCTATGGTAATTTGGACATTTGCAGTGATGAATATGTTTACATCTATTTTACATACAGAATAGTCTGATGATAGTTAGCGTGTGAGCCTCCCCAAATGTGTGTGAGTGAGCTAAAATCAAACATTTACGTGGTATTTACTGTGACTGTGCTCGTCAGTGTGTTTAAAGACATTGACGCAAGATTCAAACACCTTTTTTTTCCATTGTAACAATATATTGGTGCCGATATGGTGTGGGTGAGGAGCAAGAGACAAATAAATGGAGTTAGATTTTGGCAAATATGTGATATATGTGGTAAAAAATATGTTGTCGCTTCATTAAAGAAGATGGGTGGAAACCAGGTTTACCATTTCTGAAATAATATACTGTACATTTTGACAGCAAGCAGTGACACACACAAGAATTAATGAAGAATGACAAAAATAAAAAATATAAAATATAATAGTGCAGACACTTACTTTTACACACACAAGAATGACACAATAATATCACATAATATATTCTGGTCTGGTTTCTGTCACTCAAATCTAAATCTAACTAAAATAGAAAAGCAAGTGAGCCCAACGAGACCATCACAGACTTGTTGAGCCTGTGGAAAAGAGTCAAACTTTTACAAACACAGTTGCAGCGATGTCAAGTAGCAAATAATATAGTATGCAAATCTTATTACACAGTCCAGAATGTGAACAATGACAACGATCGCTACTGACACGCTGGCAGACCAAGCTTAAATGGACCAGACAAGGCAGTCAAACAATACTGGACACAGAGAATCTGAGATTGAAATTATACCAAGCAATGAAACAGTGACAAACAGAAGCTACCATCTTTCATAATGTTTTAATTACACCATGCATTACTATATTTTCTGTGAAGCGTTTTACCCATTTTCTTCAACACTATAGACAGTGGCAACATTACTGCTACATACACATCAAACACAAGGAGAAAGTGTTTCTTTTGGCTTGTTATATTTATTTGAACATGTATTCTTTTATCTAATTGTATACAATTTTAGATTATTTTATTTAAGATACCATGGAGAAGGAAAATATAGATATTTTACAGGTGCTTCAAACATATGCATTGTTAGGTATCCATTTCCAATATTTGTTTTTGACTCCATTATGTAAACTCATTCAAATGCCCAGATAAGTCACAGTCATGTCTTATTCAATGAAAAATATATGAAATGCTATTTTTCCAACTTTTAATGTCCCGTGTCTTGAGATGATACACACCAAGTTTGAAGCGGTCAGTGGCGAATACCATCTTGAGAATTAACCACACTCTTAAAACCCTTAGGTGTGTTAAAAGGCTGTTAAACTTCATCACTTTTTAGAAAACAAGATAACGTTTCCATTAAAGTTAACAGTCAGTTAAAAAAGAGTTTTGAACAATTGGGTCCAAGATGCGGAGGGCATAAGGGGATTTCGCATGCGCTTCTCTTAGTTCTGACAGTGTGGCAGTCTTTAAAAGTGGGTAGAGGGAAATCAATCATTTTCTACACCAGTTGCAGTTGGAGTTTGTCCTTTTCTTTTGTGACAGTACCAAACCACACTACGATGGAAGAACACAGATTCGTTGACTGCAGTGTAGAACTGCCTGAAAAGCTCCTGTGGCAGGTCGTACATCCTCAAAAGCAGCAGGAAGAACATCCTCTGCTGGGCCTTGATGTCCACTTTAGGTCCTTAGAGATTGTAATTCCCAGGAACTTGAAGGTCTTGACGATTGACATGGGGCAGTTGGAGAGCCTGAGGGGCAGCTATGACGAACGATGCCTCCTGAAGTCCACAATCATCTATCGAGTCTTGAACGAGTTCAGTTCCAGCTGCGCCACCTCCTGTCAATATGCAGACTTATATCTATTCATGGCTTGCTTTTTCAGGATATTCATGATCAAAAGACTTTATCAATCCATTTATTCAATGTTTGATTCTGGTCTTGTATTGGATATCATTAGATTGTGTGGGCGTAGTAGGCAATTAGCAGTGTTGTGTGTGTCCTTCAGAAAGAAAACTGATAAATGCATTTCACACACAGCCCAAAATAATGATTACACTTTTTAAAAATAAATTTGACCAAAACTGTTCAAGAAATCTAAATGACTATAAACAGACATGACATGATGATTTGAGAATTGTAATAATTGCCTTTACTCATTTGATACTGTTTCTCCTGACAATAAGCTATTAAGCTTCAGCAGATCAACCACACAGTGTCATTCCGAATGAAATCCTTTGGTTCGAAGATTTCTGGTCAATTGTTTACATGTGATATGATTGATTCCGATCGGGTGTGTACATGATGTGCACTACATTTAATCAGAACAGCCATGTGACTTGCGTTTTTCTTCATGAAGGTTACATAATTCATCAAAATGGTCTCTTGCCTCAATTTAAAACAGTAGTTGGGATTGTTTTGTGTTTTTTTTTAAACGTTTGATTAAAACGGACAATTTTTAAACTTATAGTAAGAGAAAGTGTTGTTTTTAGCTTCAAATGTTCCCTCTTCAGTCTTTTTACCAGCAATTGTGTTTTGTATGTTTCCATGTCTGTACTGTGCAATAAAAATGATGCTAAAGTGAGGTGTACCTTGAATGTAAAGTTGAATGTATTCCTCTGAGTCTACTCTTGTGTATTTTCCTTTTTTGTTCTGTGCATATCAATTATCTCTTTCAACAACGTTTGTGTACTCTCTCCTCCAGGTTCTTCTCTCTGGGCTTATTGGTGTAGTGTCCTGGAAGAGGCCACTATCACTGGTGGTGAGTATGTTCTGCGCGCTTCCACGCTGCACTGCTAATCTGAGAGCCTTTTATTTATCCTTTATTATGCTTTATTTGTGGTCAGATAGGGTTACCAAAGGTTCTGAAGAAAGCAGAGTATGGAAATCAGAATGATGCATCAGAAATTGCTGTACAACAGAAAAAAAACAACAGACAATGAAAAAGTAATATTAAAGACAAGGTATTAAAGGTAACATCATATTAAGTTTCTTTCAGCCTGTCCCTTTAGGGGGAGCCACAGTGTGTCATCTCAGATGAATGCACATACTTGTTTTTGGACAATTTTTTTTTTTTTTTTTTTTTTAAAACACCAGATGTCCTTCCTGACGCAAGCCTTCTCAGGGAGTGGATGCCCCAGTGGGATATGAACTCACACCCCCTGGTTTACCAAACCAATGCTCTCACCACTGAGCTATGGGGCTACAATATTACACTAATAATAATAAGGTATATTTTAAACTTGACAACACTGCACGGGATAATAGTACTCTTACCTTTCTTAAATTACATACATCAAAACATAAACTCTACTTAATAGTAAGCAAAGCAAATCAAATGTATTTATAAAGCCCATTTCATCCCCAAGTTAACTCATTATGCTTTACATGATAAAAAAAAAAGGATTTGAATACAAAGAGAGCGTTTTCAACCTGGATTTAAATACATTCAGACTTGGGGGTGATGTCACATCTGTTAGCAACTTATTCCATTTGTTGTCAGCATTATAGATAAATGCTGTTGATCTTCGAGCTCTACTGGGTTTGGATTCTGTAAGCATTTCTTTCATGTATTCAGGACCAGTAGCAGAACTTTAAAATCTATTCTCAAACTGACTGGAAGCCAGTGCAAAGACATTAGAATTGGAGTTATATGCTGTGACCGCTTTGTTTTGGTCAGACCCCAAGCTACAACATTCTGAATGAGCTGCAGCTGTTTAATACTTTTTGGGGGGAGTCCAGTCAGAAGACCATTACAGTAGTCAAGTTGACTTGAGATAAAAGCATGGATGAGCTTTTCCTGGTCTGCTTGACACATGCAAGCCTTCACTCTAGATATGTTCTTCAGATGGTAAAATGCAGTTTTAGTAATTGATCGATATAACTGTTGAAGGTCAGGTCGGAATCTACCAGAACACCAAGGTTTCGGACTTGGCCTTTGCTTCTTGAGTCCAGGTATTTAGAAACAGCAGTACCTTTTTCTTCATTGCAAAAAACAAGTGTCTCACTTTTGTTGTGGTTTAATTGAAGAAATGTTTGTCTCATCCAGTTACTTATCTGCTTTAGGTAGTGCCACAACACCTCAACTGAAATGTAGTCATCTGGAAACCCTACTAAATATAACTGTGTCATCTGCATAGCAATGATAGTCAAACTTAAAGTTTTGAAGAATTTGACCCAAGGGTAGCATATATAGGCTGAACAGGAGGGGTCCAAGAACTGACCCTTGAGGGACACCATAGGTCTTTGCCATTTTTTGAGATTGAGCACTTCCAATGGTTATAAAGTAGCTTCTTTCCTCCAGGTATGACCTAAGCCATTTAAGTACTGTTCCATTTAGTTCTACCCACGTTTCCAATCTGTTCAGCAGTGCATTATGATCTAACGTATCAAAAGCTGCACCGAGATACAACAGGACCAAAATTGACACCTTTCCTGAGTCCGTATTCAACCTTACATCATTTAGCACTTTGATAAGAGCAGATTCTGGACGTGTGATGAGTTTGGAAACCTGAAATTTGTCAAAAAGCCCTTTTAAATTCAAGAAATTGCTGAGATGATTAAAAATAAATTCCTCAACTATCTTGGCTGTGAAGGGGAGATTTGAGATGGGTCTGTAGCTTGCGAACATGCAATCGGCCAGTGCTCTGTTTTTTAGCAGAGGCTTAACAGTGGCGACTTTAAGAGCTTTAGGTAACTCGCCAGACTGAAATGAGCAATTGATTATTTGCTTCAAATCAGCTAGCACTGACTTCAAAATACTTTTGAAAAAGTCAGATGATATTGAGTCGAGACAACTCGTTAAGTCCCACGTAAAGACAATAAAATACAAAATTTTATTTGTATTTTTTTACATCCGTACATGCTGGTTATAAAATCTGCCTCACAGACTTGCCAGTGTAAAGTTTCCATGTTGTCTGCATGGGTTTTCTTCGGGTACTCTGGTTTCCAACCACATTCCAAAAATATGCACACAAGGTTAACTGCCCGTAGGTGTGAATATGAGTGCAAATGATTGTATGTCTATTTGTGTCCTGCAATTGGCTGGCGACCAGTTCAGGATGTACAGTGAAGAAAATAAGTATTTGAACACCCTGCTATATTGCAAGTTCTCCCACTTAGAAATCATGGAGGGGTCTGAAATTTTCATCGTAGGTGCGTGGCCACAGTGAGAGAGATAATCTAAAAAGAAAAATCCAGAAATCACAATGTATGATTTTTTTAACGATTTGTGTGATACAGCTGCATATAAGTATTTCAACATCGGTCTATCAGCTAGAATTCTGACCCTCGAAGACCTGTTAGTCCGCCTTTAAAAGTCCACCTCCACTCCATGTATTATCCTGAATCAGATGCACCTGTGTGAGGTCATTAGCTGCATAAAGACACCTGTCCACCCCATACTCAAACCTGTAACATGGCCAAGACCAAAGAGCTGTCCAAAGACACCAGAGAAAAAAATGTACACCTCCACACGACTGGAAAGGGCTAAGGAGAAATTGCCAAGCAGCTTGGTGAAAAAAGGTCCACTGTTGGAGCAATCATTAGGAAATGGAAGAAGCTAAACATGACGGTCAATCTCAATTGAAGTGGAGCCCCATGCAAGATATCACCTCGTGGGGTCTCAATGATCCTTAGAAAGGTGAGGAATCAGCCCAGGACTACACCACAGGACTTGGTCAATGACCTGAAAGGAGCTGGGACCACCGTTTCCAAGGTGACTGTTGGTCATACACTAAGACGTCATGGTTTGAAATTATGCATGGCACGGAAGGTTCCCCTGCTTAAACCAGCACATGTCAAGGCCCGTCTTAAGTTTCCCAATGACCATTTGGATGATACAAAGGAGTCACGGGAGAAAATTTTGTGGTCAAATGAGATCAAAATGGAACTTTTTGGTCATAATTCTACTAACTGTGTTTGGAGGAAGACGGATGATGAGTTCCATCCCAAGAACACCATCCCTACTGTGAAGCACGGGGCTGGTAGCATCATGCTTTGGGGGTGTTTTTATGCACATGGGACAGGACGACTGCACTGTATTAAGGAGAGGATGACCGCCGTATGATCTCATAGATTGACCATGGCTCTGTATTGTGAGATTTTGGGGAACAACCTGGTTTGAAATCATGCATGGCACAGAAGGTTCTCCTGCTTCAACCAGCACATGTCAAGGCCCGTTTTAAGTTTGCCAATGACCATTTGATGATACAGAGAAGTCATGGGAGTACGTTTTGTGGTCAGATGAAACCAAAATGGAACTTTTTGCTCATAATTCCACTAACCGTATTTGGAAGAAGACGAATGATGAGTTCCATCCCAAGAACACCATCCCTACTGTGAAGCATGGGGGTGTTAGCGTCATGGTTTGGGAATGTTTTTCTGCACATTGGACAGGATGACTGCACTGTATTAACGAGAGGATGACCGCGGCCATGTATTGTGAGATTTTGGGGAACAAACTCTTTCCCTCAGTCAGAGTATTGAAGATAGGTCGTGGCTGGGTCTTTCAACAGGACAATGAACTGAACCACACAGCCAGGAAAACCAAGGAGTAGCTCTGTAAGAAGCATATCAAGGCTCTGGCATGGCCTAGCCAGTCTCCAGACCTAAACCCAATAGAAAATGTTTGGAGGGAGCTGAAACTCTGTGTTTCTCAGCAACAGCCCAGAAACCTGTCTGATCTAGAAAAGACCTGTGTGGAGGAGTGGGCCAAAATCCCTCCTACAGTGCGTGCAAACCTGGTGAACAACTACGGGAAACGTTTGACTTCTGTAATTGCAAACAAAGGCTACCATACCAAATATTAACATTTGTTTTCTGAGGTGTTCAAATACTTATTTGCAGCTGTATCACACAAATCGTTAAAAAAAATCTTACATTGTGATTTCTGGATTTTTCTCTGAGAAGAGTTTTTGAAAAAAATGTGAATTATTTGTGATTTGTGTGCTTTCTTTTTTTAACCACTATTATGTCTGTGCATCCTGTGTTTTTTTTTTGTTTTAATGTTATTGTGTTGTTTTTGTAAAATTATATATGAAAAATCAAATAAATATATTGTTTTTAAAAAAAACATTGGTTTTCTCAGGTGTTCTAATATTTATTTGCAGCTTTATCATGCAAATAAATCATTTTAAAAAATCATACATTGTGATTTCTGGATTTTTCTTTTTATATTATCTCTCTCACAGTGGACATCCACCTATGATGAAAATTCAAGACCCTTCCATGATTTCTAAGTGGGATACTTGCAATATAGCAGGGTGTTCGAAAACTTATTTTCTTCATTGTATCCCACCTCGCATCTGAAGTAATCTGAGATGAACCCTAAATCAGGAAAAGCTAATTGTTTCTAATTAAGTAAATTGTACAAACTGATCAAAAACTAACACGTCACAGCACTCCTAAAATGCAAAAGTAAAATGTATTCCTTTCCAAAGGAGTCCTTCATTTATGCTGTCAATTTGGGTTTAACATCAAAGATAAATCTGACGTAAGAGAAAATCCGATCAGTTTAATTTCTAGGAATTTAAATATAGAATTCCTGCAAAATTTAAAAGATGGCACCTTTTTTTGGAGGCAGTGTAACCAGACTGATCAGTGTTGTTGTCCTACTATGACTAGTGAAAGAAAAAAGTAGTGCTGATCATCTCCATTAGGTTTCAGAATTGGGTTTTTCCTGTAAAGACTACAAATAATACTCAGTAGAGACCAGAGAAAATTATATGGGTGGAAGAACAAGCAATTGTAAAACTGAGAGCAGATAAGATATCAATGACCTCTACGTCATGAACATGCAGTCATAGAAATTTTGAAATATTCCGTACAAGAAAGAAACCACCGGTGTAATACATAACAGGGAGAATGGGGTTCATCAACGAATCAAAGAAACATTGTGACAGCTACAAAGAAAGACCCGAAACAAACTGCTTGTGGCCTCAAGATTATTCATCTCTCAGTTGATATATGAGTTTGACAGAAAAAAAAAATGTTAAAATGATACCACGTTCTACCATTTTGTGGGTATGATACATTGCTTTAAATCAGGGCATGTGAATCAAATGATCCCTGTATATCTTTTCATAGTCCTGCTATTTAAAATGGAAATAAAAGTGCAGTAAAGCTTCAAGTCTCTCATCCAAGTCTATTTCATGCTCTCTTAATGCCATAAATAATCTCATCTCATTTTTGCAGCTTTAGCACATTGTCTTGAATTCCCTCATCTCTGTACCTCTTCCCCCCTCCCTCTCTCTCACACACATTCTCTGCAGATTGCCTGTCTCACTCCCTTTATCACTCAGCTACACAGAATCTCTCCACTCACATTTCTGTCTCCCTTCCCCCACTCTTCTTTCAGCTCTGTGTAATGTTAGACTGGAGATGAGATTGGTTTCAAAACAACTCTCTAGGATCAAAGAAACTATCCCATCATTTAGGAAGTAGAGTAGAAAAGTACCATACACATACTGATCGCAACTGAAAGCTAAATCATTTTTTTTTTTAATTAATGGAAGAATCAATCTGTGATTGTAAGCACTAAACACACTACACTGGTTGCCAGCCAACCGCAGGGCACATTAAAAAAAAGAAAGTATTCTCACTCACATTCACATGGATGGACAATTTAGAGTCTTCAATTAACCTAACAAACGTGCTTTGGGGATGAGGGAGGAAACCAGAGTGGCCGGAGAAATTTGTGTGTATTTTTTTAATTGCCGTCCAAAAATGTTAAAAGCCATTTTCCAGACTTTGTTCGCTATTTGTGATTTTATGTGCTCCATTCACTCCCACCCCTTGCGAAGCCCCCCCTAGCCATCAAACCTTGTGACACTTCTGCTGCATACTCAATGTCACTGAGAGTCAATCTCCAACTGTCTGCTGAGTCCAGCTCAAGGACTTTGTTCGCATCACAGGCAATATTTCAGTCAAATTCTGCTAGATTTCATTTAGCATTGTTTTGAAGGACCCTTTCAACAATGATTGCTTCCTGTTAATGGGTGAAAAGAGCAGTCCTTCTGCCCTTGTTGGATCATCTTTTAATTCTACAGAGACAATTACCTATAGTGAAACATACATACCAAAAACAGTACTTTAATGACAATTACTATACTTGAACTAGTGATCTGCATGTAAAGAAATAATGGCTCTCCAATGGCCTGATGATGATGGCAGGAATTGAATTGGATTCTTTGTCCTGCTCCGTCTTCGTCATCCCATGAGCAAAGACACAGTGTATGATCGCTGCTAAAATTAACTGGTCTTCCCGGGCCTCTTCATCGTCCCCTTCCACCTCTTGTATGAACTCCTCTACAGCGGCTCCACCATGCTGCCCCCAAAATATATAATATTCATCCATCCATCCATCCATCTATCCATTTTTGTCAATGCTTATCCTCACGAGGGTCGCAGGGAGTGCTGGAGCCTATCCCAGCTGTAAACGGGCAGGAGGCAGGGTACACCCTGAACTGATTGCCAGCCAATCGCAGGGCACATTGAGACAAACAGCTGCACTCACAATCCAACCTAGGGGTAATTTAGAGTGTCCAATTAATGTTGCATGTTTTTGGAATGTGGGAGGAAACCCACGCAGACACGGAAAGAACATGCAAACTCCACACAGGCGGGTCCTGGATTGATGCCGGGACCTCAGAACTGTGAGGCTAACGCTTTACCAGCTGAGTCACCGTGCCGCTTCCTGGTGTTGCCTCATTTAAAGGTCAAGTGTCATCCCTATAAAGATTCTAAAATAGATATTGTAATGAAAAATACATATAACATTATTCACTTCAATGTCTATACGAAAAAATAAATATGAACAGAGAGTACGTCATCCATGCACAAAGTTCCAGAAGTGTCATTCTTCGACATCCAAGTGGTCGCCATATTGGCTGCATCCCCTGTCCTTGACATCACCCGGACATTCGCCAATGAAAACGCGTGGTGGACCCTACGATGGGAGACGAACACGCCCTTTCTGACACGGAAGCTCTTTTCAAAGAAGAGAACATCACACAACTGAGTGAAGTTACCGGGGGCAACACTACCCTATTGTTTCGCGCCATATTCAGATGATATGCATCATGGCCAAACCGCCTCCCCATCCGATCGACTTCCTTATTCTGCCGAGCCGGGCTGCTTTATGGCATTTTTCATAGCCGCCGCAGTATGCGATGTAAAACACTGTCGAGCCGGGCGCTTTACGGGGATGTCGTCGCACACGGCTGAGTGAGGCATTGTTGGCTGCGTTCTTCAGAGCCGCTGCCGTCCGCAAGCCCAACTTGCAGCCTTCGCCGAAGCCGTGACCGCCTGATGCCTTGGTGACTCATTTTTGGCGCCGAGGTGGCTTATCACGGAGCCGAGCCGGGCTGATTTCGGGCATTGTTCACCGTCCCTGATGAACAACACCGTCGAGCCGGGGCGCTTTACGCCTTACGCGGCTGAGTGCTGCATTGTCGACAGCATTGTTCAGAGCCACCGCCGTCTGCGAGCCCGACACCGTCCGACGCGCACATCGACATATTTAGCACGCTTGTCATACCTACGTGGATCTTTTGTTACGTTACGAGAGACCAATTACGTGGTCCACCCCAAACTATTATTTTTTTAGTAGCTGTATACACAACTACCTGTCATTTGGAACCCATGAATCTCTCGTCCTCTGCACCCGTGCAATCCCTTTTTCACGACGAACCGGGTCTCTTGCAAACTTATGAAGGGTAAATCCATCCTCTCGAGTGTTCAAGCAATGTCCAGCAATGTAACGAGCCTGCATTTTGGCTAACACGAAGGAAGAACGAGCTCCCTTCCCGGAGGTAAAACTAATAGAAACAAACAAGCCCACTTGAGGGTGGTCCTGCCATGTATGGCACTTCCTGCTTCTTCTCGAAAACAAATCCCCCAAGAGGATTTTCATGGCCGGAGTTATAAAAAACTGCATACGTCAAAATCATGTTTTGTGGTGAAAAAACGCATGCGTCCATGTCGGCTGCCGTTTTTTCATTAATAACATACTAAAAATCATGCATTTCATGACAGTGGCCCTTTAAAATGTCCACACCAAGCAGCGGGTGATGATTCTGCTTCAGCATTCAATAATAATATGACTATATCTACTTACTAAGAAACAGTGCATCACCGTGCATCTCAAATAGTGCAACACCTTAAGGGAGTGCCATTTCCTCATATAGAAGCCAATGATTAAGAGGGCCTTTACACAACAGAAAAAAAAATCACAATGCAAAGGCCAGAAACTGCCACTGCTTAGAGCACATTTCCATTCTAAATCAACTATGCAGTGGTTTTCAAGTTACAGAGAAAAATAACCCAGGAAACCCTCAGGCCTTGAGCCTTGCACCGAGGCTAACAGCTATGATTCAAAGTGTTAAGACTCTACAAATAGGACCTGAATCTTTTAGGGGATCTCTTTTGTAATATAAATATGTGGATAAGGATGGAGAGAACATTCTGTTCTCAACTTTCTATGACAAAATACCAAATGGTCCTTTACCGGTCAACTTTTGAGTGTAAAAAATATGACCTCTTGTACACTGCAGGATCAACATAACACAGATTAAATCTAAAGAATTGTCAATTTTCAGTTTGATTTGGATTGGATTATATGGTTACAATATGATCACAGACACTTAGTAGGGATTTAGTGATTTTTTCACTCACACAAAAATGAACTGAACAGTCAGAAATTATTAAACATCTCTCAGAGGTACCGTACCACTTGAAATATCTACGATTTTGGGGCGTGATCACAGAGCCATGAAAAGCTTTGTTGTGAATAGTCAACAGAGTTGCAAAAATAATTATGCAAATTAACTCCCAAGGATTTGAGAAGGGTAGCACGGTGAATCCACTAGAAAGCAAAGTTGTCCATGTATTAATATTCTTCTAATGGTGTGGCCTGGTGTGATGTCAGTGAGAGAGTTCATGGGATTCTGTCTGAGTATCATTCATGACTTTGACAAACTATTAACATTATGATAAAAGGATGAAAGCGGATGTATTGTATAATATGTGAGAGGGATACTATACAGTAACCCTGACAAACATCTCCTGCACCGAAATAGTAGCTTAAAATTAAGCATGAGCAACACAGCTATTGAGATGACAGTGCCATCTTGTAAAGTGCTCAAATGATTTTATCAGTCAAAAGATCACATACATTGAGTTTGACAGCTCTTTGAAGTCTCCCACATTGAGGCTAGGTCTGCCTTCGCTAAAAAGGGGCTGACGTATCGCTTTGAGTCCCCGGTAACCCTTGACCAGCCTAAGGATGGCAGCACTGATTCCTCCCATGCATCATAAAACATCTTGTCATTCTCTTTTTCCCTCATGCTAGAGTTGGTTGGTTAGGTAATCTTCACAATTGCAACCAGTTTCCATGAAACTGAACACAAGTTTTGGGTAAAATTTCTCTTCTGAGATATAAAGGGAATATTATGTTTGTCAAAGAATGAAAATTGTGTTCATTTGTTTTGTTTTAACTTTGTCATGTTCTGTCACGAGTGAGGCTCGAGGGTGGACCCAAATGCACGACTCAAGAGCCAAGCAGGCAGTACAGAGGAGGTCTTTATTTCTGCTGAGGTCGGTTACCAGCAGGTCAGACCAAGAGAGCAGAAGTACTAGTAGTGGCAGGCTTACAAGGGTGGTCAGGGGACAGGCGAGGGTCGGTACACAGGAGATCGATCAAAGAAGGCAGAAGTGTCAAAGGAGTCAGGCTTACGGGGTCAGTCGGAGAACAGGCGGCGGTCGGTACACACGGGTTCACGATCAGGTATATAGGAGTGCTGGAACGGGGCATGAGATGCGACAATCTGGCGGAGAACCAGTCGTCCCCGGGGTCCTGTATATACAGGGGTTCATCAGATCTTATGAGGCACAGGTGTGTGCCTCCCAATCAGCTGGCCACACCCAGCCAGGACTGGAAGGCAGGGACATGACATGTTCAGATGTATGGGCATCCAGAATGGTAAATCTGTATGGTTTTTGTGCTGGAGTGGGTTTTTGTGCAAAAGTTAAACAAGGTTAAAATACTATCACAATAAAAAAAAAAAAAAAATACTAATCCACCTATTTCCTAATTACGCTGATGTACACTGAAAGTGGAGCTGGACAGAAAAGGGGTTTTGGAGTGGGAAAAAGTAGACAAGGGGAATAGGGTTGCGAATCACAGCAGAACAATAGATAGTCTAGATCAGGGCTCACCAACGTGGTGCCCGTGGGCGAATGGTAGCCCGCGAGGTATGTTCTAAAAATACCATAGGCCACAAATTGTTACTATTATTTGTGCTTTAAATTTTGAATCTGACTTGCTTACGTTAATTACAATTTTAAAATACCTGTAATGTCATTTACTACAATAAATTAAAACAAAAATATTTTATGTACGTGTAATGAACTGAGTCTGAAATTTGCTGCAAACAGGTCACGTAGCCCTTCATACGATTGGTACTCATGAAGTAGGCCTCAAAAAGGTTGCCGAGCCCTGGTCTAGATATTTGAGTAAAAGTAACGTGACAACAGATAATTGTGTTATTCGTTGATAGTTTGTAGACACTTGGTGAGAACATGCAACCAATAACCAGTTGAGAGAGGACAGAAAAGCTCAGAGCAGGACAGTGATATGGGAAATGAGCAAGTCAGTGCTACTGACAAGTGGAGCATTTTAGTGTCTAAACACTTGTCAGAACCTGGGATTGATATGTTAGTCTAACCGCTGTTCTCATTAACCCTCCCAGCACAAGCAACTGAAGCCTATAGTGCAGTGGTTTCCAACCCCTGGGCCCGGACTGGTGCCAGTCCCTAGACCATTTTGTACTGGGCTGCAAAGAATGAATAATAAATGATTGAATGTTTTTTTGTTCACATTGCTCATCCTGAATCTGAGATTCGACTTCCTGATGGATCCTCCTCTCCAGCTCCCCTGAATAGATCTTACCACGGAGGTTGAGGAGTGTGATCCCCCTGTAGGTGGAACACACGCTCCGGTCACCTTTCTTAAAAAGGGGGACAACCACCCCAGTCGACCAATCCAGAGACACTGTCCCCGATGTCCATAAGATGTTGCAGAGGCGTGTCAAAAAGCACAGCCCACAACATCCAGACCCTTTAGGAAGTCTGGGTGAATCTCATCCACATCTGGGCCCTGCCACCAAGGACCTTTTTAACCAGCTCAGTGACATCAACCCCAGAGATAGGAGAGCCCGAGTCAGAGAATCCAGACTGTGCTTCCTCAAGGTGTGTCAATGGTTTTAAGGAGGAGCAAGAAGAGTTCTTCCTGATTATGCCGTTAAAGGTCTCACTGTCATTGCCCCGGCCCAGGTCTCATTGTCATTCCCCATGTGGGCAGTGAAGTCCCCCAGCAAAATGATTGGGTCCCCAGAAGGAGCTCTTTCCAGAAAGGGCGGGCACTCTGAACTGTTGTTTGGTGGATCGGCACAAACAACGGTCAGGACCCGTTCCCCCGCCTGAAGGCGGAGGGAGGCCACCCTCTAATCCACCGGGGTTAACCCCAACGTTGTGCCGGGAGAGGGGGGGCAAAAGTTATACCCACACCTGCTCGGCGCCTTTCACTGTGGGCAACTCCAGAGCGGAAAAGAGTCCAACTCCTCTCAAGAGGACTGGTAACAGAGCCTAAGCAGTGCATAGAGGCGAGTCCGACTATCTCTTGTTGGAACTTTTCGATCTCGCACAAAAGCTCTGGCTTCTTCCCTGCCAGAGAGGTTACATTCCATGTCCCTAGAGCCAGTTTCTGTAGCCTGAGATTGGATCACCAAGGTCCCAGCCTTCAGCTCCCGCCCAGCTCACATTGCACCCGACCCCTATGGCCCTTCTCAAAGGTGGTGAGCCCATGGCTAGAGTGACCCATGTTCCCCTTTCGGGCTGTGCCTGGATGAGCCCCATGGGGGCAGGTCCAGGCAACAAGTGCTCAGCTTTGAGTCCTACCTCCAGGCCTGGCTCCAGAGGGGGGCCCCAGTGACCCGCATCTGCATAAGGGAAACCTGAATCCATTTCTGTCTTCCATTATGGTTGTCTTTTAGCCATGCTTTGTCTGGTCCCTCACCCAGAATCTGTTTCCCAGGGGTGACCCTACAAGAGTCATGAAGCCCCAGTCAACTTAGCTCCCAGGATCATCAGGACACACAAACCCCTCTACCTTGATAAAGTGATGACCCGAGGAGGGGAATTGTAATACAATGGCTAAAAATTGCAAATCCATTAACAAATAAACGCAGCTAAATAAAAATCATAGAAAGTTTGCAACCAAGAATGTAAAGTCTTTTTAAGGAAATTTGTCTTAGAGATAAAAATGCCATTCTGTAGATCAACACTATTGCGCCTGATTAATTTATAAGTGGCTACAATAATTTTAATTTATTATTAGCTGTTTATATATTTGAAAAATTGCCATGTGTATTGTTGCATCAGCATATCCAATGCTACAGGCTATTCTAACCTGACAAAGTCAGTTTTAAATCAGACATTGGTAATGGTCGGTAATATGCATCACATGTTTTGATGATGAAATAGGACATGAACAAAATGTATTAGATGTGATTCTTATGCAAGTTCAAGTATGGTGCCCCATGTCAGCACGGAAATACAATGAGGATTTGAACCCAGGTCCTCAGAACTGTGAGGCAGATATGTTAACCAGTTGTCCATGATGCTTGCAATAGTAAAATCAAATCCAACACATAGGCTTTCACTAGAGTTGGTCAATAATATGGACAGGCTCAGTATGGCTCTTTTTTTGGGGGGCTTTGTTAAGCAGCATAAATGAGGACTGCTCATTCTGGATTGTACTTTTCTCCTTGACTAACGTGGTAGGCAACTTAGTGATGGAGGGCAGCGATTCCCAACCAGTGTGCTGGATGAGTGTACTTTGAGCGTTATTTAGGTGCGCCATGGGAAATTATGTACGATGTAATTGCTCAAGAAATCATTCACATCCTTGATGTATGTATGAATGTATCTTTCTCTCCTAACCCTAATCATCTATTTATGCCAGCAAGGTATGGTTTCAGACAACAAATAAATGCTATTATATTAGATAACGGGAAGTAAATACAGTAATTAATGTTTCCACTTATTGTGACGTTTTTGTTTGTGGGTGTTCCGTCAGATATTTCAATTGTAAAATATGTGCTCTGGCTCGAAAAATGTTGGAAATCACTGTTGTAAGGAGAGTTGTTTTAGGGAACTAGGAGGATTCAAGGCAGGTTTCAGCCATTTGTATTCATTTTTTACTGACTGAGGACTCCGGTCACTTATCTGAAACCAGTGAATTGTGGTTTGCACACAGTTATAGTTTTTCAGCCATATTTTAGTCAAATGAATTGACTTTATCACAGCCAACAAGACTGCATGCTTGATATTCTCCCAGTGTCATGAGTACTGTGGTGTACTGTACTGTATAGTATTATACAGCAGAATATGAAGGCCATCTATCCAGCCAGCCACCTAGCAACAATCAAGTTACTGCTTATTCTGTGTAGCCTTGCAGGTAGCTATGATGCTATCCCAGCTGACACTGGTGCTGTTGGCTTTGTAAAACATGCCTTGAGTGAATCAATACCAAATGTACTTTTTGATATAATCAAAGAGAAAAGAACTCTCTTGTCCATGTTATCCACAATGCAAACAATATACCATATATCCGCTATCAACAACCTTCTACCTCATTAGTGTCATGGGTAACTCTTCGGATAGCTATTTATTTATTTTAGGCCCACACTGCTTATTTGGCACAATTTGTCAAAATAACACCATAATTTACTCTCATGTCCGTTATTACTATTATTACAATAACTGATTTCCAGCTCGGCCAGTCAAGCAAATCAATCTGACTCATTACTGTCAACACAAATTTTACAATAATAATGCTTGAAGTTTGTGGTAATTTAATAACTTTAGTCTCTTTAGGATGAGCAGGAGGACATAATTTAGGGTTTATGTGTTTTCTAGAGTAATTGAGCATCTCCAAGATTCCGATTTGGTTGTCCGTAGGTGCTGCCACCAATCTACTTACTGGACTAATTATCAATCCTCTTGCAAGCGGAATAGAGGAATTTCAAGATTTCCCTTCCCATTTGAATATAAGAGTCAAATATGGTCAAAAAGTCAAAAAACCTACATTCAGTGAATACTGAAGTCCGGGGGTATCAAACTCATTCTAGCTCAGGGGCCACATGGAGGAAGATCTAATACCAAGAGGTGTGGTAAATCATGGCCTTCATATATACCAAGTTATATACTTTATAACTTAAAAACAAAAACTTCATTATTGTTTTAATACAGTCCAAAATCCTATGAGCAGAACATCACTGTTAATCATTCTGAGGAAAATGAACACACAAACACACAATGCTTCAGTTATTTACATAAGTATATATGTGGCCAGGCTGACAGAGTGGAACCAGTCCTTTCAAACCCTGTCCAGCGCTATGACAAGTGTGGTAAAATATCAGCTGCTGTCATTGTAGCTTTCATTGGCACCATCTCCTAAAACTCTCCATGGATGAAAATGACCAATTAGTTTCTAATGACATCACCACCACGCTTAGACCAATCGGATAAATTAACGATAGAAAAAAACTTCACACTTAATCCTATCTTTGAACTCCATGACACACAAGACGTCGTAATTGGAAACCTATCCATTGTGCAACATCTGCAATGTCCATGCTTTCATCAATTGCAACTGAAGACACAATAAATGACTTTATTTTTTGTTGTGACTGGCTGTCCAAATCCACTGAAAGATCGGAAATCCCGTCTGCAACCATGTTTCTTGTCAGGCTCATAATCAGAAAAGCCTGGCGGCGTTCAGGGCACACAATGTCCGTGCCCTTCATCGTGCATGTTTTTACAAATTCATTATCATGAAATGGTTTTGAAAACACTGCGATTGCATTCGCAATGAGGTAGCTAGCCTTCACAGCAGCGTCACTGTCTCTGCTGTGAGTAAACGGAGAATGGTGTTTCTTCAAACCGGTCAACAGTTCATTCAACTTCTGTCTTCTCCGCTGTCCTTGAAAGTTGCCATATTTATCGACATGAAGACTGAAATTATGGGGATGTAGGTTATATTCTTTCACCACTGCAACATGCTGTGAAAACACAGAACACAAGTGCACAGCTTTCCTATTCACTTCCATGAATGGATAACCATTTTTCTTGGAAGATGCTGCACTCTGTGTCCCCTTTTTTCTTCGATGACAGGATGATGATGATGATGAATGTATTGGGGCAATGAAGGTTCCAAAGGACACATTAAAAGTACCATACCATAGAAGCCATAATAAATAGCATGGTTTGTAGAAAAAAGCAGGTCATTTGGACTGCACAGTCTTTATACTGAATATACCATAGTTTTATTTAGTGTCTTGATCGATGTTTTTTTTATACCTTTTTTCTAGCGCCATGTCCCCTTCGGTACCATAATTTCAGTCCTCTGTATGTGCCATACGTATTGTAGAATTGATAAGTACCTTGTTCCCTACTCTAGACTGCAATTCTAAGGTGGTGGGTGTCCATCATGATGAATTTGCAGCTGTCTGTACTCACCTTTTTCCATTATTTTTGTGTTTTGGGTGTTGTTAATATTGTTTTTGTGTCAGAGTTATGTTTGCAGTTGTCGTATGAGTTTGGTTTTACATCTTATAGATGATAATAGAGGTCAATTGGCACAAGTGTTAAAGTTGCTGAAATCAATAAATGTGTTGTCATTTGTAAAATATTGATTGTGCTGAAAGATTGCCTGTCAGTGAACATGTCATTTATTGTCTGTAATCAGTGTGTCACATTGACTGGATGCTCAAATGCATTTTAATCAGTTCAGTGCTCAGTGCTGTCTTTTGTTAGACATACTGCATCAGCTGTGGTTGAAAGAATTTAACAGGAGCATCTACAGACAATAAATGGGTCAGGATGTATTCACAAGAAAGACACATTCACTTTTTGTTAACACTGCAGCCTTGGCGGAGTTCTATGCTGTACTGGTATTCTGATTGCTGTGGTGTGATAATCTTAGTTTAAATGTGACACCATGAGTGTGAACAACATGTTGACTGATGACTTGTTTATACTGTTAGTGTGTGAGGGAATGTAAGCGTCTTCTGGTTACACGTGTAAAATTGCAAGTGTTCATCACTGCCTCATGACCCCCATCATGTGGTAGCATGTGTGCTAACACATACACTACTGCTTGGTTGTCGTTAATTGAAATAGTCACTGAAAAAACATTTACAGATTTTGGACCTGGGTCCTCATATAAGGTATGTCCTATTATTAGGCGCCCTGTTCATTTTGGAGAAAATTTCTGACTTTTAAGTGTGCCTTATGGTCACGGAACTACAGTACATGCATAGGCATTTAAAACTGCATCAAGTGTTCGCAGATTTTCAGGATTCAGTGTGTGTGTTTGTGTTTGTGTGTGTGTGCGCGCATGCCTGCGTGTTATATAAGTATTTAAACACCCTGCTATATTGCTAGTTCTCCGACTTAGAAATCATCGGGGGGTCTGAAATCATCGTTGCTATATGTATCATCGTACATCGTAGGTGTATGTCCACTGTGAGAGAGATAATCTAAAGAAAAATCCAGAAATATCAGTGTGTGGTTTTTTTTTCACGATTTATTTTTGTGATCCAGCTAGAAATAAGTATTTGAACACCTGTCTATCAGCTAGAATTTTGACCCTCAAAGACCTGTTAGTCCGCCTATAAAAGTCCACCTCCACTCCATGTATCATCCTGAATCAGATGCACCTGTGCAAGGTTATTGGCTGCATAAAGACACCTGTCCATCCCATACAATCAGTTAGACTCAAACTTGTAACATGGCCAAGACCAAAGAGCTGTCCAAAGACACCAGAGAAAAAAATTGTACACCTCCACACGACTGGAAAGGGCTAAGGAGAAATTGCCAAGTAGCTTGGTGAAAAAGGGTCCACTGTTGGAGAAATCATCAGAAAATGGAAGAAGGTAAACATGACGGTCAATCTCAATTGAAGTGGAGCCCCATGCAAGATATCACCTCGTGGGGTCTCAATGATCCTTAGAAAGGTGAGGAATCAGCCCAGGACTACACCACAGGACTTGGTCAATGACCTGAAAGGAGCTGGGACCACCGTTTCCAAGGTGACTGTTGGTCATACACTAAGACGTCATGGTTTGAAATTATGCATGGCACGGAAGGTTCCCCTGCTTAAACCAGCACATGTCAAGGCCCGTCTTAAGTTTCCCAATGACCATTTGGATGATACAAAGGAGTCACAGGAGAAAATTTTGTGGTCAAATGAGATCAAAATGGAACTTTTTGGTCATAATTCTACTAACTGTGTTTGGAGGAAGACGAATGATGAGTTCCATCCCAAGAACACCATCCCTACTGTGAAGCACGGGGCTGGTAGCATCATGCTTTGGGGGTGTTTTTATGCACATGGGACAGGACGACTGCACTGTATTAAGGAGAGGATGACCGCCGTATGATCTCATAGATTGACCATGGCTCTGTATTGTGAGATTTTGGGGAACAACCTCCTTCCATCGGACAGAGCATTGAAGATGGGTGGCGCCTGGGTCTTTCAACATGACAATGACCGGAAGCACACAGCCAGGAACGCCAAGGAGTGGCTCCGTAAGAAGCATATCAAGGTTCTGGTGTGGCTTAGCCAGCCTCCAGACCTAAACCCAATAGAATTTTTTTGGAGGGAGCTGAAACTCCATGTTTCTCAGTGACACCCAGAAACTTGTCTGACCTAGAGAAGATCTGTGTGCAAGAGTGAAACAACCTCCACGCTTGACAATTTTTCAAATCCCCCCCTTCCAGTTTCAAAATTTCAGCGCTATCCCCTGCTTTTACAATTTTCAGTGTTCGCACCTCACTCCCATCCCCGACCATTCTCTCTCTATTGAGTCAGGCCTCTCTTATCCCAGACTACTAAAGCACTTTGAAGAGCCAAGTGAGTCTGGACCAGCTCTCCATTTATAAGTCAGACAATACGGTTGTGGGGTCTGTTCTTTTTCGGTCTGCTTGGTGCCTCTGGTTAGTTTATATTAGCACTGACTCTTGTCACTTCTCCTTTCTCCAAACCATTTCTTCTTCATACAGTGCCTGTGCCAATGGACTATCAAATAAAAATAAGACTATACTGGAAAGAAAAAGAATGATGAGGCCAGTTTGGGTGGTATATTCCACCAAGGGGATGAATGTTCAGCACATGTAAACCTCTGGCTTTGAAGCAATGTTTCTCTGAATTCTGAGCCTCTGGTGATTTCGGGTCCCTGCTGGATTGTAAACTTGAGGAATGTAGTGTATTTGATGTCTATATCCACTGCCTAAGAACAAGCCCTCTTCTCTCTGCAGGAGTAGGTGAGCTTTTACCTAGTTTGTGACACTCATTAAGATGAGATAAGATGCTTCATCACTTTTAAAGCTTTAGACATGTCTTCTTTGACATAGCATCTTTTGGTTGGTTTTAAGCACCCTCATCAAGTCCAGGTCTATTATTGGGCTTTGTGGGTAGTAGAGTTCAAATGATATGAAACTGCATCATGACCAAAGTGATCAGGATTATCATTATTGTCACACTATTGTATGAATTGAAACAAAAAATAATAAACAAAAAAATAATTTTTACTTTATTTTCCAAGAATCACCTTTATTTTCATGAACACGCATGCACATGAAATTGGATCTCTGGATTTTACCCAACACAGTGAACACACACTTCTTAGTGGAATACACTGAAGCAAGGCACAGCTGAAGCTCCCGTGGTATCAGCGTCTTGCTCAAGGACACCATAGCCGTGAGTCCAGGGGATGTTGGCAGATTGGTCCGGTTGGACTCTTGAACCTAGGTCCCCCACAATGGAAGGGAATTATTCTTCACCACTGGGCCACAGCCGCTCGGTGTTAATGTCTGTAGATACTGTAGGACAGTAAAATTACCCAGCATCCATACCGTGTGTGCACCCACACACACATCATAAAGGAATTTCTTGGTCTTTGTTCGCTGTTTGTGAAATTTTGTGCTCGATCCCTCCATTAAGCCTAGTGAGATCCTTGCACTGAACCCGCGCTTATGGGACGAAAGGCAAGCAATTGAACCGCTACACTGTCATTGTCCACAGTGGTGAAGGAATGTGATTTCAGGGCTAATTTTGAGCTGACCATATTCACTAGCCTGTAACTCGTGATTTGAAGGACGTTTGTTAACTCAAGCATTTTCATTCTTCACTCTTCTTAATTTTTCAGTCTCCAGTATCACACCTCCTCCATTAACCTTGTAATGAATGTGCTATGTCCACCATGCATGATGACGTCTGACCTATCTAAATGATAGCTGCAAAAATAGCAAATGTTCAATTCAGAACCAGAGTCCTCTTTTTTTGCCAAGTATGTCAAAAAGAAGGAATTTGTCTGCGGTAGTCGGAGTCACTCTAGTATGACAATAGATAGCTATTTTGAGAAAAAAAAATCAAAAAATTTTGTGATATAAAACATTATGGAGAGTCACTTATCAGCAAAAGTTTACCGGCAATATGGTAATCCTGATACAGTTACAGTTGTGCAAATGATCAAGAGTCCTCTTGCAATTAAATAGCAAGAGGGGAGAGGCTGTGATGTCTGCTTGTTTAGTTTACATTGGTCAGTTTAAGCCTACCTGAGGCAAAGAGATGGAAGGGGTGGTGACCAAGAAGAGAAAGCCAAAAAAAGAGTCCAAGAAGATTTTTCATGCTCTTGTTTTAGTTCTGACAATCTGTGAGTCCTCAAGGGTGGGTATTCATTACTTCACCAGTATGAACGAGCCATTTAAAAAGTAAGTGGATTGCTCTAATATCGCAAGATATGTGCGAGATATCCATTTTACTTTGCTATATTTTTACAACAATGGAACATAAACCATGTATAAATACTGGTTTCTCAGGGAATAGTCAGTCTGTTCATGTACATAGTTGGATTTAACGCTTGCTTCACTTGGCAGTTCCACTCTGTGCTTGAATTCAAATTTTGAGGAAAAGCTTTTGCACATTTTGTAGAGACAGAATGTCTTCTAATGTAAGATTAATAAAAGATAATTAAGTTACAGCAAAAAAAATGCATTCAGGATCAGCCAATTTTGTTTCTTTTATCGCATTGATAGAATAAAGTCTAATGCTATCTCATCAAGGCTAGCCATATAAATAAAATCCCAAACTATTTTTCCAAGGGCACTCTTATAACATTGAAAGGATGCTAATGTGAATGATGTAAAAACTCTTCCCCATGTATGATAAATAATCCCCATTTTGAAGGGGATCCTTGTCTCCCCCTTTGATTCTTTGTTTTGCAGGGCACACATTGAATGATCAGCAGTAATTCTTCATTACTATCCTCCACATACCTGTATTAAATTTCAAACGACAGGAAATGACAGGTATGGAACTGGACAAAGCCAAGAGAGGTGTTTCTGTGGAAGGGAGGGCGGAGAGTGACACAGCACAGCTGAATGAATGCCAACCTTTTGGCTCAAGATAATTTCTCATGAAGGATGTCTTCCCCTGAGGTAGAAGAAGCAGGAAATGTGGCCCCATATTAATTAGAATATGAATTAGCTAGACCTCCTTATCTGATAGCTCCAAAAAGCAAGAGGTCGGAGGCACAAGCGAAGATGTCATAGCAAATAACTGTTACATTCTATTTCCTCAAAGGCTGGAAAAAGCCAGAAAACAGAATTAGTTTGAAATCCTTCTTGTGCTTCTTCATTGATTTTGAATGTGATGTGAATGTTTATTTTCAGGTGGCACGGTGACACATCTGGTGAGATTGTTGGCCTCACAGTTTTGAACTCTGGGGTTCAAATCCCAGCCCTGCCTGTGTGGAGTTTGCATGTTCTCCCCATGTATATGTGTGTGTTTTCTGGGTAATCTGGTTTTCTCCCACATCACTAAAAACATGCATTACTTGGAGACTCTAAATTTCCCTTAGGTGTGATTGTGAGTGTGGCTGTTTGTCTCTATGTGCCCTGCGATTGGCTAGCAACCAGTCCAGGGTGTACCCCGCCTCCTGCCCAATGATCGCTGGGATCGGCTCCAGCACTCCCGCAATCCTTGTGAGGATAAGCAGCTAAGAAAATGGATGGATGGATTTTTATTTCAAATGCATTATATACGTTTGTACTTACATCCTGAAAAACTGGAGAAAAGAGGCTTGGCACCCACTGTGCAGTAACAAGAGGTTTCATTATTTTTTTGCCAGTGGGACTCTTGTCTGGTTGAAGATTAGAACAAAAGCAGCATCCAGGCCAGCCATAAACAGGTAGATGTGTACTGAACAGAACAACACTGGCCGTAAATTAGAAGGACCAGGAAGGTTTTTTTTTTTAATATTCTTTAATAGTACAATGTTCTGATGAGTATAAACGGGTGTTGCCAAGCTTTTTGCAATTGAAAGCTCCAGATTGATGCAAAATCATAGATCATATCTATGATCATAGAATGGTCCCTTAAAATAATTACCCATAATGGTTTAATCGATAAATATCAATGTGCAGGAGGTTTTTACATTTTCAAATGATCACTTCCAAAACATTCCAAGGAAGTCCCATACATGGTGAGCTATTTTTAAAACAGGCCCATGGTGGACTTGTGGTATGTGATCCTTTGGGGCACCATGTTGGTGACCCTTGCTGTAGAGGGACAGCATGTTGGCGCCAGTTATCAAAGTACTGAGAGTAAAACAGGGCAGTTGGTAGTCTAATGTGAAAACATTCTGAGAAGCTTACCCTGTGGTGGTGTCAAACAAGAGGAGCAGGTCTGTGAGAGGTCAATCATTTCCAGGCGGACAAAGTGAACTTTTGGCCTTGCTAGTATCAATTAGCCCAATCAGGTGTGAGACTTAGAGATCTACTTTTGTGTTTTGACTCGTCTCAGAAAGGAAAAGGAGTGGAAGCTGAGTACTATTGGCACAGAAATGATGCAGGGTAGACCATGCAAAGACAACTTGGTGTGAAAAGGTACAAGTGATGGGTCTATCACTGAACCCTGAGCGATATCACTTAGACCAGACTGAGTGGGGTCAGTTAAAAAGCAGTCATCAAGTGATAGGATTCCAGTCAGAAGAGAAAAACGTCATAATTCAGTGGCCACTTTGAGTCTATGCACACATTTTGGATTCAGAGATGCAAATGTGTTGACTGATGCCAGTAGTGTGCTAAATAGATGGAAAGAATACTTTGAGAAGTTGATGGATGAAGAAAATAAGAGAGAAGGAAGGGTAGAAGAGGCAAGTGTGAAGGACCAGGAAGTGGCAATGATTAGTAAGGGGAAAGTTAGAAAGGCACTGAACAGGATGAAAAATGGAAAGGCTGTTTGTCCTGATGTTTTGAAAGCTAGGTCCTGTTTAAGTTATTTCAGTGGTCTATACCTGAACATTATCTGATCTGCAGTATAAATAAGCTTGAAAACAGGAAAAAGAAACCCAAGGTCAAAGGGACAGCAGCATTCCATTTACCTCTGTAGTGCAATGGTAGCTTGTCAGACTCCACATCAGAGGGTTGCGTGTTCAAATCACGTCACGGTCATTTATACTTTGTGTATCCACGGTATACCTGTGGAGGTATGAAAGCAATTTGGAGAGGTGACTGTGGAGTTTTGGACCAACTTATTCAACATAATACTCGTGAGCGAGAAGATTCCTGATGAATGTAGGAAAGGTGTGCTATTTCCCATTTTTAAGAACAAAGGTGACTTGCAGAGCTGTGGCAACTATAGAGAAATAAAGTTGATGAGCCACACAATGAAGTTATGGGAAAGAGTAGACTCAGGACAGAAGTCAGTATATGCATGTCTAGAAAGAGCACCACAGATGCATTCTTTGCTTTGAGGATGTGAGTGGAAAAATACAGAGAAGGTCAGAAGCAGATGCATTGTGTCTTTGCTAATCCAACAAAGCGTGTGGAGATGCACATTAAAGCCAATACTCTCAATCCCAAAACTTTCCTTTCTGTCATTCAATAGTAAAAGCAACAACAAAGTGAAACAAATCCGGTGTAGAAACACCAGATTTAATTAATAATAATTAATTCTGAAACCCTTTTGCAGCTCAGATAATGGAAGAATGAGTGAATAATAAAGATATTAATAATTATTATATTAAATAGTTTGTTTAATTAATTTCATAATACCATTATACTAAGATACATCAATATAACTTGTGGCCAAAATCGTTAATAACATCAGCACTGATCCAATTCTATTATGTTGTTGATAGGATCACATTGTATGTGATGACCAACAAAAGAAGGTATCTGAAGCAATCATCCTAATTCGTGTTTATTTTTCACATCATTCAAATGTATTAAAATTTGCTTTTACTCCACATGGCGTCACAATTTGCTGCACAGTGGACAGCTGGTCAGGATATCTGCCTCACAGTTCTGAGAAACAGGGTCCAAGTCTGGTTTTGCCTGTATGGAGTTTGCATGTTCTTCTCATGCACGCAGGTTTTCTCTGGATACTCCAAGTTCCTTCCTCATCCCAAAAGCACGGATAATAGCTCAATTGAAAACTCTACTCTGCCCGTAAGTGTAGATGCAAGTGCAAATTATTGGTTGTGTGTATGTGCCCTCCAGTTCTTTGATGACCAGTTCAGGGCATACCCAGCGTCTCGCAAAAATAGCTGCACAAACATGTGAGCATTTCAATTGTCATGAGCTCTTCAGGATAAGAGTGTCTTTTGAGGTTGTTATGTCTTTGTCAGAGAGCTGTCCCTTGGGTTTTGCCAATGGGAGTATGAATCAACACCGGCTCTGTTTATTTGACCACTTGACTTGACTCCGATCACCAGCAATCTTGGCGATGATGTCTGAACACACACAGTCACGCTCGTGGATACATAAATATGCACCAGGGTTCTTGGCAGGGGGAGGGAATAAGGCAAAAGGTTACCAGTTATCAGGGAAAGGATGACAAACACTTGGGTAGCTCTAGTTTGTAAAGGCAGACATGCCAAAGGCAACACATTGTTTTCTTTACTGATCTTTTTGTCCAGTGTCCATATTACCCATCCATCCATTTTCTCAGCTGCTTATCCTCACAAGGGTCGCGGGGAATGCTGGAGCCTATCCCAGCTGTCAATGGGCAGGAGGTGGGGTAGACCCTGAACTGGTTGCCAGCCAATTGCAGGGCACATAGAGACAGACAACTGTCGCACTCACAATCACACCTAGGGGCAATATAAAGTCTTTAATTAACATACCATGCATGTTTTGGGGATGTGGGAGGAAACCGTAGTGCCTGAAGGAAACCCACACATGCACGGGGAGAACATGAAAATTCCACACAGGGGGGCGTCAGGAGTGAACCCAGACCTCAGAAGTGTGAGGCCAACACTTTCCAGCTGAGTCATCGTGCTACTTTACCTTTTTGTTGTTTTTATGATTTTGTGTATTCAATTTGTGTTCAAATATCATGAACTTTCTTTTGAATATCTTGGTAACAAATGTTTTGTAACTGAGAAAAATATGTATATGTATACATTCAGAGAGAGGGAGAGAGAGAGAGCAAGAAAGAGAGAGAGAGAGACAATGATCTTCTCCTTTTCCTTTCGGCTTGTCCCGTTAGGGGTCGCCACAGCGTGTCATCTTTTTCCATCTTAGCCTATCTTCTGCATCTTCCTCTCTAACCCCAACTGCCCTCCTGTCTTCCCTCACCACATCCATAAACCTCTTTGGTCTTCCTCTCGCTCGTTTGCCTGGCATCTCCATCCTCAGCACCCTTCCACCAATATACTCACTCTCTCGCCTCTGAACATGTCCAAACCATCGAAGTCTGCTCTCTCGAATCTTATCTCCAAAACTTCCAACTTTGGCTGTCCCTCTAATGAGCTCATTTTTAATCCTATCCAACCTGCTCACTCCAAGCGAGAACCTCAACAACTTCATTTCTGCTACCACCAGTTCTGCTTCCTGTTGTTTCTTCAGTGCCACCGTCTGTAATCCGTACATCATGTCAGACCACTGTTTTGTAAACTTTGATCTTGGTCCTAGCAGAGACTCTTCTGTCACATAACACACCAGACACCTTCCGCCACCTGTTCCAACCTGTTTGGACCCGTTTCTTCACTTCCTTACCACACTCACCATTGCTCTGGATTGTTGACCCTAAATATTTGGAGTCCTTCACCCTCGCTATCTCTTCTCCCTGTAGCCTCAATCTTCCCCCTCCACCTCTCTCATTCACATACATATTCTTTTTTACTTCAGCTAATCTTCATTCCTCTCCTTTCCAGTGCATGCCTCCATCATTCTAATTGTTCCTCTGCATCCTACCTGCTTTCACTGCATATCACAATATCATCTGCAAACATCATGGTCCAAGGGGATTCCAGTCTAACCTCATCTGTCAGCCTATCCATTACCACTGCAAACAGGAAGGGGCTCAGAGCTGATCCCTGATGCAGTCCCACCTCCACCTTAAATTCCTCTGTCACACCTAAGGCACACCTCACCATTGTTCTGCTGCCATCATACATGTCCTGTACTATTTTAACATACTTCTCTGCCACACCAGACCTACGCATGCATGCATTACCACAGTTCCTCTCTTGGTACTCTGTCATAGGCTTTCTCTAGATCCACAAAGACACAATGTAGCTCCTTCTGACCTTTTCTGTACTTTTCCACTAGCATCCACGAGGCAAATAATGCATCTGTGGTACTCTTTCTAGGCATGAAACCATACTGTTGCTCGCAGATACTTACTTCTGTCCTGAGTCTAGCCTCCACTACTTTTTCCCATAACTTCATTGTGTGGCTCGTCAACTTTATTCCTCTATAGTTCCCACAGCTCTGAACATTGCCTTTGTTCTTAAAAATGGGAACTAGAACACTTTTCCTCCTATTTTCAGGCATCTTTTCGCCTTCTAGTATTCTGTTGAATAAGTTGGTCAAAAACTCCACAGCCATCTTTCCAAATTGCTTCCATACCTCCAACGGTATGTCATCACGACCAACTGCCTTTCCATTTTTCATCCTTTGTAGTGCCTTTCTGACTTCCCCTTTACTAATTATTGCCACTTCCTGGTCCTTCACACTTGCCTCTTCAACGCTTTCTTCTCTCTCATTTTCTTCATTCATCAACTTCTCAAAGTATTCTTTCCATCTATTTAGCACACTACTGGCACCAGTCAAAATATTTCCGTCTATATCCTTAATCACCCTTACCTGCTGCACATCCTTCCCATCTCTATCCCTCTCTCTGGCCAAGCTGTAGAGATCCTTTTCTCCTTCTTTCGTGTCCAACCTGGTGTACATGTCTTCATATGCCTCTTGTTTAGCCTTTGCCACCTCTACCTTTGCCCTACGTCGCATCTCGATGTACTCCTTTCGCCTCTCCTCAGTCCTCTCAGTGTCCCACTTCTTCTTCGCTAATCTCTTTCCTTGTATCACTTCCTGTATTTTGGGGTTCCACCACCAAGTCTCGTTCTCCCCTTTCCTACCAGAAGACACACCAAGTACTCTCCTGCCTGTCTCTCTGATTATCTTGGCTGTCTTAGTCCAGTCTTCCGTCCATCGAGAGCCTGTCTCACCTCTTTCTGAAAGGCTGCACAACATTCTTCCTTTCTCAGCTTCCATCACATGGTTCTCTGCTCTTCCTTTGTCTTCTTAATCTTCCTACCCACCACCAGAGTCCTCCTACACACCACCATCCTATGTCGTTGAACTACACTTTCCCCTACCACTACTTTACAGTCAGTAATCTCCTTCAGGTTACATCGTCTGCACAAAATATAATCCACATGCGTGCTTCTACCTCCGCTCTTGTAGGTCACTATATGTTCCTCCCTCTTCTGGAAATAAGTGTTCACTCCAGCCATCTCCATCCTTTTTGCAAAGTCCACCACCATCTGTCCCTCAAAGTTCCTTTCCTGGATGCCGTACTTACCCATCACTTCTTCATCGCCCCTGTTTCCTTCGCCAACATGTCCATTGAAATCTGCACCAATCACAACTCTCTCTCTGTCTGGGATGGTGAGGACTATTTTGTCTAGTTCCTTCCTGAATTTCTCTTTCATCTCTAGGTCACTTCCTACCTGTGGGTCATAGCCGCTAACCACATTATAAATAACACCCTCAATTTCAAATTTTAGTCTCATCACTCGATCTGATACTCTTTTCACCTCCAAGACATTCTTAGCCAGCTCTTCCTTTAAAATAACCCCTACTCCATATCTCTTCCCATCTACTGCGTGGTAGAATAATTTAAACTCTGCTCCTAAACTTCTAGCCTTACTACCTTTCCACCTGCTCTCTTGGATGCACAGTACGTCAACCTTTCTCCTAATCATCATGTCAACCAAGCAAGTCCTGGGCTTTTCCTGTCATAGTCCCAACATTCAAAGTCCCTACACTCAGTTGTAGGATCTGTGCATTCCTCTTTTTTTTCTGACGACAGATTTTCCTCCTCTTTTTTGTCTTCGACCCACAGTAGCTGAATTTCCACCGATGCCCTGCAGGTTAGCAGTGCCGGGGGCGGGCGTTGTTAACCCGGGCCACGACTGATCCGGTATGGGATTCTTTAGATGAACACTCATATTTGTTTGGCACAGTTTTTACGCCGGATGCCCTTCCTGACGCAACCTTCTGCATTTATCCGAGCTTGGGACCGGCCTACAGATTGCACTGGGTTGTGCCCCCATAGGGCTGCATTAGAGGGAGACAATTATATGTATGTATAAAGAACAATAATGTGATTTATTCTGTTGCTGTGCTGCTAAACATGAAATGCTTGCAGTTGTTGAACCTTGAGAGGACACTGATGTGCTCTTACTTTTGTCTGAAAATCTAAAGTCGAAACTGACACACCTGATCTGAGTTAAACCCCTATTTAAGTTGAAATAATAGCACAAAGAAATCGAAATCTAAGTCTTGCGTGTTTCAGTCAATTCATTGATGGATCCATCCATCCATTTTGTGAGCCGCTTATTCTCACAAGCATAGTGGCCAACCTGCGGCTCTTGAGCCACATGTGGGTCTTTGCTTATTTTCATGCGACTCTCATGAAGGCACAAAATCATATTAAAGTTCTGTTCATGCCCCTGCACTTTGCTTGAGTTCATTACAATTGTTACGGGTATTGTGACAACAAACTCAGTGTGTGTGTGTGCATTGTGCATCGACTTGTGAGTGAGATGGGACTGCTCAGCGTGAGGGTAAGAAGGGAAAAAAAAGCGATAGCAACCGGGGAAGGGTGACTTTCTTGTTCCTGCCACCCAGCTCAGCAACAAGTGAAGGAAGCGATAACCCCAAGCCAGACAACCTTTGCCCCGGAAAAGACGTCTCCCCTGTGTCCCCTGCAGCAGTAAACGTTAGCACGGTATTTTTGCAAAACTTCCCTTTGTATTGAATGAAAATAGCTCAAAGTTTCCCAGTCGTATGGTGATTTTTAGAGAATATAATTTTTGAATTTTGCTCTCAAAATGCCAGTTAAACAAAAATATGTGGCTGAACACATAACATTTTACCAGAGAGGGTAAAGCTCAAATTTTTTGTTGTTGAGCGCAATGGCAAGCCACTCTTTCTTTTGTGTTGGACATGTCGCATTTCACAGCTCAAATCTTCAATTCAGCTCACTCCAACATCAACCTGAAATTTCCAAAAGGGACTAAACTTCCCAGTCACAAGTTGTCACTTTGAAAAGTCACACAGAAAAGCACATGCTCTTTTTTTTTTTTTCAATAATGAAGCATCCACAGACGAATGCTTGCGTCATATTAAGAGGCTTGAAACATTGCAAGGGCAAAAAAGTCATCCATCCATTCATTTTCTGAGCCGCCTATATTTATGAGGGTCAGGGGAGTGCTGGAGCCTAATCCAGTTGTCATCGGGCTGTAAGCAAGGTACACCCTGAACTGGGTGTCAGCCAATCACAGGGCACATGGAGACAAGCAACTTTTGAACTGACATTCGCACGGAGGAGCAATTTAGAGTCTCCAATTAATGTTGCATGTTTATGGGAAGTGGGAGGAAACTGGAGTGCCCAGAGAAAATTCACACTGGCACGCGGAGAACATGCTAACTCCACACAGGCGGGGCTGGGAGTGACCCCGAATCTCCGAACTGTGAGGCCATCACTCTAACCAGTTGTTACACCGTGCCGCCCTGTTCCAGTGCACTTGCATCCTTTGTAAACACTAATTAGATACTTTGTAAGCGTAACTCGTGTAGCTAAATTCATCAAAATATTAAAAACATGTGTGATGCATTGCAGTTCTACACAACCACAACATTAATACACTCGTTGACAAATCTCTCGAAGTGTCAATCACAAAAGTCATTACAGTATTCTTTTTTTAAAGTGTTGAAAATGTATTACAAGGTCAATAAATGTTTGCGGGAAATGTATGCTCTTCACATTCATTTTGTTTGATATACTTGTTGGAGGTGAATGTAAGCGTTTTACTTTTATATTTCAGATTACACACTGAGATTCAAACCTTATCATTTCCTTTTCTTTGTATTATATATATACACATAAATATAAGTTATATATACAAACAGCAGTGATGCATGAGCTTGTGTCACAGATTAACGGGCTTTCAGCAAGGAAAAGAAAAACGTTATTGCAGTCTTACAACTATCTATTTTTGTCGCAGACCTGGGATAGCCTATTTGTTGACTTGAGCCATAAATATTTGTTTAGCATTAGTCTGGCTTTCTAAAATTGCACTCCAGTACACATAATAACTCAAACAGGTTTGTGCACCATAATTTCATATTGAAATCTAGATCCCAAACATCTTTTTCATCTTGTAAACTTGATGGATCTACTACCAGATAAAGGATTGGAATAGGCAAAGCTAAATTAGTTTATCCTGTGACAGTTATAGAGAATCATAATGACACACCAGAACCTTGGGTATTCTACTGTAATATATTAGTGGGTGTCGTGTAGATAAATGGTATTGGTATGGTGGTGTGTTGTCCTCTACCGTAAGTGTTAAATGGTGTGAAGATGACATACAGTGTAAATCTACCATGCGCTTCTCTTGAAGGTTTTCCTATTTGGCATGCAGTGTGCAGCTCAGCAGAAACAAAATGACGAATGGCTAAATGGTGTGATGTGATCTTAAATTGTGATGAGAAAGCATTGGTGTGCAGCTGCACTTAACAATCAGCGCAGCACAGAAAGTGCGAAGGATGTGTCGACAACCCTCAGGTCATGCATTTGCATAGCATAATGATTTTTTTTGTGGATTATTTTTACCCTCTGTTGCAAGCAATTGTTGTAATGGTAATTTATTAAGTAACTAAACACATGGATTACTGTAACAAGATCAGGCATCATGCTATAAAATCTTTTTGTCTGGCAGTTTACCGTAAAATGCATCCAAAAAACATTTTTATATTCCCTATCCAGCACGCAATTTGTATTTATACTTATGCACAACCCACCTGTACTGTTTTAAAAAAGTGCTTAGGTTTGCCTCCATTTTGAGGGTGTCATTATGGCTAGTATTAGCTAGGACACGGTAGAGTCAAGTCTCCTTTGCATTTTATGGCCAAATCCAGTCACTGTTTTTATTTTCCAGAGCAGGGAACAAAGCTACAACAATGACTGCTAGAACAAATGGACTTAGATGACCAGATGATGCGTTTAATTATATTGTAAAATTGATCAAGAAGGCGGCAACATAGAGGGTGTGTGCAACTGAGTAGTTTATTACATCATCACATCACATCATCACCTGTGACTATAACGCACTAAAAACGAGGGTTGATCGCTGCAGGATTGTACATGCAATGACAATTTGTGCTAAGCTTGACTGAAGTGTCGCTTAGGGGACACAGAGGGGAAGCGCAGCATCGGTCAAATGAGGCAATTTGGGCACAGAACTGTAAAGAAGCCTTAATTGTGCAAAGCTTTATCATTCAGCAAGACAATGACCCACAACACACTGCCAACACAACAAAGTACTTCATCAGGGGGGGAAATTGGAAGGTCTTTGATTGGCTGGCCAAAACAATCACCGGACCTTTAGAAAATAGAGCAAGCATTTTAGCTCCTGAAGAGCAGACTGAAGGGAGAAACCCCCAGAAACAAACAAGAACTGAAAAAAAACTGCACTAAATGTCTGGAAAAGTATTTCAAATGAAAACTGTAATGGTCTACAAGTGAATAGAATAAATTAAAAAAAATGAAAAATATTTAAAACAACCTCATTAACTTGATCAATTTATTCTCTACACCGCTTTGGCTGTAGAGGGTTGCGAGGTGCTGGAGCCTATCCCACCTGACTTTGGGCCAAAAGGCAGCTAAAACCAGGCAGCGAAATCACCAGGCACAGAGAAACAATTCACACCCACAGCCACACCTACGGGCAACTGAGAGTATTTAGTCCCACTACCATGCGTCTTTTTGGAAAGTGGGAGAAAACCAGACAGCACCGAGAAAACTCACACAGGCACAGAGAGAATTTGTAAAAGATAGCAGATAAGTATTCAACCCCACATTCACATCATCACTGAGTGGGAACTGTGCACACACTGGCCATCTTGAAGTAAGGCAAATGTACAACTACACTCTCAGTGACCACCTCAAAGATTAATAACACCAAAATTTACGTTTAAATTCCAAAATACTAAAGGTTATTTTTTTTTGTCAGTTAATCATCGGAACAGCATATGGTTTCTCCACATGTGCAGTAATTAATTTTTTAAGTTCTTGCTGTAACTGGGGTTTAATTTTTTTGACATCGTGACAGACAGCAACCATGTGGTGAGGCTCCAAGATGCTTAGCTGTCCCTGTGTCTGCCTCGTGGGATTACTGTTCCTGCTGTGCACATCTTCAACTCTGAGGAGCACTGTGGTGCATGCAATGAGATGCACACTTGTGGTAACAGAAAATAGATGTTACAATTAAATTGGTTAATATGAATTGTTTTCACAGAGTTTGAAGAATATACGCCAGAGTATTGTTATATTTCCCATATGTATCTGTTAAGAGATTTTTGCACCAATATTCATTATTTTTGGACATATGTGGCAGCAGTTCATGTTGTCCGGAGCTGAGCATGGAATTGAATGCTTGTATAAGAATGGTCAAATCTGAGCTTTTGGAGCAAGTTAGAATTATCTTTTTTCTGACATTGTACTTTTTCATTCAATCATTCACAGGCATCTCTCAGGGGTTGGTTCTGGAATATGCTATAAATGTTCAGGCTGCAAAATTGTTCAATTTTCTTCACGTATCGAGTTTGAATCTGTTGAGCAATAGCATTTCTATTGCATTCCCATGATTACAACTAAAATGATTATTGATTTTATTAAACATCAGTGTGCATTTCTTCATTCATTTAAAGTGTGGAATGATTCAACGCAAGGTGCAGGAGATAGTCTGTGTCTCCCTGACTCGCAGCAGATGACATGAGGCTTGACATCATTCGGTTCTCTGTTTTTGACTCTCTCTCCTCCTGTCCGTTGCAGATCACATTCTTCATGTTGTTGTCAGCAGTTTGTGTGATGCTCAACCTGGCAGGTTCTATCCTCTCCTGCCAGAATGCTCAGCTAGTCAACTCACTGGAAGAATGTCAGCTGGTAAGACCATATGAGCCTCTCCAGAGCTTGCTCTCCAGCTTCCATCCAAACATCCATCTTCAAGATGATTTATACAAGGAAACTGGAGCCCTTCCAAGTTGACTTAGGGTGAAAGATTGTGTGCTCTCTCAACTGCTTACCATTCAATCCGATACCTTGACAAAAGAGGCATGCAAACATAGAACTGATGAAGAAAAAGAAATCTAGAGACAACCAAACATTGAAAGTAAAATTCACATCTCCCAAAACTTGTGAGTCTTCAATTAACCTGACGTTTTGGAGTACCAGGAGAGATTCCAATAAAACACTCCACACAGAAGTGCCTTTAGTAGAAAGAAATTACTGTAGAGAAATGTATTGTATTATTATTTTCAAAAGTACCATGAAATGAGATCTGAATCTTGCCACAAGTAACACCTGTGACTGTGCAGGTCCAACTCCAAAACCATCGTTCAGAAAAGGCACATTTAATTTGCCGATTATTTCCCACTTCTCAATGGGATAGTCTCACTAAGTCACAGTAACAGTGCTTACACCAGTGCTGTCAAGTGAGTGACTTTATATTGTTGTACTATTTTAGCAGGATGAATAGTTTCCATCCGTAAATTGTGAAATTCACGTGGGAAGCCATGTTGGTCCCGCTAGTTGTCAGTCTTCCATACCAGACACATACAGTGTAAACTTTTACTTTTGCTTCTTGACAAGACAGACTGAATGACAATGTCACTCAAAACAATTTACATTTTAAAATACAGCTGTAAGAGAATGCTGTTCATAATGGAAAATGGCAGGTAGTTACTCAACCAACACCCAAACCGCCAAATCCCCTTTTGCAACAAACATTATATCTTAATTAACCCACAAATGAAACTGCTAGGTAAAAAATAACGCCGATCTAACTTTCGCACCGTGCAGTGTAAAGAAGATGGTGTTATTTCTCACGTAAGTATGTTAATAATGTGACATCGCCACTGTTGCAGGCTTGTGAGTGAATTTCAATTTTCTCCTCCTCTGCCCCAGCTCAAGTTTGACAGCGATGGAGTGTGCGTTTGCTGTGAGTTACAACAAGAGAGTTCAAGCTGTAACAACCTTGGAGAGACGCTGAAGCTTAACCCACTCAGAGATTGCAATACCATACGCTTACGTCTCAAGGTGTGTTCAGAGGTCCAGTGATGGATTTTTTTTTTCAACATTCATGTAGAGCCACTTACCAAAAGAAATGATCAATCCTCAGGCTTTCAACATTCTTAATGTATTTTCCCAGTGCAAACCTACTGTATGTTTATCTGTACAGCCATGTTTCTTCTGCAGTAATTGTTGATTGGCAGAATGTGGATTCTTTTTGGGTTGTTGCTCCACATACAGGACATGATTGTCACAACAGTGCATTTGGCTAATGATCATTTCTTTAAATACTGGAATGGCATCTAAACATGCAAAATAATTTTCTTTGAGAAGCTATGAAATCAGTTAATGTCTGAAGTTGTTGTGCAACACATTTCAAGTGGGTTTCTAGTTTCACCAGTCACTGATTAATTAGGGAAGAAGGGAAGAATGACAACAACCTTTTTCTTTCCCCATGTGACAAACCTCTACCTAAGACATAACTGTCTGGATTGGCTGGAAGTGCATGATTTTGGAAAATTATATTGCCAAAAGAGTCTGAAAGAATGATATGCAACATAGGCCACTGTTCCTTTTTTGGATAACAGTATTCATATCCATTCATTTTATGTCCCCGATTGATTGTAAAACATTGATAACCAAATAAAAGACTGCTCAGGATGAAACAGGAAAGATCAAACACATTTATCAGAGTGATCAATCTTCATTAAAGAGATATGGGAATAGGGCAATAAATCTTTATTAGCTAAAGTAGCGAAAGTAGTTAGAGGTGTTGAGTTATGTCTAATCTGAAGCTGTTATGTTCTGCTACCCTGAGTCTTCGGCCATTCCACCTGACTGCTACTATGCTTCTGCTACAAATGACGTCTTGGCAGATGACAAAGTATTCTTCCACCAGTGCTGATCCCCCTATGTCAAATTTGGTTAATTGGGTGGAGAGAACACTGATGATTTTATTGAATAATTTCAGATAGGAGTGGGAATTTACAGTAATTCATCAGTGGGATGGAGTATCGCAAAAAATTGTTTTTTCTGTTTGAGAGCAGATTTGAAACATTCCTGGAAAAATCTCTGCCTCACACTTCCTGTATTTCTTATCGAAGCAAATTATACCGAGGCTGGAATGACTATTTAACATGTCACCATTTTTCTCACTAAATATAATTCCATACCTCCTATTAACATTGCAATTTCACCAGATGTTGGTGAACGACCCAAGATACCCATGCATACAAAGTAGAATATGTTAATTATTCTAAATTCTTATTACATTAAGATATGTGTAATAATGTTAAATACCACAAGGGGAAAGTATATAACACCTCAACTGATATTTATTTGATAGTTGGTGCAAAAGCCTTTATTCGCAATGATGGGCTTAGATGTCTCCAGTATGGAGAATGTAGCCGCACGCGTTGATGTGATGCGACTTTGGCCCATTCTGCCACACAAATCTTGACAGTTCCGTGGGCTTCCTTTATGGAGCTTGAGTTTTAGTTCTTTCCATACATTCAAGTCAGGTGATTGGCTCGGCCATTCAAGATTTTCACACAGTGTTAGCATTCCACCCCGACGACTGGATGAAGGCTTTGCTTAACACTGAATGTTTACGTGTAAATACTGTATACACATGTTCAACAAAAAGAGCATGGAGGAGTCTAACGAGATGTCAATACTTGGCATCACCAGTGTTGGGAATGGTCAACAGTGTATAAAATGTGAGAGCCTCTGATAGCAGAAGCTCAATCCTCAAAATTAAATGTTGATACTTTTCATACTCCAGTACTTTTCGGGACTGTATTTCTAGTGTCGTATCAGAAAGGAAATTGATGGTATCGATCATTAGTAGATGTAGAGAGGGGGCACATAGCGGCACAATTTCAGGTCAGCAAAATCCATACAACGCAAATTACAAGCCAAGGGGCTCTCACTGGCCAGGAGGTGAATCAATTCAGAGATTTACTGAATCAATATATATTTGCAGAGGAAAGAATTGTAATGAATTGATGAATCGAGCTCACACCTACAGGAGGCTTCCACTTTCTCACTCAGTAGAAGAAGAGGGAGAACTAAAAGGAACGCTGTCAGGCTGTTTTTTGTGTAAATGTGGATATAAAGTGTCTGGGCAGAACACGGGATAGGACCCAAATTTTTAACACCACAGATGAGGTACAGTTCAAGATGAGGATTTTAATAACAGGCAGAGGTCAGTACACGGGCAGGCTGTCCAAAAGGCAACAATATCCAAATCGTGCGGCAAAAAGCCAGGTCAAAAACCAAGATGCGGTCTAGCTTTTTATGAGTTGAGGACGTGGATCAAGGAACGCTGGAACAGGACGACAAGGTTTAATGAACTGGCAACAGACAGAATGAGACATGAGGTATATATGCATGGAGTAATTAGCAGAGGTGGGGAACCTGCCCACAGGAGCAGTTGTGTACAAGTCAGGGGAATGACCACAGCCATGTTATTCCAATCATACGCAGTAGTGTTTTTTTATTTCATTCAATTTAGGTTCTTTTTAACTTCTCAATCCTCACAAAGATAAATCCTAGAGCCAATTTCCATGCAGGTGGTGTTTCTATGATGCCCCCAGTAACTTAAGTCATATAAGCAATCATTAAACATTTATAGAGAGGTTAGTTATGAAGACATTGGGAAAACCGAGGAAAGGAGAAAGTAATGTATGGAGAACTGACATAGAGCAAAGTTAGACGTGGCAAAGGCCAAATAGGAATCATATGATTGTATGTATGCCAGGTTGGGCAAAAAAGGAGGAGAAAAGGATGTATATGGGTAGGTCAGACATAGGGATGGAAATGGAAAGGATATGCAGCAGGTTAGCGTGATTAAGGATAGAGATAGAAAAGGGTTGTGTTACGTTAGGGGCTAGTGAAGGGCGAGGAAGGCACGGCAAGACATGGAGGAGCCAAGTGCTGGGAAGCAGGGAGGCAAGGCAGGAGTAGAGGAACCTCAAAAATCTTTAATTCAAAAAACAACTTAAAGTAACAACCAAAAATACTCAGAGTAACAACATATTACTTAAAGCTAATCTAGAAACTTTACATGACTTAAAAACGCAACAAGCAACTCATGACAAGGACAATGGACCAACAAGAACTGAAAGAAATTAGGGAGTTAAATACTAATACTAATAGACTAACAAGACAACGTGAAAACACTTAGACAGGACATGAGTCTCTGGAGGGACTTAATTGGTCAACACAAGGTAGAAGGGCAAACACAAACAGGTGGGCACAATCAGCACACAAGAAACAAACACAAAAATGAAAAACAAAACCAACCCGACCCAACCAAAACTGAGAACATGACAGGTTGACTTGTGTCAGCATTGTGTTGGATGGATATGAAGAATACTTTGAGGAGTTGATAAATGAAGAAAATGAGAAAGGAGGAAGAGTAGAACAGGCAAATGTGGTTGACTAGGAAGTGGGCATAATTAGTCAGTGGGATGTTAGCAGCATTAAAGAGCATTAAAGGGCATTAAAGAGTATGGAAAAATAGAAAGGCAGTGGGATGTGATGACTTTCAAATGGTGGTATGGAAGCAATTTGGAGAGGTGGCTGTGGAGTTTTTGACCAACTTGTTTAACTGAAGTCTAGTCGGTAACAAAATGTCTGTGGAATGGAGGAAAAACGTTCTGTTGTCCATTTTTAAGAACAAGAGTGGTGTGCAGAGCTGTGGTAACTATAGAGGAATAAAGTTGATGAGCCACACAAACAACTTATGGGAAAGAGTAGTGTAGGCTAGACTGAGGACAGAAGTGAGTATTTGTAAGTATGGTTTCATGCCTAGAAAGAGTACCACAGATCCATTATTTGCCTTAAGGATGTTGATGTAGAAGTACAGAGAATGTCAGAAAGCGCTACATTGTCCCTTTATAGAATAACCAGAGAGGAACTGTGACAATGCCTGGAGAAGTCTGGTGTGACAGAGAAGTATGTTAGAATATTACAAGACTTGTATGAGGGCATCAGAAGAGTGGTGAGGTGTGCTGTACATGTGACAGAGGAATTTAATGTCATGAGGGAAGACTTGAGGGCATTTGCTGTTAGAGAGGAGGATGCAGGGTTTAGGGTAACACGGAAAAGGATGACCCACTGTGGCAACCCCTAACGAGACAGGCTGAAAGGAAAACATGAATACAGTTATTAAAGGTTAATGAGTTTCAACATGTTCGAAGAGAGTATCCCTCAGTTTCCTTGCAGTTGGGCACATTGACTGACTTAAAATTTGGTGCTGTCTGTTCATCAGTTGAATTCTTCCATACAATAAACGTGATACATTTGATCTTGCACTGTTATTGTAGTCAGGATTTGACTTAAAATTTATCGTCCTTTTTAAGAACTCTACAACACAGTTTCAACTGATCTTCAGCCAATAGTTCTGTATGTTAATCTGGCCTAGCTTTACAATGGTAACTCTCAACCACTTTGCAAAAACTGGACACTACTATGTATTGTTTTTGTATTGACACAAGTGTCCTTCTTGCCCTTTGGCCACCTTTGCAGATATGCAGTATGCTTTTCCATTTCCTTACTTTATTCATCTCCTGTTCTGCCCCCCCCCAACCCCCCCAACCCCAACCCCAGGAGCTGCTTTTCAGCGTATGTGCACTTAACGTCATCTCTACCATTGTTTGTGCCCTAGCGACGGCCATGTGCTGCATGCAGATTGTGTCTACTGATGTGCTGCAGATGGTGAGTGTGGAGAATTTATTGGGAGACCTTTTTTGCTTTCAGTAGGAATACGATCACTATTATCTTTGAATTGAATTATTCTGTGTGATTCCCATTCTCTGTCCTAAGTCTGGAACGAAGTCACTGACTTTTTGCAAACGTCACCTAAGGACAGTTGTTGCAGGACCGGTTCTGTCCTGCAGCAGAATGAAAATGTGTATAGAATGCTTAGTCTCTCTTCATTTGTTCCAGAGAGGTGCGGGATTCTCAGAATTAAACTTTCCCATCATTTTATGTGGAGCAGTAAAACTAGTAACAATTGCTTAATGTCTCTTGCCATGAGGGAAATTAACATGACCAAGCTCCATTTCTTTTACCCACCAAAAATAGTTATTTAATTTCACTGCACGTATCAAAAGCACGAACCCTGCCAGTGCCAAAAGGTGCAAGGATGTTGGATAAAACTGTACTATTTATTACCTATATTCATATTGTAGGCATGTTGAAATAACTGATATTAAAATACTGTTCATAAGTACATTCCAATCCCTTAATGTGAGCGTTACTGTAATGAATGTCACAGATTTGAGTTTTTTTAGTACAAAAATATATTCTGTAATAACAGTAAGTGCATTTTTACTGTATACTACTTTATAAATGTGGCTATTAAAAGCAGACGTGAAAAGCAGGAAAAGGACTGGTCTTAAAAAAAAAATCCCTATTGAAAAGTGTGACAATGTGAATTTGCAATTCTGTATCCACTGTTAAAATACTGTAGTAGCACCTCAAAGGAGCAGTGGAATAAACTTTAATAACTGACGGAGACGCTGTGGGGGTTGTATGGTTTGAACTAACAAATGGGAACTTGTAAAATGACTGTGTGTCTGTTATGATGTATTTCAGTTTATGCCGCACCGAACAAGAGAGTTAAATACTGAATGTATGACTCCCCATGGAACTATCCTCCACCAAACAATGGACTTCGATGAGTTTATTCCTCCTATTCCTCCACCACCGTACTATCCTCCTGAGTATACCTGCACACCATCAATGGATGGGCAAAGGTAAAAAGCAAAAGATCTTCACACGCATTCACATATGTTTCACAATGCTTGGGAGGTGGTTCCCTAAATGTAGTGCACAAGTGGCTTCTATTTTAAATTTTCTACATTTAACAAGGGTGCAGATTTCCATTTCAAAATAATGAAAAATCCATGGTCAGCATTTCAGTCGAAAATGTAAATCAGCCAGTCAAGTGCAGTCAACTACTAATCACTTTCCAAATCGAGCTACAAACCTTATCATCTATCATCATCAAAACATCTTTCATCACCTAATTGACTAAGTGAAAAATAACCTAGGAACAGTAGCAGAGTATTTTAAGAGACAGAGGCACAATTGAGATGAAACTTAATTGCAGGAAATGAAGCACATACAGGCAGCACTTTCAGTTGGTGGTTAACAATTTGCCTCACAGTCAAGAGATTCTGGATTTGACTATTAGCTCGAGCCTTCCTTGTGTGGAATTTGCATGTTCTCTGTGTGCTTGTGATGGGTATTTCCAGGACTCTGTCGTCGTCTCACGTTCCAAAAACAAGCATGTCAGGGTCATTGAAGACTCTGATTGCCCGTTAATATGAATGTGAGTGTGTGGGTCTGTTTATTTGTTCATAAGTAATGCTTGTGATTGGCTAGTGAGCAGTCTTCTTTTGCAAATTAAGATGGGATAATCTCTAGCTCACCTATGACCAGGATGAATGTAGCAGAATGGACAAATGGATGGAAACAAAGCCTAAAAAGAAAGTATCATTTTAAGTTAACTGGATGATTCACCGTGGGATCCAGTGTGGTTAACTTCAGTCATGAATTTGTAGTTCTTATGGGTCCATGCAATTAATGACGTATTTCCTTAATTTCTAAATCATAGTTATCTCTAAGTTTAAAGCCCTACTGACATCCCTATTGTAAAATAGAAATTGTAATGAAAAATACATAGAACCTTATTCACTTCAATGTCTATACAAAAAAATAAATATGTGTGGAGAGCATGTCATCCATGCGCAAAGTTGCGGAAGTCTCATTCGACATCCAAGTGGTAGCCATATTGCCTGCAACATCATCAGCAGATGTTACACCGGCACATTCGCCATTGAAAACACGTAGTGGCACCTGCTATGGAACACGGAAGCTCTTTTCGAAGAAGGGAACATCTCACAATCGAGTGAAGTGACCGGGGCAATATTACCCTTATATTTCGAGCCATATTAAGATGATATGCGGATGACTTCTAATTAACAGACTCCCCGACTGTATGTATGAGCCACACCGGTATATTAGCCGTCCGCGGTGGACGATGCACCACCGAAGCCGTCCTTATCGGATTGGAGTTTGCATGTTCTCCCCATGCCTACGTGGGTTTTCTCCGGGCACTCCGATTTCCTCCCACATCCCAAAAACATGCAACATTAATTGGACACTCTAAATTGCCCTGAGGTGTGATATTGTGAGTGCGCCTGTTGTCTGTCTCCATGTCCCCTGCGATTGGGTGGCTGCCAATTCAGGGTGTACCCTGCCTCCTACACAGTGATCACTGGGATTGGCTCCAGCACTCCCGCGGCCCATGTGAGATCAGACAATGGATGAATGTTTTCATATGCTTAACTGATTCAACATTAGCCATTAGCATGAAGAAACTGCTGCTAGTGAAAGTTATTCATGCAAGGATGGCAGGACTTGCGGTTAAAAAAAATCACTCATGAGTACATTCACTGCATAGTATGTCGTTCTTGTACAAGCGAGTCACTCTTCACACTATCACTCTTTAATGGATCACAAACGAAGTTCAATGAACACATTACTGGTGTCTAACGGACTGCCAACAATAAGTTCAATGAATGAATCAGACTTCAGTTCCTCTGTATATTTATTAAATAACATGCATGTGGTTGATAATAATCATAACACAAAAGAAAATAATTTACAGTATATTTTATCCAAAATAAACTGCAGCTTACATTCAACCATACTATCTCTCACATACTAATCATTTTTAGGCCTCTAATCTTAAGCCTCTGATATCAAGGCACAAGTGGATAAAACAAGAATAAAATATTTTCAATGTATCGCAACCCAATACACGTTGCACACGACTGCTTTAATGAAATATAGAAGTACAGGCAGCGGGCTTCCATAGTAGATCATGTTACCATTATTTTAGTTAATATATAATTGAAAGAGAATATGATGGCTAAGCCAGGGGTGAACGGGGGATCCTTGTCAGCCTTCCTTCTCCAAGTATTCCAAGCAAGGTGCATCCAACCTCTATTCCTGATTGTGATTCTTTGTAAACTCCTTTAGCATATCTGTGACGTCCCCTTGGTAAATGTCTGGGGTGGGGTGAGTTTCTGCAAGCAAAATTTAAAGTGAATCCAGTCTTGTCCCAATATAACAAAAAGGAAACATTAATAGTTAGGGGGGAAAGAAATAAATTATGGCAGGGACTCAAACAAGCAAATCAATCAGAAATCATGTACTTGATAAGCAATTACCACACACAAGATTTCCCATGAGGTTACAGTATTTAAAAACAATGAATGATCAGGCAGCACGGTGGAACAACTGTTTAGAATGTTGACCTCACAGTTCTGAGGACCTGGTTTCAAATCCTGTGTGGGGTTTGCATGCTCTCCCTGTGCCTGTGTGGAGTTTCTCCAGGCACTCCGATTTCCTCCCACATCCCCAAAAACATGTATTAAGTGGAGACTCTAAATTGCACTTAAGTGTGATTGTGTGTGTGACTGTTGTCTGTTTCCATGTGTGTGTATCTATCTATACAGTGCCTTGTGAAAGTATTCGGCCCCCTTGAACTTTTCAACCTTTCGCCACATTTCAGGCTTAAAACATAAAGATATACATTTTTTTTTTGTCAAGAATCAACAAAACGTGGGACACAATCATGAAGTGGAATTAAATTTATTGGATATTTTAATTTTTTTTAACAAATAAAAAACATGCAATATTATTCGGCCCCTTTATGTTCAGTGCAGCAAACTCACTGCAGAAGTTCAGTGAGGATCTCTGAATGATGCAATGTTGACTAATGATGAAAAATAGAATCCACCTCTGTGTAATCAAGTCTCCGTATAAATACCCATGCTCTGTGATAGTCTCGGAGTTCTGTTTAAAGTGCAGAGAGCATCATGAAGCCCAAGGAACACAGGATACTGTTGTGGAGACGTTTAAAGCCGGATTTGGATACAAAAGGATTTCCCAAGCTTTAAACATGTCAAGAAGCATTGTGCAAGCAATCATATTGAAATGGAAGGGGTGTATGTATATAATAAAAAAAAAAATTATATATATATATATATATATATATATATATACACAATTACAAGAAAGGTAGCCTTGTAATTTAGTGCTTAAGAAAACGTGAATATGGTCTGATTATTTCTCTCGGTTAAATATCATCTGTCTGGCCTTTAATCACTGGCACTATGCCGCCTCCTCATTACATTCTGTCATTTCATCTTTATGATGATTTATTAATTTCCTAGTCAGAAATATTGATATTGTGTCCTTTACAGAGGCCTGCACCTAGACTTCCCCCATTCTCCCTTCAGTGCCATTTATGGGGTGCCCATCAACAGCCCTGGCACTCTGTACCCGACTGACCTCCCCCCACCATATGAATCTGTGGTGGGGCAGACGCCTGCAAGCCAGGTGAGGACAGTCACTACCTTCCAACTGGCGGTCTGCATAGCCGGTTGAGTGTAGTGGCAATTGGATATTTGGTTTCTGCCCATTTTCAAGTAATGCTGTTAAATTGAATCTTCTTTAAAATTCTTTGTTTTCCCACCAAAATATAGTCTTTTGGAGTGGATTGAGGGTTTTAGGTTAAAGCAACTTGTTTCTAAATCTGAAAATGTATGCAAATGTGGTCAATCCAAGTCATTAAATAGGCTTTCTCTGCTGTACCACAGTCTTTGCCTCTTTCATTAGTCATAGGCAGATGCAATTCAATCCCAGCATTGAGGGCTGCTGATTTGGAGCATTTTCAGGAACTCTCATGAGAGACCAATGTTTTGTTCTGGTCTGTGTGAAGACTCTTTCTTTGAAAGTCATTTTTCACAGCTAAAAATAAAAGCTTGAAGAGTGGCACATTGTATATTATATTCTCTATATGGCTCACTGCACTTACCTTATTTTTCATGTGATCAACTTTGAAAATTAATGTGGATTTACTGTTCCCTGAAAGCAACGTTTTCTCGTTTTGTTCTTTTTTATTCAATTCAAAACCAAAATTGAGTAGTGAATTTAAAACATGAATAGCAGTCAAATTCTGATTATCGACAAATTAAAATGGAAATTCATGATTATAAGAGTACTACACAATTTTATAAATATCTTGCATGATCATGAGATGTCCTGTAACCATGCTATAACTAAAATAAAATTTTAAAACCAGTTACAGTATCTCATCCTAAAAGTCATGACGATCTAAAATGGAGTTATATTGCCCCCTGCAGTTCTTGTTTTCCATTGCAGTCAAGATGGCTCAGAGCTGTTACTTTAAAATACATCCACATAGCAAATTGGAAATGAAAACCAAATTCCAAATTGAAACTTCTTTTTAACTACATGTAATAATCTACTCCTGACAGGTCACTACCAGCATTGAACAACAGGAATCCAGTCTATGTGACAGAAACACAACAGCAGGATTTAGCACTCAAGGTACCAATTTCATAGAAAGACAATCGTTGCATATCTTTGTCTCACACTATGAATGTTTTTATTTAACATTTCCAGCCTCTGTCGACAGTGCGTCCCTAATGGTGTCGGAAGTTGTTGATCAAGACAACACTTGTTCATCAGATGACTTGTATTCCCTCGAGGTCCAAGGCTCAGATTACTCTCCCTACAGCACGCCCCACACCGGCCCAACCAATGGAAGCTGCACCAGCCTTGAGCTTTGTACTCGCAGACGGTGCCCCCATGGCTTCTCTAACACCGACGCCCGCCCCAGTGACACTGGATTCAGTGAGTCCTCACATACTCGGGAGTCCTTTGAACACTCTCCAGACTGGTCTTCTGAAAACTATAGCAATTTGGACCAAGAGGAGTCTGCGGACAACTCACGTGTATGTGAGGAATTTAGGTCTGCTATGCACCTTTGTGATGAGCTTGCATCAGCCAAACATTTGCCAGAAGAGCCACAGAAATTGTCACCACATTCTCTCATTAAGGCACGAATGATGAGCCGGAAACTCCCGCTTCCTGTTCCTGTCCCTGTCCCCCCATCTCCTCAGCCTTGCTCCCCCACCTCAGTGGCCTCCAGTGGTGGAACTCTAGCTATCAGTCCCTTAGCTCCCTCTCCATCTCCTCCCAGCCGGCTGAGAGGCCCCCGGTTGTGCTTTAGCGTATGGGCACCCTCCAATACTCCACAGCCCCCATCTACCTCATCTCAAAGTGGACGTTCACCCGCAGAGAAGCCGAGAGTGCTCCGTGCTGCCAGGAAGTACCGCAAGCTGGCACGTATTGTCCGTTCAACCAGTGACCCCATCTCCTGCTCCTCTACGACTGGAAGTAAGAATACTGCATTTCAATAAACTCAAAAACGTGGTGTGTCTTCAATGACTTATACAGTGGATGCCTTCAGTGTAATGTTTTAAAATGCTCTTTGTCTTCTGCAGGAGAATCTTGCACATCCACCTCTGCAGTTAATGCTTCAGCTGGAGATTCAGCTCATGCGTCATCATCACCAGAGCAAGGTAAAGCTTTAAGTAGGTTAAGGCAAAGTGGTATTAAGACCTGGAGAAGTGATGCACCAGGTGCTGTTTCATTGTCTTTCTTTCTTCTTTCTTTCTTTCTTCTTTCTTTCTTTCTTTCTTTCTTTCTTTCTTTCTTTCTTTCTTTCTTTCTTTCTTTCTTTCTCTCTTTCTTTCTCTCTTCTTTCTCTCTTTCTTCCTTTCTTTCTTCTTTCTTTCTTTCTGCAAAATTAATTAATTACTGTGGTGTTAATGTAAAAAAGAAGTTTCACCTTGTGAAGTTCATATGTTTTATAAAATTTTGACTTCCCTTATACAGTGGAAAATAAATTAGAAGGGGAGAAAATGCTGTAGGTATGTTTTAAACTTTCAAAATACCTATTTGTTGAAATAGATGAGGTACTGTATAATGTAGAGGAGTGATATGAAATTAAAAAATGAGCCCTTGTTTCTAAAAAAGGATTCAAGATTTTATACCACTTTTTAGGAGTCACTCATGGTGTAGTGGTACATGCTTGACTTCAGTGTGGGCAGTGTGGGATCAACGCCCACTCAGTGGTGGTGTTAATATCTTCCTTGCGACTGACAGGGCACCAGTTCAGGCTGTAGTCTGCCTTCCGCCCAAAGTTAGCTGGGTTATGCTCGGGCACTCCCACAACCCTTGTGAGGATAAGTGGCTTGTACCTTTTATGTAACAAAGAGGCCCACATATTTTTTTATTCATCGTGAAGAAATCTATGACCCAAATGTTGATTCTTTGGTCGAAAAGTCTTATTAATATGTGAGCTTTAAAGAGTCCATTTTCCGGGTTTTCAATGGTGACATCCGCTCGAGCAGTCTCTAGTTACGCTTCAAACTGAAAGAAAGTGGACCATCAGAACTTCACAGAAAACAAGAATTACAATAGTGAATCACCCACATATAGTTTTCAATTATATACAAATCCTACGGACGTGTGATTTACAACGCAGAAACCGCAGAACATTTTTGTCTTTGTCAGAAGCACTTCAAATTAAAAACTGAAAATGATTCTCAACAATGTACTCTGAAAACAAAAAGTATCACCTTGTCCAAAACAACAAGAAAATTTTCTTGTGATGGAACATCTCTAAATTCACATGCCGATATCAGGCACAGGAAAATGGAAAGACAATAGCAGCCTTTTTTGGGAGGTTATAGTAATAATGCCTGGATCAGACTTTAAGACAAATTTGGTGTTTCATAATGGCGCTATACTTGTTCAACCACCGGCAACACAACGTTCCATTTATTACAATAGCACTGTATCCTGTCTTTGTTTATTACTGGATGAAGTGGGACCAGCAAACACATCAATGCAATTGGATACAGTGGTACCTCTACTTACGAAATTAATCCGTTCCGGAACTCGTTTTGTAATGTCGAACTTTCATCAGTAGAAACACATTTTAGATGTATATAGCCTAATAGATCTATTTATTCTATCTATTTGTGTCAAACTATACCAAGGTAAACCTAGTCTTTGTTCCATGTTAATCTATACTCCTCAGGTGCAACATTTGAAAAGGAGCCAGACAAAGCTGAATATTGTGACAAATAAACCTATTTTTCTGGATTTTGTACATCCTTTGTTTGTCTCATCTTCAGAGCAAACAAGTATTTCTGCAGAAGGCACTGGAGGCAAACCGAGTCATAAATCCACCAAGAAGCACCAAAAGGAGATCAGAAAAATAGACCTCCACCTTAAAAGCAGACCTCTGCAAGGACACTCCTCACACGAGCGACCACAGTCCCTGGCTGACCTCAAAATGTATAAAGACACTAAAATATTGGTGGCCAAGTTCCTGGAGCATTCAAGCTGCAATTTACCTCCTGAAGTCCAGCAAGTTGTCAACAATATCAAGTGTGTCATCAGGTCTGACGAGAAACACATGGAGGAGGCCATATTTAGTGCAAATGTCATAGATCAGGTAGCTTTACCTTACAGTATCCATCTATTTGTCTCACTATCTGTCTGTTACAATGGCATGTACAGAACTTTGAACCATAAAGAGCACAAACACAAATTGGAGAAAACAAACATAGATTTAATCAAATCATGGAGCACGACAATTGTGAGCAGTTGATAAAAATAAAATAAACATAAACATAAAACTAACTTAGTAAAAGGCTGAGACCAAATCACAATAACTGTTGTGATGGGGGAAAAAAAGTGGTGGATAGGTGAAGCATGATGGGAGCTGGGAGCTGCCAAAAAGGACTACAACAGGAAAGATATGAAGAGATGATGTACATATAACAAAAGTGTAGCATTAACATAAACAAAAGAAACTAGCCGTAAAGGAGATATACAAGCTAGTCATTGATGGTGGAGAGACTTTGGTGTGGGCACTGTGGGATTGATTCTTGCTCAGTGATGGTATCGATATGTGCCGTGCAATTGACTGGCGAACATGAAGGGTGTAATCCGCCTTATGCCGTAAATTAGCTGGGAAAGGTTCCAGCACTCCCACAATCCTTTTGAGAATAAGGGGCTTGGAAATTGGAAGGATGGAGATAGACAATATAGTAAATCGGGAAGAAATTTCAAATACAAACGTAAGAAGTGAAGACAAGCAGCATAAACAGAAACCGATTATAAACCACATGAGTTCAGAAGATGGTCAACAAGAATTAAGAATGCAACAGATTCTAAACAATACTGGTCTGTGGTGGTAGATTACCCAAACTTGAAGGTGATACTGCCTGAGATGGTGGGAATATTATTATATATGCAGAAGAATATTTGCCACACGTGTCTGAGGACCTGGGTTCAAATCTGGCGTCACCTGTGCGAAGTTGTTCTCCCCGTGCTTGCGTGGGTATTCTCCAGATAGTCCAGTTTTCTCCCACATTCCAAAAACACGCATGGTCGGCTAACTAAAGACTCTCAATTACTCGTAGGTATGACTGTGAGTGCGAATGGTTGTTTGTCTATGTGTGGCGTGCGATAGGTTGGGGACCAGTTCAGGGTGTACCCCGCCTCTTGACCTAAGTCACCTGGGATAGGCTCCAGCTTGACCATGATCCTAGTGGTACGGAAAATGGATACATGCACACACATACTCATTCACCTCCCTTTACTCACGTATGAATTTCATTTATATCTCATTCTTAATTTGTCAGGTTTAATTTGACATTGGTCCACCTTTGCAGCTTTAACATCTTGAACTCTTGTGGGAAGGCTTTCAACAAGGTTTAGGAGTGAAGTTATGGAACTGTATGACCATTTGTACAGGATCATATTTATGGAGTTACACGCTGATGTTGGGCAACAAGGCCTGGCTCTCACAGTCCACTCCAATTCATTAAAACGTGTTATATTCGATTAAATTTACGACTGAGCAGGCTAGTCAAATTCATCCACATCAAGCTCTCTGCGTCTTCACAAACCCTTTATTTTTGCACTGATCCACAGTTGGAAAAGGAAGGAGCCATCTAATCCCACAAAGTTGGAAATGTGTGATATATCAAATATCAATATATAAAATACCACACACACGCACACATTTGCCTTCATGGACCACAATCGGCATTTAACTCTTTATCAGTTAAGAGTCTTTATTGGGTGGCACGGTGTTAAAGCGTTGGCCTCACAGTTCTGAGGACCCAAGTTCAATTCCGGCCTCACCTGTGTGGAGTTTGCATGTTCCCCCCATGCATGCGTGGGTTTTCTCCTTGCACTCGGGTTTCCTCCCACATCACAAAAACATCCAACATTAGTTGGACACTCTAAATTGCCCCTAGGTGTGAGTGTGTGAGTGTGACTTGTCTGTCTCTGTGTGCCCTGTGATTGATTGGCAACCAGTTCAAGGTGTCGCCTGCCTCCTGCCCGATGACAGCTGGGATAGCCTCCAGGACTCCCGCAACCCTTGTGAGGATAAGCAGCTAAGAAAATGGATGGATGGATGGATGGATGGATGGATGGATGGATGGATGGATGGATGGATGGATGGATGGATGGATGGATGGATGGATGGAGTCTTTAGAAAAGTGCACTGAGAATGGTGTGGTTGTTTATGTTGAGGTACTTACTGTGTTGTAATGTCATGTCAAATCTGCTCGAGGTTGCTCATATTATGTGGCTACAACTACACATATATTTAAGTTATTGGTTCATGCTGATGACATCTTTCTCCAATTTGGGGACGTAGATTACCGAGTACTGTAAATGGTATGGTTAACATTAGTTAATGGGTTTTTTGTTTTTTTTTTACCTTGGAGAAGTGATATTCCTGCTGTTAACAGTGACTAAAATTTTTTTTTCTAACTTAGTTTCTTTTGGAAACACGTTTTCAGTAAGGTAGCTAAGTTACTTTTTCAAGGGATCTGTGGCAGCGTGGTCTGCGATGAAAATTTTATTGATTAAAACGGATGGCAGAACTTGAATGTGACTGGTCGGTACAGTTCATCACTACCATAAAGCCTTAAATATGTTGCGGCACTTAAAATAGAAGCACCCTGTATGTCTTGAATCATCCATCCATCCATTTTCTTCCACTAACTCGAGGTCAGGTAGCGAGGGCTGTAGCTTTAATAGGGAATCCCAGACTTCCCAGTCCCGAGCCACTTCATCCAGCTCTTCTCGGGTATCTCCAGCTGTTCCCAGCCCTGCTGAGATACCTGGTTCCTGGCAACATACTACTCGATTGCTTTCTTTTCATTTCACTTAACAGTGGTATTTTTTTCTTCATTTAAAATGTGAACACTAGAATAACTAGAAAGTAATTTTGGAGGGTGGGCAGTGGAATAGAATTATGGAATTTCTGTTCATTTCAACGAGGAAAATGGATTGGATGAGTAATTTCAATTACGAGAGTTGTCACAGAATAATTTAAAGTCATAAGTCAAGGTACCACTTTATTATAACGTGTTCTGTTCTGTTTACAGCCTCTCTGTTATGTGTTATGGTCCTGTTTTTGACATACAGGTGATGACCCAGCGCATAAGTCTCAGTCCCAGGAAACGCAGCCAAGAGGATCTTCATCTCCAAAGCTGTGGTGCTTTGAGTTCTTCCCCGTCCATGCGCCGTCCCAAAAATCTCCCTGAAAGCACCAGTACCTGTACCAATTCCCTGGAGTCACCTTCCTTGGAACAAAGCCTTGACTGCAGGGAAACTATTCTCTGACCACCATCTTCACAAGGACCTGGGTTTAAGCTATGAGGGCATTCCAAAGTGCTCATCTTGCAGCCACACTGTGCTGTAGAGTAATTCATAAGCAGTCCAGAATCATGAGGTCATGTTTGCACAGTATGTTTGTGTGGCACAAGGAAAGGGGAAGAGGCTCACCTCGAGCCCGAAGAAAGTGTCCACAGTCATCAGCAGAAATAGTAGCAAACTCGGACTGGGCCTGCCTGTCTGTAGTGGCTTTTTTTTCATCATCACAAAACAAAAATGTTTCACCCTCAGGGGATTTTTTTTGTTTTGTTTTTTGCTATTATTTTTGTTATTATTGTATATCATCACCGCATTTCCACTAAACCGGGATCTTTCATTTACAGACAAATGATATTGTGTTACAGTATTGGTATTTTTCTTGTCATTTTGTGAAACAGGAAGAACTATAAATAGAAAATATTCTACTGTGAACTGGAGAGAATGGTCTTTTCTAGCCAATGTTTGGAGAGTCTGTGGAACTATTACAATTAGGATGGTGAATATTTTGTGGTGCCACTGGTTCAAGAATGTGACAAATATTTTGACTTACCTCATTGTGTTCTATTTCTTATCAGTGTTCGAATAAAAGACGAGTTTGTATTTTTTGGTTTGTTTCTTGATGACAATAGAATTTGTTGATCTTATGGACCAATAATTTTAAGTTTTTGATACAATTTTACAAATAGATACTGATGACAAAGATGTTGTGGGGTCAGTTAAAATTCATTTTTGGACTGTTTAAATTGTGTAATAGATCCATGTAACTTCCAGCAAGTTTTTAAGCATAGTTTAGCTAAAGGGACAAGCCGAAAGAAATTGAGGACTCCCTGAAGATACCCAAAGCCCGCTGGGGTGTGGTTACTCCATCCACCACAAGAGCTACCCGATGTGACGTTATAATTGCCAAAAACAGCATGGTACACACTATATCCAATGGTGAGCAACATTTTGGAATATGTGGAGGAGGAGGACTTCCGTGTACAGGAGCACCCAACTGAACTTGGCGTTGTCAAAGCGTACATTTGAGTCGAACAGCCAGTGATGACGACGAGCAGCTAAGTAGCAGTACAACAGAAAAATAGTGGTCAGTGGCTCAATGTGTCAGTATGTGACACTCATGGTTTGAAATAATATTCATAAAAAATTTTTTAGCATGACTGCACATATATTTATGCTGCATTCATATGTGTTTCAGTGAAACAGTACAAACTTTTACATAGTGTGCAGTATTACCATAAACTGTGTAGCATTATAAGCATCATGAGCGAGCGGCTTGGGGTAGGACCAAAAATAAGGACTGCAAATCCCTACCCTGGTCAGTCCGGTGGTCATCCAGGCCACCCAAAGCGAGGTGCTTGGCTGAGCAGATCAGGAGGTTGCCTAGGAGGCCAAGCATCAGGATTCTTACAGGGCCACCCGGGTGGGCGTCCATGAGGAGGGTCTCAATGGCAAAGCAGAATCCAAACAGGAACACATGAAAGCTGCGGGCAAAGCACCATGCCTGGGGCAAGAGGCGGCGGCTGCAGTCGAAGCACCGCTGCTGGAGCAAGAGAACGAGACGGTTGCTGGTCAGGTACCGCCAAGGTAGGAGCAAGAGACTGCTACTGGTCAGGCACTGTTGAGGCAGGAACGAGAGGCAACAGTTGCTGGTCGAGCACCGCTGAGGCAGGAAATGAGAGGCAGCGACTGGTCGGGCACCACCGATCAAGGGCTGAGAGGCGACTGCTGGTCAGCACCACCAAAGCAGGGGCGAGAGGCCGCCAGAGCAGGTCGAGAGGAGAACACAGGTCAGGCAACCCCGGATCAGAAGCAGGAACGCGAGCAGGCGTGGGTGGCGTCATTGGTCGTGGGCAAGACACAACTGCCACAGCCTGAACAAGGCAGCAGTCACCAGTTTTGACCCGCTGAAGCAGAAAAAAAAGGCGGTGGACGTAAGTCATGTGCAGTTGCTGGAGAGCGAGGTGCCGGTGGTCGCTGGACCATGAGCACGAGGTTGAATCCCACTGCTGGATAGCATGTGCAAAGGCTGGTCACCAGGTATTGGACGCCGATGAGACAAGAGCAGGAGATGAATGCCACAGGCCGGGCACCAACGAGGCAGGAGCACAGGGCAGTGGCTACAGGTTGGCCAATCTCCTCTTGGAAGCCAGATCTAAACTCTCATAAATCCATCTCAAAAAAACAAGGTGGCAAAAGATGTCAGCAAGATACGCTCAAATGGCTTTATTCTCCTGGTAAAAGTTCACCGGGTTCATGTTTGGCCAGTTCATTCTGTCACGAGCAAGCACCAAAGGGTAGGACCAAAATGCAGGATGCTGAGGCAGTGACATCAGTAGTAGTCCAAAATGCCAAAAGAGCAAAAAACGCGTGGCAAGAGGCAAAGTCCAAAAACATGAAACGAGGGTCAGAAAACTACAAGGAAAAAACATTGAACGCTATGACAAAGAGGCACAAGATCGCTAGGATGTGGCAATGAGGCAATAAATAAATAAATAGGTAGATAAATAAATAAATAAATGAGCAAATAGATAGATAGATAGAGGTGGTTGAGAAAAAGGACCAAAAAAATGAACGGTAGACATTCATCAAAAGTTGACAAGGAATGGTGAACGTTCAACTGGGATAGTGTTTCCTTTGAGTGGATTACTCAAATCACGCCGTAACGTGGTGGAGTGAGCTGCTACCACGGGCTAATTCCATGCATGGGACTTGGCTTGGGCGCTAGCAACCAGCTAACGCTAGCTAGCAAGGCCTGTGTGTTGGACCACTAGGGAGAGGACAAGCGTCGAGCTAATGCGGAAGAAAAAAACGACGAGGACCGTGAGGACGCTGGACAGAGGAAAAAACACCTTCACCTTTCTTCACTCCTGCCTTTGGAAGCACCAGAGGAACATTGGGGTTTGAATTTCATTTGCTTTGCCGGCTAGATTCAGTTTTATTTGGGCCCTTAGCTTAGGTTAGCCCAGCCATGCGTGCAGTGTGTACCTGTTTTGTTCAATTTATTTACTGAATGACTGTTTGTTGAGTAAAGAGATTTGCTTTTCTAACCTTTATTTTGTTATTAAATCTCCACACTTTTTGTCACGTAACTGTCATGATCCTGCCGCTCCAGCCCGGGCTGTGCGGGTGTCCGCGCGGTTGCCCTGATTAGGACACACACACCTGCGCCTCATGCAGGCTGATTATCCTGTGTATTTATATGACCCCGATGACGACTGGTCTGCGCCAGATCATTGAGCTTCATGTCCCGTTCTAGTACTCCCGTATCCCTGATCGACAACCCGTGTGTACCGACCTGTTCTCCGACCAACCCCGTAAGCCTGCCTCCTTTGACACATCTGCCTGCTTTGATCGTTCTCCCGTGTACCAACTCCTGCCTGTCCGCCCACCTGCTCTCTTCGCCCAAAGTCCCAACTACCGCTGCTGCACCTGACTGCCTGCCCGATCCGCAAACTACCTTGTATCTTCCAAGTCCTGCATTTGGGTCCTACTCGCGTTCCGATGGGTCGTGACAGTAACCAGGTGTATTATTTGACTATCTGCAAGACAGTTAGAAGTGGGTAGTTTATATGATAGCTGGGTTATCTACATTAGTTAACCTTTACTCATCAGGGAAACTGTCACGTCCCATCGGAACGAGAGGTAGGACCCAAATGCAGGAACTCGGAAGACGCAAGGTAGTTCAAGAAGAGACACGTTTATTGTATGCAGGGGTCGGGGATCGAGCAGGCAGTCCGGTGCAGCAGCGGTAGTTGGGACGTCGAGCGACGAGAACAGATGAGTGGGCAGGCAGTAGTCGGTACACGGGGAAACAATCAAAGCAAGCAGAAGGATCAAGGAGTCAGGCTTGCAAGGTTGGTCGGAGAATGGACGAAGGTCGGTCCTCACAGGATCAATCAGGAATACGAGAGTGCTGGAACGGGACATAAAGCTCAACGAACTGGCGGAGGACCAGTCGTCACCGGGTCCTATCTATACAGGGGATGATCAGCCCGCATGAGGAGCAGGTGTGCGCCTCCCAATCAGCGCAGCCGCGCGGGCACCCGCACAGCTCATGCTGAATCGGCAGGATCATGACAGAAACATTATTTCAGAGACTTTTTGATAGAGAATTAAATGCACAAGTAAAGAGTAAAGTTGTAATAGACATTTACAGTAATTACCATTGAGTTAATTTATTAGTTTCCTACTTTGCAGTGAGGAAGGAACTCAGGTGGCTACCTCGTTGAAGTATTTTGTACTAGAGAGGCGCTACATCAGGAAATAAATGAATAAATAAATAAATACATTTGTTGCTTGATTAATTAATTAATTATCTAATCACCTAATTAATAAATTAATTAATTAGCTAATTAATTAATTGATGGATTAATTAATTAACTCAACTCCCTGAACCATTTGTACAATCCATGCTGCACAGTATACTATTGTAACATTGCTAAATCCTATGACAACATACAAGGGAGGAACACTAGCATGGAAAAAAATGCACACAACACTGAAAGAGCATGATGGTTGGCTCACGTGACATCACAGTGCCAGAAAATGAGGACGACTGGAAAACACAGGATGCAAAAAGCAGAAGGTGCATTCTGCACCATATTTATTGATTTAACTCCTGTCCATCTGCTAAATAATCACTTTGAAATGGCAAACGTGGCTTGTAAAGGGGATTTAGAGTTAGCAAGAAAAATGCTGAAATATTAGTCCTCTGAGTTCTTCCACTTCCCCTTGATTGTTTTGATCATGTAACGTATATCCAGCCACTTGTTACAACGGCAGCTTTTGTGGATTGGTGCTGTTTCTACATTGCAACCACAATTACAACTTGACAGTGACACATGATGGCTAAAAAGTCTTTGGGAAGCTATCAGAGAGGATGAGAGGTTATTTCAAGCCTGCTGCACACTAAGCGATCCAGATGAATCCAATTGGATTGGACTGTCAATATAAATGAGAGTTGCCACTTGATGCACGCCCATACAACCAAGATATTTTAAAGCCACCTCACTGACCCCATTCATTTGGACGTACCATTTGTGTACACATACTGTACCATTTACCCAGGCAACATAAAATTAAAGGGCTACTGTCATGAAATGGATTATTTTTACTGTTATTAATGAAAAAACGTCAGCTAATATGGGCCTGTGTTTTTTTTCCCCGCAAAATATATGTATACAGCTTTTTGTAACTCCCGCCATGAAAATCCTCTCGATGGATTCGTTTTTTAGAAGAAGCAGGAAGTGACGTAAAGGACAGCAGCATCCCCAAGTGGACTCATTTGTTTCCATTAGTTTTACCTCCGGGAAGGTAGCTCGTTGTTCCTTTGTGTTAGCCAAAATGCCGGCTCATTGCATTGCTGGACATTGCTTGAACACTCGGGAGAAAGGATTTACCCTTCATAAGTTTGCATGAAACACTGTTTGTTGTGAAAAATGGATTGCACGGGTGCAGAGGACGAGAGCTTCGTGGGTTCCGAATGACAGGTAGGTGTGTATAAAGCTACTAAAAAAAAAATAATAGTTTGGACATGTTCAGAGGTGAGAGAGTGAGTATATTGGTGGAAGGGTGCTGAGGATGGAGCTGCCAGGCAAAAGAGCGAGAGGAAGACCGAAGAGAAGGTTTATGGATGTGGTGAGGGAAGATATGAGGGCAGTTGGGGTTAGAGAGGAAGATGCAGAAGATAGGCTAAGATGGCAAAAGATGACACGCTGTGGCGACCCCTAACGGGACAAGCTGAAAGGAAAAGAATACCTCTGATACTAGAAGATCAAGTTTAGAAATTAAATGTCAATACTTTTGACACTTCAGTGAGTTGAGTGACTGAATTACAAGTGTCGTACATGAAAGGAAATGTTGAAATATTGATTTAGTTAGAGGAAAGCTTCAGAGTTGGATGAGACGTTTGTTTTTCTTACTTACTTTCTTTCAGTTAAAATATGTAAAAGTATGTCATTAGGTTTTTCAAAACATAAGAATAAATATTTCATCTTTAGTTTTACAATCCAATTCATTCATTCTTAAGGAAAGTTTGCACTGTTTTATGTGCTTAGGCACATAACTACGTGACATGCGTGACTTCCTGAATTTTTTTTCATTAGAAGTTAGTCACTACCACGCCTCTGTGCTTCAGGTAAATTTAACATAAGTACCTCCTTTTTTTTCATCAATTTATGCCAGCGATGCACAGTGACAACAACATGTGCCTAGGCTCCATAACGTTTGTAAATCGCTCTCCTAGGAAGAGAAAATAAAACGTTGATAACTCGGGGAAAGGAAGCGGAGCCAACTCAGACCGCGTGGCACCTTTATTTTGAAAGTAAAATCCGCTTTGACTAGCGGGAGCGCTGTGGTCATCACAGCGAACTCGACCTAGCCCAATAGGAAATCCGACGTTGGGAAACAAAGCGCGTATTCCGGATCTTAGTTCGCGGTTTGTATTGGCCCGTCTTGAAAATGAACTTCGAATAGGTGGGGACTGTATTCGCACTTGCCCTCATGGTTTCTAGCTATTAGCAAGCGACTGTCGGCAGTTGGACTGCAGCACTGTCCGAGGAGCTAACGTTCATTCTCAACCGAAGGTAATTGCGATAAAGTCGTGCACGACAAATGATTAGCGACGGGAGGTTTTCGTGCCTTTGGGCGAAAAGGAAGTGAGGGTCGATGCGGGCTTTCTAGCTCCAGTTCCCTGTGCGGTTTGCGCGTGCTCGCGCCTCTGCCACGGAGCCGTGCAGAGATCCGCTTCCACGTCTCGCCCGCTGTGCATCGTTGCAGTCTGCCAGCTGGGCTAGGCCACGTCCTTCTTGGGCTGACATTGGGCGGACTGAGAGGGGGGGGAAGATGCCCAGTATGCGGAAGGAAGACGCCAGAGATGTGACGGGTTGACCATTGACGGTTTGCCTTTTTGAGCGGTTGCCGCAGACAACATCATGTCACGTACACGGATGCAGCACGCGGCGGGACAATAGTCTCTCTCTCTCTCTTTCTGAGCCATAAGGTTAAAAGCTGAAGTGACAGTTTCCATTTGTTCTGACATGATCGGCTTCGGCGCAAACCGACGAGGAGGCCGCCTCCCGTCCTTCGTCCTCGTCTTCCTCACGGCCATCATCGCCATACTGGCGTTCAACTACTGGACCGTGTCCAGCAAGCACGGCCGCTTGCTGGATGAGTTGTTGGAGGTGCAGTCGCGGGTGAAGCGCACGGACGCGGCGAGGAGCCGGCTGGAGAAGCGCAACACTGAGCTCATGGCGCAGGTGGACACGCACAGGAAGCAGCTGGACAAGAAGGATGGAGACTACAGCGTCATGGAGGGCAAACTGCAGGCCCGAGACGCGTTCGTCAAAAAGTGCACCGATGAAAAGGTGAGCCAGGTGCTCCTTTTCGTTCAGAACTGCAAGTACTTTAAGCTAAAGTCTTTGTTCAGCAGTGCTCATCTTTGGTTACCCCATTACCCTTGTCCACATCTTCATTTCCATACAAGGCCTGTTTGCTAGTGTTTGCACTGACGTTTTTGGCAACATACAAACATCATTAACCTTATGGCATACATTATCCGATTTTAGGCGGTATGTAAGTAATCAAAAATTCACTATTCTCAGTTACACCTACCCAAGGTTGTCAAACATTTTTTTTTCTCAGGCCACATTGTAGTTATGGTTTCCCTCAGCATGTTATTATGACTCTGAAACCATAAAAATCTTTAATCGCCTCATCATTTGTGTTTGGTGACAAAAATGCTAATATCATCTAACAGTTATCATTAATGATATGACAATATAACATTTTGGTACAGATTTACACAAAAATCATGGAAGTTGACAGACATGATTGCCCTTCACCACATAAAATTTGGGACTGGCCAGATCTGACTCTTGAGTCCTCGGCCAAATCCATGTAAACCAGGTGTGTCAAACTCATTTTTGTCATTTGGCCACATTGAAGTTATGACTTTCCTCGAAGGGCCGCTACACCTCTGAAACTATTTAAATGAAAAATTACATCATATATTGTAACTGCATAGAGTATAGACAACACATTGGTGTATAACCAGTTTTGAAACCAGAAGCATATAAAAACATGTTTTTCAGCTATTTTCTTTTAAAAGGGTGATTGGTATCCCAGTGGTATTACGAGTGTAAAACACAATTAGCAATTTTGATTTGCTTTTGATGGCCACATAAAAAAATGATGTGGCGGCCCGAATGTGGCTTCTGGGCCACCAGTCTGACACCTGTGATTTAAACATTCAATTCAGATTCTTCACCCACTGCCAACTGGCGGATAACAAACAAAGTCATGCAGTTCCTTGTTTGTGTAATAACTTTGTTAAAAGTTCGGGCACCTTTCACTGAGCCAAGAGTTCAGTTGTTTCAAAATTGTTTCCAAATGTGGTCACATTTCCCAAATTACTACAACAAATTAAAATGTAATCACACTTATGCTGCTTAGGTATTTATTCTGTTTGGCTTTTTTATGAACAAAGGCCCCTGTGCCACACTCATTTTTAAAATAATCTTCTTCATTTTATTGGGTTTGCAAGGTAATTTGTATTGGAAATCCGCAGGCATTCTGGCAGATAATATATCTGGATTTATTCTTAATATTCGATATGCAAATAACCTTTGCTCTAACTGGATCTATGTTCCCCTTAATTTAAAAATGGAAAACATTTTGCTGTGATTGGTAACCATTGCAGAAGACCAAACCACTTATTTTTTTTTACTTGGAGTTGGTTACCTTGAGACTTCCATTTCCTTGTGTATAGGCCTGTCACAATAATTACTACAGTACTGTATGTAGATTTTTTTTTTGTACATACAGTAATCTAAATATCTTACTGCTGATAGTTATTTTTAAAAAAAAACACGTGAGGGCTGTGGGACAGACATTTAATATCCGGATCAGACTACAAAGACACATTTGCTCTTTCATGATTGCAATATGTTTTCATCGTAGGTGCATGTCCACTGTGAGAGAGATAATGTGAAAAGAAAAATCCACAAATCACAATTTATGATTTTTTTTTTTAACGATTTGTGTGATCCAGGTGCAAATAGGTATTTGACCACCTGCCCATCAGCTAGAATTCTGACCCTCAAAGACTTGTTAGTCCGCCTTTAAAAGTCCACCTCCACTCCATGTATTATCCTGAATCAGATCCACCCGTGTGAGGTTGTTAGCTGCATAAAGACACCTGTCCACCCCACACAATCAGTAAGACTCAAACTTATAACCCAGCCAAGACCAAAGAGCTGTCCAAAGACACCAGAGAAAAAAAAAGTACAACTCCACACGGCTTGAAAGAGCTACGCAGAAATTGCCAAACAGCTTGGTGAAAAAATGTCCACTGTTAGAGCAATGATTAGAAAATGGAAGAAGCTAAACATAGCGGTCAATTTGAGTGGCGCCCCATGCAAGATATCACCACGTGGGGTCTCAATGATCCTTAGAAAGGTGAGGAATCAGCCTAGAACTACACGACAGGACTTGGTCAATGACCTGAAAAGAGCTGGGACCACAGTTTCCAAGGTGACTGTTGATAATACACTAAGACGTCATGGTTTGAAATCATGCATGATTCGTCACTTTAAACTGCTCGCTTTGCACAATTGACATTAACACACGTATCTATATAGATTTTACATCTTGCAAGTGTAATTAGGAATAGTTGTTATAAACAGAAATGTCGCTTGTTCTTTGTTCTTGATGCTATGTTGTTCCTTGTTATGTTCTGAATGTCGTACCAGGGCAGCACCGACTGCCTGAGAAAAATTTCCCGTGAGTTTTTACACACTTGGCCATTAAAGTTGATTCTGATACAGGCTATTTGGTCCCTATACGACCGGTGTCGAGAGTTTTGGCTGCATTGCTGGATATAAGTCAGACTCGTTTCTAGTGGGAGTTGGACTCTGCCATGTCTGCCCTTTGTCGTAACCCTGCCTGCTTTACACTGAATGTAGATGTTTAATTTCAGACAGCGAATTTTAGCCAGTTGAATCTCAGAAGACTGAAAATATTGCGTTTGAATTTTGAAAGGTTGAAGGTTTTTTTTTTTATATGCCAAATATGTTAACATTGAAAAGTTAAACTGAAATACAGCTATTGAAAATATGATCACTTTGAAATAACAATGTGAATTTTAAAATGTAGTCAAAATATGTATCCAAATATACAAGACAAAATTTTCAGTGGCATTTTTAATTCAAATCCTACTGGCACAAATTTACTTCCATAGTTTTCAGCCTTCCCTCTTATGTGCAGAGATTTTTCAAGATTCTCTGAATATTAACTACTGTAGATGATGAATATCATATGTTGCTTGCAATTGTACTTTGAGAAACATTATTCTTAGATTGTCAGACTACTTGCTCACACACTTTTTCACAAAGTGATGAACCTCTCTTAGGTCTGTCACAAAAATTATTATATCGACTTATCATTTGATATATATAATGCACACGATAATTTTTCTGGACTAGATAAATTGTCATTGTTGTGGTGAGGTGGTGCTTGGTCGAGAGAGAGTTGGACGACTGTGTCATGAGCTGCTTAGTCGGCTTGTTTTGTGACTGTTTTTGACTCTGCCGAGTACTCCAGAGCCTTCTTCAAGTGCAGCACACATCAAAGACACCTCAGACAACAGAGACACTTAAGGAAAATATACTGTTTGTGTGTGGTAGCCCACGAGGCTAATGAACTAGCTAATGAGCTAGCAAGTTAAGGGACCAAAGAGTTTGCTCCACCACGTTGATGTCATTTATATCAGCGCCTTGCTTTGAGTTTTTGTGTGTGTTTTAGCCCCCAATTAACGGACACACGCGAAAATTAATCATTTATTATGGTTGCTAGCCTGTGAGCTAAGAAGATAAATAGCTTACTTTACCACAGCATGTAATTTAAAATCAGTGTGTATGTTAGTTCCTAATTAACACAAAACAGTGGGGAAAAAACAACTTAAGTATAACCTCAGCAACCCATTATTCAACTAGCACTTGACTACAGCGAACGTATCGTTTGACAGGTGAAGGGGCTGTCTCCAGGATCTTTAGCGCATCTACCACAGTTTTGCATCTTGATGCCAGCAGGCCTTATTTTATTTGATTTCAGAGGCAAAATAAATCAATTATATTAATGCTGATCGTGATAGTTTTGGGAAAAATATATCCATCCATTTTCTGAGCTGCTTATCCTCACAAGGGTCGCATGAGGGCTGGAGCCTAACCCAGCTATCTTCGGGCAGGAGGCGGTGTACACCCTGAACTGGTTGTCAGCCAATCGCAGGGCACATATTAACAAATCACACTCACATACACACCTCTGGGCAATATAAAGTCTTTAATTAACATACCATGCATGTTTTGGGGATGTGGGAGGAAATCGAAGTGCCCGGAGAAAACCCACGCAGGGAGGGTGAGAACATGCATACACCACGCAGGCGGGGCCAGGATTTGAACCCCGGTCCCCAGAACTGTGAGGCAGATGATAGTTGTTCACAATTCCACTGAAAACTATATCATCCTATACAATTTATTTGTATGACAGGCCTATCCTTGCACTAACAGGGTTCGCACACGGCCCTAAATGTCCCTAAAAAACCCAAAATTTTCGAAGGTGCATTTAGGGGTTCCTAAAAGTTCTTAAAATCCGCGAAAACCGGTGAAGCCCCTAAAAAGGCCTTAAATTAAAAAAAAAATCAAAGGGAGGACCTCTACCGCCAAAATTCTCCCCAAAAAAATAAATTAATCTCATTTAAAAAAAAATAAAAAATCCGATCCGTCTGGCGTCCAAATCAGCTGGAAATTGTCAATGGAAGTCACTGTGTTGACAACTAGTCGCCATCTTGTCGATATTCCATTGTTTCCGTGAGTAGGCATTTCACTTCGTCTTCCTTACGACGTAGCATAGTTCTTTCATCAATCCAACTTGTATCTTGGGGAAGTGCTTTTTTTCAATATGCTTGGGTTGAAAGTAAGGAGTTTGGGAGCTGGGTTCGTCGAGATCCAAAAGATCGGCACATGTTTTACTGCCATCTGTGCAAGCAGAGTTACCAGCTTGAAAAGATGGGCGTCAAAGCGCTCGAGTCGCACCGGAAAAACAGGAGACACGCTGATTTGGTGAAGACTCTCTCATCTTCCGTTGGTATGAATCTGTTTTTAAAATATCAAGATAGTGAAGCATCAACTTCAGGCAGTGGTACTAGCAGTGCATGCGCACTAGGGAACGCAAAAAAACACTTAGTTTCATAACCGGTTTTAACCGAACAGCTGTAGCAAAAAAACGATTAACCGGTTTTAAAACCATAGTGGTGTTTACATAATTCACCTGCGGGACCTCGAGTTGGGGTGCGGGGTTCCGCACGGACTGTTTTTGTTGTTGCTCTTCCGGAGTGATGAGTTCACAGAGTTCCCCCCGTTATGCGAGTAGTGTTTTGATGTCTGCCAATAAAACAAGTTTTGTTCCTGTGTCCGACACTCCGCCTCCGACTCCTTTTCTCCGGCGCTACACCATCGATCGTTAATTTACTCCGCGGCAATGGGGTAGTTTGTATACAATATTGAGAAACAAGCTTGTTGAATATGGTTTTCAACAACGCACTCGTGTAAGTTAAATTTTTATTTTTTTTTGTAAAAATGTTTTAATGTTGACATTCTTCTTTCGGACTTTCAGAAAGGGCATGAAAGTATACCGAGTGTTTCCTCGATGGCATGTTTGATGTTTCTTTGATTTAACTGAATGTTCTTTTGAGTCCAACTTTACTCTTAACAGCGAAACTTGAAAAAAGTGGAAATGATGTTGAAAAAATAGCGCAATGTGAAGTACCGGAACCGGAAGAAATGATTGGAAATTTTAACCGATTTCGAAAGTCCGATTACGGTTTCGGTTTTAAAAAAACAAAAACCGGTTATAACCGGTTATTTGTAAACGGTTGCGATCCCTAATGCGCACCTACAGTTGTCCAGCCATCGACTTCAACCAGCCAGAAGTCAGGCTTTATAAACGTAGTTCATTACACAAAGACAGACTCGTAAGGCAGAGATCGTGTGGACTTTAAAAGTGATCTGCAGCCATTACAGTTACAAATCTTGTGAAAATAATTTGAAAGTGTCTGCAGTCATGTTCCCAAACAGTGACATTGCTAAAAAACTACCACTGTGGGGAAAGGAAGACTTCGTACCTGGCTACATTTGGCATCGCTGCCCACTTTTCATCTCTACTGCCCCAAAGCCAAAAAAGCCAGAATAGAGACTGACATATCAACGCTTATTGAGAAGGCTGACAGGCTGTGTGAGGAGGCAGAAGCCTATATGGAATTAGGGTTATTTAGTAAATTTTATTTTTATTTTAGTATTTCACTTTATCCCAGATCCCCAAAACATGCGTTTTTTTTTTTGTTTTGTTTTTTTAAATATGTGCCCCACGATTGGCTGGTGACCAGTTCAGGGTCTACCCTGCCTCTTGCCTGAAAATAGCTGTGATAGGCTCCAGCATACCCTCGAACTTAGTTATAAGGGGTACTGAAAATGGATTGATGATGCATAATTTCACACAGCAGGAATTTCAGACTCTATATAAAGAATTCAAAGTAGATTTTTTTCACATGTCCTTCATGCCCCTCAAAGGCAATTCTCATGTCTTGCATTGCCAGTTTGGCCCGGCTTTGGTTTTCTTCCGTTTTAGTGCCTCATGCCTCCCAGTTGCCTCTGAGCATGGCTTGATCCCAGCTGCCCTATGAGACGAGACTTTCAGACAACATATTAGTGGAGCAGCTCTTATTTGCATTCTGGCTTCCTGGTTGTTTCACATGGATAGGCTTAGATTTGTATGCACATTCAACCTGCCTGTTGGTCACTCATCTACAGTCCTCCGACTGGAATTGTTTGCTTTCCCTCACGGTACACGCCCAAACTACAAGTGACTGAAGATTATTTTCATACACACGTCATTTGATTTTTAGTTTTGGCTTTCTGCTTTTCATATCAAGTTCACCATTTATTTCCTTGTTTGTTTCAATTTCACCTGTCAAACATGCATCCTGTTGTCGATAATACAGAAGATGAACACACTATGCATATTGTAAATAAGTCCCAAGTCAAAATTTCTGTTACTATAATTTGGCACAAAGGTAATTTGTATGGTGGCATGTTAACTTCAAATCGGCCCGTGTACACTTAGTGACAACATTGGACACGTTCAAAACGGTGTTGGTGAGCTAATTACAGGGATGAGAATTTTCCACCGATCGGTGGATTTCCGACTTTTTCCAACCAAAATGACCATTCTCGAGATAAGCCCAAATCCCTTGAACATTTCAGGGGGTAAGGTATCGTGCGCCTGCCTCTCGGTGGTGGGCTCCGAGCTGCAAGTTCAGCTTAGTGCTAGCACAAGCACGACTATCATATGCCGTTCTAACTTGCTTGGTAGTGTAAATATTTGCATTTTGGGACATAAATATTAAAACTTGTTTGCGGCAGATTACTCGATTGGACAACAGAGTTATACAGTATAATGATTCAATCGTGTTAGTGGTTAATCGAGTTTCACCATTGCCATGTGCGAGAACACATATGTGTTCTCTGTTCTCAGAAATCGCAGTGTAACTTGTTAGTTAGCCAAGTAATGGCGCGTGGGACTTAGTGGGAACTGAGCGATGGTGTGTTCAAAGTTTTACGATGGCTAAAGTGTAAGGAAAAAAAGGATGAAGATCGAGCGAGGGCAATTGACAAGGATGCTGGAATCAAAAACTGTTTCAAACAGGCATGGCTTGAAAAAAGTGTAACCGTGTAGATAGGACCGAAAACAGTATCAACATGTCTAACCGAACACATACAAAAACTGTTCCGATGGGAGCAAAAAATATCCAGGAGGAAATTCAAACGACCCCCCCCATCGATAGACATTTTCAGTGTTTTTCCAAATTGGTCATTCTCATCCCTGTATTTAAAAGTAAAAACTTTGATGCCATGTCAAACTCAAAATAGTGGCACAGAACCTTTGAATATACCAATTATACGACCCTGTGCTATAACATTTAAGTATATTTTTCAGTCAGAACGTGCTCCATTGGGTTGTAACATATTTATCGTGGAAACTGTGATTGTCATTTGACCTTTTCATCTAGATGCCTAATGAGTTACCTTGCCCAAGGTCCATTTTCTTTTCACACAACTGTGCAAAAGGAGCAGTTTAAAGTGACGAATCGTGCAATAGACTACAAAATATATTAGTAATAGTAATATTGATTGGACCAGCAGGATGTGAGTGAGTATCCCAACAATAGCACAAGGCAGAAAATAATAAATTTGCTGATCAAGAATTTAATGAATTAGTTTCCAGAGGGAAAAAACCGTTCTCATACCCGCTCATTTTGACTTGCGTTGATCTATAGCGCTTTCTCGACAGAAGAGCTGCTGGCTATGATGTGGAGAATCCGAAAGGATCCTGCCTGCTTTGGACCTAGTTCGCGGTGCATGCAGTCCTCAATAGTGGGTGGATTCGTGCTGATAATCCGTTCAGTTGTTTTGATTATCCGTTGCAGTCAGAGTTTGTCCTTTTTGATGGTAGCCGAAAGAAGTACATCCTTGGCTGGACTTTTTTGAGGATAGAGTTGATGTTCATCTCCCACTTCAGGTCCTTTTGAGACTGTAATTCCCAAGAACTTGAAGGTCTTGACAGTTGACACAAGGCAGTTGGACAGCGTCAGGGGCAGCTGTGGTGAAGTATGCCTCCTGAAGTCCATAATCATCTCGACAGTCTTTTGTGTTCAATGCCAGGTTGTGGTGACCACACCAAAGCTCTAGTGTCGCTACTTCCTGTCGATATGCAGACTTGTCGCAGTCTTTGATGAGGCTTATGACCGTGGTGTCATCTGCGAATTTCAGGAGTTTGACAGTCAGATACCATGAGGTACAGTCATTAGTGTAGAGGGGAGAGAGGACACAACCTTGGGGTGTCCCGGTGCTGATAGTACACGTGGATGAGGTGGTGTCCCCCAGCCTCACCTGCTGTGTCCTGTCCGTCAATCAATTAAGGTTTATCCTAAATTGGCATTAATTTCTTGCCATGTACAATTTAAAACAACATGATCAAGAGATATTATACAATTGACTGTAACTTTTTAGTAAATTTTGCTGTGTTGTTGTTTCTGTCCCTTTTGGCCACCCTGTCATATTATTATATTTCTGCATAACTTCCCTACTTTAAGATCAAACAAATATAAATATCAAAAATGTATAATCCAAGTGAACTTAAAATAATGTATTTAAATGGTGATTTCATTCATTAATCAAAACAACCTGGTCCTGAGTGGAAAAAAGTAATTACTCCCATTGTTAAATGATGAATTAATTCTGGCTAATCACAACTATTTATTTTCACTGCTCACACCCAAGCCTGATAACCTCCAGGCTTGTTCATTCACTAAATAACCTCAATGGAATCAGTCTCATAAAAATCAAGTTTAACCTTTTTGGTTCTGTTTGTTGTCTAGGTTAAACTGCAGGATGACCTCCAGCCCAAATTACAAGCCTGATAACCTCCAGGCTTGTTCATTCACTAAATAACCTCAATGGAATCAGTCTCATAAAAATCAAGTTTAGCCTTTTTGGTTCTGTTTGTTGTCTAGGTTAAACTGCAGGGTGACCTCACAGCCCAAATTACAGAAACCCAGAAGCTGAAAGGTAAGACATGTTTGACTAGCAAATGGCGCAAAGTTATCTAACAGAACTTCTAAGTTATGCTTGGTACCAGATACTACGAGTTAATAAATAAAAGTTATTGTGTGCATGCGTGTGGGCCAATAGAGCAACTGAATGATTTGAAGCAGGAGTTTATGAAACAGGAAGACCAGATGAGAGAAGTTAAAAAGAATACAACCACCATGGAGAGAAAGCTAGAATATGAAAGGTATGGTCATGACTATTGCTTTGTGTTTCTTGCGAGCGTTCTTTCAATGCTTTTTCTATTCATTGCTGTTATTTGTCATTTATAAGTTTTGATTGATACTAGCGTGTTTTGTGTATTCACCAGTTTACAGTGTGGACGTCAGATTGCACAGTTAAAAATTGAGTACGAAGAATCAAAGAAGACTCTAGAAGATAGAGCCGTGAAGCTTAGACTGGTTAGTATTTCTTATATACTACGTTGGCTGTCATTAATTCATCGTGGATTAATCAATCTGTCCCCTGACATCAGCATTTACTGTTTATTGCATGGTATGACATGATTTTATTGTACTTTCATTGTTTATTGAACACGTTTTTCATTCATAATGTGCACTCTTTTGGAAACATTTTAGAATGGAGTTGATGCACAAAAGGCTGCAGTGGCTGGAAGACATGCAGAGGAAGCTCTGGGTCTATCTCTGCCTGAAGAGTACAGTACCATGGCAACTCACCGTCGTGACAGTCCAGATCTGAAAGGTACTGATGTCATGTACACTTGACGTCTTGCAAAAAGCCAATAGAAACAGTTTGGAAGATTGCAGACATTTTATATCAAAAATTGTAGAAATTAAAAGAACTATCATTAAAGGTATCTTTTTCTCAAACCAACTTTTTCTAGTATTTGGGATGTTGGCTCTGTTGTGCTTCAGTGCACGTGAAATAATCATTAACATTGTCCAAGCTTTCCTGAGTTCGAGATGGTTTCCTGCCAAGAGGCCTGAAATCAAGTCATTTGAATTTTTTGAGCTTATTTGCGTAACTGCGCTCCTGAGCCAACACTGTCAGTATACTGTGTACCCTCAGTGGGTCTTCTTCATGCAGGCAACCAATCAGAGAAAAGAGAGCACTCTTATCCAAATATGGACAAAGCGGATACAAAACTTGGTCAAACATAACTAGCTTCAGAGGAGCCTTATTTGGACATGTATGACAAAAACAATGTGTAAACTTAAATTCACACTTTCCTACTAATTCACTGTTAATAACACACAAGCCTCAAAATGTCTGCCTGGCCTTTTTTGTTTATTTTGACTGTAGAAAGGTAAGAAAATGTCCTGTGAATAAGTGCTTTTGCCCCTTTCCCCCAGAAAAATGGAAGATTTTATCTCTAGCTGTAATTCACAATTTACCAAATGTCTCAAGTGTCATGACTGTTTGAAATGCGGAAAAAACAAAATTATTATTATATATTTTTTAGGTTCTATTGTGGAAAAACAATGCAATTGAACAGGAACAACAGGTTTTGTATTGTCACAGTTTAAATTTTACATTTATAAAACAATTTACAATTAAAAAAAAAATCAAATTCTTTGTCTCAAAATGTGCAAAAAATGTAAACTAGGTACAGGTGTGAATCTCTTCATTTAATCTGGATTTATGTTAGTCCAGGTGAACTCCCTCCCTTTCTCCAGGTTTTGGGTTGCATCCATTTGAGTGTTTTCACACAAGAGTCTCAAAACTGCAGCATCAAAGTATGGGAAATTTGTCACCTGATGATGGGTTTCTTATATTGAGAGGTTTTTGTGGAAATGGAATGCATTGGGGTTGAACCTCAGTGGTTGAGGGACTCCGACTCCATCTGTCTTCCACCTTTGTTGATGTGGTGAGTGGCTTCAGTCTCTGACCACATCATCAGAACCTCCAGCATCCCCACGTCTTCTCCGTCTTTGGCCTTGAATCTTACATTTGGTGGACACTACTATTCCGACCCTAACCCTTGCCAGAATCTACACTCGTTCAAATTTCCGTCCAACTTTTGCAAGCGAGGTGGAAGATAAGATGCACGTCTGTTGATTGGTCGAATGTTTTTCTCCTGACCAATGAAAACGCTTGTTGTATATGAGGCGGTTCATGGGGCCATTTTGAAGTCAACACGATGGCAGTGATCGAAAGGAAAGACGCCTCTCGTGAAATAAATTGATAGATATGTCAAAAATAGATTCCGATGGGATTGGATGGAACAAGAAATCGTCTACAGTTGGAAAGAAGGAAAGTGTCAACTGTTAAGTGAGTTCATTTGCAAAATCGATCGACCTGGTAAATCAATGTGCACATGGGGTTAGGATACTATTGACAATGGATCAAGAGGTTTCAAGGCATTGGAATTCACGCAAAATGACAAAAACACATCACTGGAAGCAACGAAAACAAACTTTTCCAGAGCTGGCACATTCGCATGTCAAACCAAGGCCAACAACCAACCCCAGTTGCAGACAGGGTAGTCAATTACGAGGTGAGAGTTCAGAAGCAATTACTTGTAAAAATGTCTGTATTATTTACTTGATGGTAATAATTGTTGTCAAATTCATGTGTTTCAATCATTTACAAAAAGAAGAAATTAAACATTTTTGAATGGATGTGATATACACGCTATGAAAGTACGCTTGCATGCCATAATGCAAATCTGAATTCAATTTGTATTTGATTTTTTGGGGGGGTAAATGTATGCACCTCAACAATAAACAATCATATTGTGTACATTTTGAAAACAGAATAGCATTTATTTATAGATGTACTCGATATATTTCCTTCATAATACAATTGATAAAACTTGCATGTTAAAATTGGTGATCATTCTTTGATCATGCTTGCAGCCCCCAGATCCCTGGCTATTTTTCAGTCTTTTTTCATTCAGTCAAATTACATCTGCATATAGCACCAGTCAGAACTTGAAAAAAAGAGAGAAAATACTGTACCTTCTAAAATAATATCACAGGAACATGTTCAAATGTTCTGCCTGTGCATTACACTTTCGTGTGGTGTCAATGCATTTCACAATAACCAATCTTTTAGAGCAAAGCACTGCTGTTGTAAGGACCAAACCGATTTGTAAGAAAGGGCTTGTTTTGCGTTCAACACAATATTGTGAAAAAATAATTGTATGTACTTAATGTCAAAATGATGGCTGGCCGGGAGTGATGTCGCCGGTTATGGCATCATTGGTTGTTGGTCGAAACTGGAAGTGACATCCTTGGAAATCGCAGCCTATCAATGTGTCTTATAATGATAGCGTGCTTATGCTCTGCCCACCACTGGAATTATTGTACTCTTAAAGTTTTGGTCTTTCATAAAATGCAAAAATAGACTTGTATTTAGTTTTAAAAATATTGGCTGGCTCTTTTGGAATTACGTTTTAAAATATTTGCCATTTATGGCTCTCTCAGCCTAAAAGATTCTCGACCCCTGATCTATGCCTCTAGCAACATGTCAACAGACAGGGTTCGCACGCGTCCCTAAAAACCCCTAAATTTTCGAAGGTGCATTTAGGGGCTCCTAAAAGTCCTTAAAATCCGCGAAAACCGGTCAAGCCCCTAAAAAGGCCTTCAATTATAAAAAATCAAAGGGAGAACCTCTACTGCCAAAATTCTCCCCCTAAAAAATTATCTTTTATTTAAAAAAAAAATAGCGATCCGTCAGCGACTAAAACGGCCGGAAATTGTCAACGGAAGTCACCGTGTTGACAACGAGTCGCCATCTTGTCGTCGATATTCCATTGTTCGTTTCCGTGAGTCGGCATTTCACTTCGTCTTCGTTACGTCTTTCATTGATCCAACTTGTATCATGGGGAAGTGCATTTTTCAAGATGCTTGGGTTGAAAGTAAGGAGTTTGGAAGCTGGGTTCTACGAGATGCAAAAGATCGGCACATGTTTTACTGCCATCTGTGCAAGCAGAGCTACCAGCTAGGAAAGATGGGCGTCAAAGCGCTGGAGTCGCACCGGAAAAAAAGGAGACACGCTGATTTGGCGAAGACTCATCTTCCGTTGGTATGAATCTGTTTCTAAAATATAAAGATAGTGAAGCATCAACTTCAGGCAGTGGTACTAGCAGTGCATGCGCACCTCCAGTTGTCCAGCCATCGACTTCAACCAGCCAGAAGTCAGGCTCTATGAACGTAGTTCAATACACGAAGGCGGACTCGTTAAAGGCAGAGATCGTGTGGACTTTAAAAGTGATCTGCAGCCATTACAGTTATAAATATTGCGAAAATAATTCTAAAGTGTTTGCAGTCATGTTCCCAGACAGTGACATTGCTAAAAACTACCACTGTGGGGAAAGGAAGACTTCGTACCTGGCTACATTTGGCATCGCTGCCCACTTTTCATCTCTACTGCCTCAAAGCCAAAAAAGCCAGAATAGAGACTGACATATCAACACTTATTGAGAAGGCTGACAGGCTGTGTGAGGAGACAGAAAAAAAGAGGAATCTGAGGTTTATCACCAAGGCCAATGCACTCAGAGGCAGAGCAAAGGACAAGATAGCCTCTGCAGCAACAAAGAGGAGGCACTGAGTAGGCTCAAGGAGCTAGAGTAGGGATGCTGAAATAGACATCAGTAGAAGACATTTGTGTATATAGTTGCAATTGTAGTTAGAATCTGTTTTTCTGTATACTGTTATGTGAAGACGTTGACAATGGTCATATCAATGAGAACTACCACAAGGGGCGACAGGTGATCACTGTCACAGGTACTGAGGTACTGGAACCTTTGATGAACCAAGAACAGTGAGTCTTTTTTTCCTTACTCTTGATTTCCCACGATGGCCCTAAATTTTTCGTGTCGGCCCTAAATATTATCCGTCTCAGCCCTAAATTTTTCGTGTCAGCCCCTAAGAATGGCCCTAAAAAGCCCTTAAATTTTTTGGGTCCGACTGAGTATGAACCCTGACAGAGCACACACCTGCACCTCCACAATTCTTCAATTAGCGGAGTATTTGTCACATTTCCAATTCGCACTCATAAGATTACAGGTGGCTTCTTGTCATGGCGTGTTAAGCATATAAAAGTGTTACAAATCACAGGGGGTTCCTCTACTTTGGGTTATGGTTAGTGGCAGCGTAGCAGGAATGCCGCCACTTGTTAGATTTCCGGCAACAACCGATGACGTCACACCAGTCAACGTCATTTACCCCGCTCTATTTTCGATGATATCACTTCTGGTTTCTGGCAACATAATTTATGGCAGTGTCACAGCATCACAGTGTCATCATTTCCCACCAGCCATCATTTCGATATTTACTTCATACTATTTTTTTATGTCTTGTGACTTACTTGACTATATTGTCCCAAATTTCCAGTTCATTTTAGCACTATTTACAAAACTAATTCCCCCATAACCCCCCCCCTGTTGTCTGACAGATGTGATGGGTAAGCCAGGCAGTGATGCCGGGATGCCTGGTATTGAAGATAGTGAGGTGGGAAAACTTGATGAAGGACAATTTGGTAAGTAATGTACTAATTGGGTGATATAGGGCGATATTTTCTCAATAAATGTCATTCATAAAGTTACAGAACACTGCCTGGATTTTAAGTACCTGTAGGTTTGACTGGACAAATGGGAACACAAAAGAGCTCTAAATGAGTGGACTAATCATTGCTTTTCTTGCTGGACAGTATGTATATGCATGCTTTTTGAAATTCCACACTTTTCATCACTATTATTCAACAGAATTGAAGAAGCCAGCCATCACTCAGATGCGTGACGAAGCCCCTGATGTGGTTTTTGGCGGTGGTGTTGGACCCGGGATTGGGGCAGCTGATGGCCCAGGGGTACAGGGCTTATCACTTGACCAGCCCCGGCTCCAGCAGGATAAAGTAGAAGGCCAGGCAGCTGTGATTGCTGCCCCAGGTGTCATCAAACTGGGAGACAAACCAATAGTAGTTGAAGAAGACAAGTCAGATATCAAAGCAGATGAACTGGGGGAACAGCAAAGACAACTTCAGGGTAAAATCTATTCTCCAACAATTTGATTAATGATTACAATCATGTTTGTTTAAGGCATAAATTCAATACTGCTTTAAAGGTGTCATTTTGAAAAAAAAATGTTCTCATGCACTACACCTGTATGTCTGGGCTAGTTTGTGAGACTTGGTAGTCACACGGTGAAAATCTATTAATTTTTCTTGTCAGCCCCAGATGTCAGAGGTACAGGTGAACGCTTGAAGGGGATTCAATTTCCTGCCAACGCTCCCAAGGCACCCAACACCATCCAGTCACACCGCAAAGACCAAGTCCCAGCGGGGGCACTCCATCATCACCAAAGTGAGTACGGCTGAAAGCACATATTTATTAAATGTTAGTTTTTGAACCAAAGCGAGAAGATAATCTTGCAAGTGCAACATGATTGTTGGATTGTGGCACAGATATTATTTTTAGTTTTCATCTTTGTTGCTGCCCTTTCTTCTGTCGGATGTGGAAATGCAAAATTAACTGCCCAATCCTATCTGAGTATATTGTACTGCGCATCTCTAGCACTGATGACATCATGAGTACAAGACTGTCATCTCATTTTTATGGACAGTATGTATAAAGTACAGTATTAGTGATAGACATGGCAGTTCTTTTGAGGGTACTGAATCAAAAGAATCAGTTCTTCTTCACAAAATCATTCAAGTGCTTCTTCATTCAGTTAATGATGCATCCCTGAAGTTCATGTTCACTCAACGCGTTCACTGAAGGAATATGCATTGTTGTTGTCATGTAGGTGGCATGGTAGAGGACTGGTTACAGCGTCTGCCTCACAGCTCTGACTGGGGCTCAAATCCCAGCTCTGCCTGTGTAGAATTTGCATGTTCTCCCCGTGCCTGTGTGGGTTTTCTCTGGGCATTCCAGTTTCCTCCCACATCCCAAAGACTCTAAATTCCCCTTACGTGTGATTGTGAGTGTGATTGATTGTTTGCTTCTATGTATGTGCCCTCTGGTTGTCTGGTGGCCAGTTCAGGGTGTACCCTGTCTCTCGCCCGAAAATAGTTGGGATAGGCTCGAGCACTTCCGTAAATCTAACCAGGACAAGTAGTGTTGAAAACCCGTGGGTGTTTGTTTTCAAGAGTTGGACTGACTACAAAATTAGCCGTTAGCTTGAAGCTGCTTGTGAAAGCTATCCAGACAAGGATGTCAGGACTTGCAGTTAAAATTACTCATGAGTATGTTCTTTGTGGATATAAATCATTCAATGTACTATTACGTCGCTCCATAGTGAATCACAAATGGATAAGTTCAATGAACAAGTCACTTATGTCAAAAGAATTGCAAAAAATTAGATCAATGAACAAATCGGATCTTCTGTACACCAGTTTACTGAAAAAGAATTTCTCAGTTTACTGAAGTCCCTCCCCCGCTTGGATACTAGCTGCTCATTGGTCATTCGCCGAAGAGTCAGAAGTGAGTGACAGAATGCTTCAACAGTTCCATTCTGCTCACAGCTGACTCACTCGCCTCATGGCGGAAGGTGGCGCTCAAGCCTATTCGGTTCAATTAGTTAACCTAAAAGATTCGTTCTTCTGAATTAAAGGTTTACGAATGAAACAACACTATCAAGTATTCACATTTCCTGTTTTGTAGTGGTTAAATTAATGAATCACTTTTAAAGGTCAAGTGTCATTAAACGGATGATTTTTAGAATATTATTAATGAAAAACCCACACCAATATGGTCCCATGTGTTTTTTCACCACAAAACATGATTTTGACGTATACAGCTTTTTGTAACTCCCGCCATGAAAATCCTCTCGAGGGATTTGTTTTTGAGAAGAACCAGGAAGTGACGTACAAGACAGAGGCGCCCCCTAGTGGACTCGTTTGTTTCCATTAGTTTTACCTCTGGGAAGTTAGCTCGTTGTTCCTTCGTGCTAGCCAAAATGCTGGCTCATTGCATTGCTGGACATTGCTTGAACACTCGGGAGAATGGAATTACCCTTCATAAGTTTGAAAGGGACCCTGTTCGTTGTGAAAAATTGATTGGACAGGTGCAGAGGACGAGAGCTTCGTGGGTTCCAAATAACAGGTAGGTGTGAATACAATTACTAAAAAAATAATAATAGTTTGGGGTGGACCACGTCATCAGTCTCTCTCATAACGTAGCAAAAGATCCACGTATGAAATGTGTTGATGTGCGCATACATCTACTAAAAAAAAATAATAGTTTGGGGCGGACCACGTAATCTGTCTCATAATGTAACAAAAGATCCGCGTATGAAATGTCGATGTGCGCGTCGCCCAACTAACCATGTCTCACTCAGCCTCGTCTCAAAAGTGCTTGTCGTGTACTGCGCCGACTTTGAACATACCCCTAAAAGCAACATAGCTCGGCCCCACCCCCTCCTTATATACCACAGCAGCCGAAACTCAGCCACACCAGCTGAGGCGCCGCGTTCAGTGGTCACTTCCTCCCCAAAGGCTGCGCGTCGGGCTTTGCGACGGGGGCAGCTCTGAAGAATCCAGCCGAGAATGCTTTACTCAGTCGAGTGCGACCATGAAGCGCGCAGGCTCGACTGTGAACACAAAGCATCACCGCTCGGCTCTGTCATAAGCCACACCGGCCGGCTGCAGTGAGCCACGATGGCTCATCTCCGCCGCAGAAGTGGATCTGACGGGATGCTGTTTGGCCGTGATGGCATATCATTTGAATATGGCTCGAAAGAGTAGTGTAATATTGCCCTGAGGGCTCGAAACAATAGCGTAATATTGCCCTGGTAACCACTCGGTTGTGTGGTGTATTCCTTTTTGAAAAGAGCTTCTGTGTTAGAAGGGGCTTGGAAAAATCCGAATATCTCTGTTGTTCGGCTTCCATAAAAGCAGGCACTGCGCGTTTTCAACGGCGGAAGTTCGATGACGTCAAAGACGGAGGATGCAACTAATATGGCGACCACTTGGATGTTGAGGGACACTCAATTGCGCAACTTTGTGTATGGATGACGCGCTCTCCGCTCCCTTTTTTTTTTTCGTATAGACATTGAAGTGAATACTGTTATGTATTTTTCATTACAATATCTGTTTTAGAATGTTTATAGGGATGTCACCCCTACTTTAAACATGACATTAAGAAATCTATACTATATTTTTTTTTTATCTTGAAACCTGCAGTATATTTCCAATTTGGTCACATTATGGAAGTGGGCATTAATAAAGTAAGGATTTTTTTTTTTTGTTTGTTTTTTTTTGTCCATCATCATGATGGATTCATGGATTCAAAGTCATAGTGTTTATTTTATTATTAGTCCTTCAGCCTGAAGTATCAGACTGGGGGCACAGGTTTTGTAGAGAAGACGCGTGGATGACACTTCCCAGAACATCCTTTCCTCCTGCTTGGCTCCTGCTCAGCAACCAGTTCCCTCCTCATTTCTGTTTTTTAATAGTACTCTCTTGCCTGGCTCACATGTCAATATCCCATCTGGAACTCTGCTTAAAAACCCTGTGTTCACCTCTCGGCTGTTTTTCCCACCATTCTTCTGCATTTAAATCTTTTTGTATTTACCTCAAATTTCCCAAGATCAATTAAATATTTCAATTTTGCTCAGGTATGTTATTGGCTTGGCTAGCCCTAAATACCACCTGTCTCAATGTCTCATGAGTTTTACCCTCCACTGGCGTGTTCAGATAGATAATTAAAATTGAATTCATAATGAACTGTTGTTTGTATGTAATTAAGTACTTTAACTAAAAAAAAAAAGATTAGTTTATATCCTCAATGTCCAGGATTACAACATCCCGTATATGATTACGTTCTCCAGTATACCATAGGTAACAAGGCCCATTGAAAGCGTTTGGCTTTTTTTTTTTTTTTTGCAACTTTTCAGTCACCCAAATGCATGAGAGTAAAGCACGATAGAGTTCCTCTACTTAATTGTCTGTATATGTAAATTGAAGGATGCATTTGAGTTTATTCAGCATCTCTTGGACTTATACTAGCAACTATTCTGACCTAATACAATTTAAAATAATTTTAATAATCTGTCATTAGAATTGCCCCCCATTTTACAGCTTACAATCAAAGCAGCATTCTGTTTTACACTGGCCTTCGCTAAATAGCGGCAAACATAAAATTCAAATAAACACAGCATGCAGTATAGGGTTCCTTTAGGCCCCCCCCCCGAGAAATAACAAAAATCTGCAATATTAAAATACCCATGTATGTACCATATTTTTACAACCATAAGGCACACTTAAAAGTCTTAAATTTTCTCCAAAATGGACAGCGTGTTTTATGTGCACAGTGCGTTCCAATATCTATAATCAGAATCAGCTTTAATGCCCAAGTATCCAACAGCATACAAGGTATTTGACTCTGACAATCAGTGCCACCCTGGTACAATATGTTGAGTACAGAGAAGAACAACAAACAAACTAAAAAGAACAAAGAATAGACATTCAATTCATAGGGAATTACTGTATTTCTTGTAAGAGTTACAGTTGTGCAAGATATAGTCTTCTTCGTTTAGAGGAGTTAAGAGTGCATCAACGCCCCACATTATGTTAAGCTTTATACAGAGTTCCCTTACCCATTCATGGTTCACCGTTATAAACTAGTGCAATGACATTTGTGCAAAGGGTGCAGTTTAAATTGACGAATCATGCGATAGTCAACAGTATATATCACTAATACTGATTGGAACAGCAGGGTGTGAGGGTGTGTCCCAACGACGATGCAAGGGAAAAAGTACTAGGTTCGCTGATCAAGAATTTAATAACTTAATTGCAAGAAGGAAAAAACTTTGACTACCTGTTAGTTTTGATTTGGATTGATACGGTTGTGTGACTTGTCCAAAGAAGCACACTTGAACTCACTGATTACATATTAGCATGCATGCTAGCACGTTTTAGCTACCATATGATGGCGCTCGATAGTCTGTGAAGAACAATTGTGTTTTACATCTGTAAAAGAGAAGAAGCTTATATTGCCCCCTGCACTAACAGTGTAGCCAGGTCATTACTCAAGATGTTACACACACTCAAAGTGTAACATTGAAAATAAAATGATCATACTACAGCATTCAAAATAGCATAACTAACAAATAATAGAACAAATTACAGAATGTCAAAATAATTGACCCAAAACCTGCATTTTAAAAACTATTTACAAACAAATCTAGAAACTACTTAGATCCAGCATAATGGGAGGATGTACATAGCATTTATAGTGCATGTTTTGTGTCATTCTTTTATTTGTCTTGAATAATGACCTGGCTACACTTAAGTGTTGGGCAATATTAGCTTCTTCTGCTTACAGATGTAAAATGCAATTATTCCTCACTGCCTTGTGAGCGCCATCAATTGGTACCTTACATACGCAAAAACGTGAGCATTCAAGCTAACAACGTAAACAGTGTGTTCAAGTGTATGTCATTGGACAAGTAACAGAACAACATTTACAAATGTCGGACCTCAATGTGAACATAAGACGTGCCACATTGTAAGGCACCACGTCTATTTGGGAAAGAATTTCCAATCTCTCAGTGCACCCTATAAATGTGAAAATATGGTACATAATGGGAAAAATAAAAAACAACTTAGAGCAATATGCGGGGCCGCGAATGGGCGAGGGCACACAGTATTTAATTCAGTGGGGCTGCATTTAACAAATGCAAGTGAGACAAACATGTCGCTGTCATGCTGTGTAACACTTTTTTTCATCAAACACTATTTATTCATTCTCGTTTCCTTTCCACTTGATCCTTCAACCCATCAACCACTTCGACTGTCCCTTTGGTTGCCTTCATTTCTCCCTGATGAGGCCCCCTTCTCTGCCTCCTGCAGGCCGGTTCTTTGACGAGATCGAGTCCCCAGTAGATCCGCAACATGGCTCTAAGCTAGCGGACTATAATGGGGACGATGGCAATGTGGGTGAGTATGAAGCTGACAAGCAGGCTGAGCTGGCCTACAATGAGGAAGAGGATGGTGATGGTGGGGAGGAAGACGTTCAAGGTGAGCCAGGTCGGGGGACTGGACTGCTTGTCCAGATGTGTATTCACCATTCCTCGCTTGCGCCCCCACTCCCCTCCTCTTCTGCTGCCAACCCTCCCTCCAGCATTTTCCCCAGCAGTTTGTGATTAGAGTAGCTCACATTGCCATGAGTTTGGTCCTTGAATCCATCATCAAGCAGATGTGCATAACATCATATTTCTGACCTCAAAGAAGACCTGCAAGGTATGCGGTTCAAAATGAGCAAAAAGAAAGGCACAGTAAGCAACTAAACAAAAATTTGTCTTCGACTGAGGAAACCAGACCAAGGAACTCTGGGTTCTGTGAATGTGATTCACTCACCATCTCCTGCCTGTGCTTCATTTTTAGCTAACACACCTGTCTAAGCTGACCCACATCTAGATAAAAATAGCTCACTCGTCGTGTTTGACTGTCTGTGTTCTCCGTGAAACATTGAAAATCACACCCATTCTCATTCTTGGGGGTCACATTTGGTTTTAGTTTGTGTTGCCTTAATAAATATGTTTTGTTCATATGCCACCCAATTTGATCCATTGCCTGTGGTTAGGATTACATGACATTCATTTTATATACACTACTTTACATGCTAAACGATTTGACTGTTTTTTCCCCATGTGAAATTTCGTAGTGTTTTTGTACCATGAATACCCAAGTCTTTCTTTTGCAATTTTGTTCCAGATGATGACGATCGAGATATCCAGGGAGATCGGGTTTTGGATTACGGAAAGCGGCATCAAGCTATCGACATTCTCTGAATGTGAATTTTGAACAGTGAAATCTCATCGAAACATACTGACCTTCTTCTTTGGACATCAGTATGAATCAGAATTCACAGCTTGCATCCTTAATGTCATGGACCACCTCTACAAACAGATTATTACAGAATTTTGGATAACGTTTCCTAGCAATCCAAAACAAACAGTATGCTCAGTGTTATTTGGTAATGGAGTAAGGCTAGGACAATATACAGTGGTCTTACATTGATGACTATTTTACAGTGGAATAGTCATCACTTTGCAGCGGAGTAGTCTAAAATAGCTTAGTTGACACATCAACGGAAATGTTTGTTTTTCATATTTTTTCCTTCTTGGATGATCTGCTGAGATATTTCACAAAAAGTTTAATCAGGCATTTGTACTCTTCACCCCAACTTTTGGACACTCGCAAGGATGCCATTTTTGTTTTCAGTTGACAGCGGTAGGAAAGTGTTTGAAATGCCAAGGACTTTGCTTACAGGCTATTAAATAATTTTTTTGTGAACACACAAGTGGCCCTCATCCTCTTGTAAATAATACTATTCATGCATGCAAGACTCATGATGATAACGCCTTTTTGAATCTTAAAAGGTTATTGATTCCAGATTCCCCAGCCATCTGAAGACAACAAATTGGGCATTTTGGGGGGGGGTTGTATTGTATTTGGTGCGCTCCCATAATGTCAAAACAAAACGGCACACAAAGATTCTGGTCCACCACCATCCTCAAATCTCGTTGACCAAGACAAAAATCTTGCATCACTAATAATGATCTAACAAAACATGATGTGTTTTGGCCATGTTTCACGATTGTTTCTGAAGGGATTAACGGTGAGAATGTTGTGGAGTGGTGATGTTGCTCACAACCCGTGCTTTGGAAAATGCTTCTTGCTCTCTGATGAAGCCACGTACACAAATTACAACATTGGGTAGGACATGTCTGTTTTCATGTATGGCCGTTTCCTTGTTCCTCAGTCAGATTGCTTTTTGATTAGCTACATTATATTTTGTGAAGTAATTCATGGAAACATGATTCTGGAGATGGACTCTATTATCAGGAAAAAATGACATGTTTTAGACTACAGGATACACGTAAAAAAAATAAAGTAGCCTTTTTTTCACTTTTCATCCTTGGTTGGGAAGGCGCAAAACTGGTCGTATTATGTGTACCAGGCAGTAGCGTCGCCAATAAAGTGAGATCTGCTCTTTAACTGTAGAGTAGTAGCATGGTGCATTTGAACTGATCGCTTTTTCTAAATTTACATTTTACCGTACGGGTACTTTGCCCCAAATTCACAAATTAGATGAAACCATTTTTAGTCTCAAAACATGCAGTTGTTGACTTGACAGTGTAAATCCATCCATCCATTTCCTTTGCCGCTTATTCTCACAAGGGTCACGGGGGATGCTGGAGCCTATCCCAGCTGTCAACGGCAGGAGGTGGGGTACACCCTGAGCTGGTTGCCTGCCAATCCCAGGCCACATGGAGACAGTCAATAGTTGCACTCACAATCACATCTTGGGGCAATTTAGAGTGTCCAATTAATGTTGCATGTTTTTTGGAATGTGAGAGGAAAACCACACAGGCACTGGGAGAACATGCAAACTCCGCACAGGGGGGTCTGGGATTGAACCTGGGACCTCAGAAACGTGAGGCTAACCCTTTCCAGCTGCGCTACGGTGCCACCTCCCAACAACGTAAATGTTTTTTTTTTTTTAAATATCAAAATGCAATCCTCTTTTGGAACGGTTCAACCTTAGAGCTGTTGCTGTTTATCGTATTACTGTTGTCGTGAGTAGATATCGAGTAGCTACTGTATGGGCAATGATGATGCAAGGACTCTCTTGCCTGGGTGCAGTGCAGACAAGGCTGCTGGTGTTTGGTGCGAGAGGTAAGGGGGCGTGTCGGGGTCCATACGGGTATTTACCTCGCAGAGCCCGAGCAGAGGCGGGAAATGGCGCCTGTTAACAACTGTGTGTCATTTCGGAGACGGCCATTGAGGAGATAAGATGTCGAATACTAGCGCAGGCTCTGTTTTGATGACTCTCGGGTCGTGAAAGCTTATTTGGAACAACCGTGGATCACCGTCAAGTAAGTAGCCGTCCTCGACATTTTGTCCACATTTGCCCCGTGCCGTATGTCATGTTAGCTAGCGACAAGCTGCGAATTTTCCCTTCCTGCCTGTGCACATCTGCTAGCCTCAAGCATTTTTCCCCCAAGGAAGCCAAGCTGATTCGGTGCTAGTTGTGCTAAGCTAAGTACCATACCTTCTAGAAAGCTAACGACGGCCTTCGAGGGATACAGGTCTTTTCTGGCCACCGTGACAAAATTACAAACCCTTACACATCAAATGGTTATCAAATTAGACATTTGCGTCACGTAAAAGCGTTGTTTTGGGAAAGGCGAATAGTTGTCATGTCCTGCAGTTATGTCTCGTAACTTGTGTGGGGAGCCCGAGCAGATGCATTCCGCGGCAGAACTTTGCTGGTTCAATAGCCAGCTAACGGGCTTTTTTACGATTCATGTATTCCGGTTACTTCAATAACACGGATATTTTCATCTTTAATCGTAAAAAAAACAAAACAAAACATCCAGTCGTTTGCATTGTTGAAACACGCAACAGTAGAGTTTAGAGATGTAAAAAAAAAAAAAATACCTGGTGTCGCCAAGAGCAACGAGTTTAGATGTTTGACAGCCTCAACCGCAATTGTCACACTTGCAAATAAAATGACAAAAGAAGGTTGTCACTTGCTGCTGCATGCTTTAATACCAAGGTTGGTGGTGTTCTTGCAATGCCGCATTGGCGTGCTAGCTTTTACAGCAGGTTAACATTAGCCTTGACTTTTCCTTTAGTCATTACCTCGTCCGGTATGAATACTAAATAAGTTTGTCTCCGCTTGACAGGAGGTAACATGTTGCTCTGAAGAACGCGGATGTGCGTAAAGCTAATTAGTGCTTTTGACGCTAAATGTACATGTGATGGACTGTAGTTTGTCAAGCCGCCGAGGTTCGCGAGGCAATCGTCATTTTAATGAAAAAGGACTATGGTGGTCCGTCGTTTTTTGTATACATTTTTAGATACACGCCAGAGCTGTATCATGCCTGAATCGAGTGGTCTTAAGTTGACCTAAACGTCTCTGTCGATGTCATGGCTAACTAGCCAGCTCTGTTTGAAGCATGCATTTTTCTATTTCCCGCTCGCTTGCTTGCCCCCAGCAACAGCTACAGTATATGTGCATGATGATCCTTGCACGTCAGAATCGCCGGGATTGGTGATGGCTGCAGCCGTATTATTTACTCATTATAACGAGCAATGGTAGATTGAGTTGATTTTGTAAAAACAGCCAGTAAACCGCGTCTGCACATTAGAGAACTACAACAAAAAAAAGTTTAACCATCGTTACAACTTTCACTCCTTTCCAATTTATGCTTTTGATCGTGTGCATAAAAACCCTGACATAATGATTTAGCGGCAATCGTTGGGATAGACAGAATCCTAATAATCACTGTTGGGGATCAGCTTTTCCATTCATGAAAAGTTGATGTGGTTAGGTGCATTTTATTTTATTCTTTTTAGCTATTCTGTATTTATGTTCTCTGAATTGCTGGATCTATTTACTTTGGATATGTCCAGGCACATTTTCAATCTGCAGCTGTTATGCAATCACTCAAGGCTGGTCTTTCCTTACAATTTGTGTTCTTTGTCACAAGTTTTCCATGTTCATGAGCCCAAGTTATTTGAGCCTCAATTATATTGAACAAGAAGTGTCTATTTCTCCGATAAGTCTGAAATCACATTATATGTACAATATATTTTTTAAATGTTTAAATCCATACTAAATCATCATGTGTAGAGTGAAACCTGTACTCTTTTTTTTTTTTTTTTTTTTTTTTTTTTTTTTTTCCTTCCCCCCCCCCCCAATTTTTTTTAATTTTTTTTTTTTTTGTGTACCACTGAAAGCTAAGCCAGCTGCGGCTGCTGTGATGTAAGTGAAAAGGGATGTTAAATACATCCAGATGTTTGCAGTAACTGAACCAGTCCTACAAAACTATACACAGAGACGCCCTTCTATTCTTGGTCATTTTAACAGTCAAAGCAGTGTTTGTCTATCTTTAAAAGTTACTGCTTGCTTATGCCATTTCAAAAAATTTACTAGAATAGTAGAAAAAAATTACAAAGCAGTTTAGTTGCCCTTTTTTTTTTTTCAGCATATTTAAAAAAGAACAAAACAAAAAATAAGTACCCCATAGAGCCCTATACTACACAAAGCATAAAAATGCATAACAGCTAAACAGTAAGCCTATATACAGTTTTATAGTTTAGCTAATTCCATCTCTTACGTTCACATCTCCTGTTTGACTTATGAGGTCATTTTATATCTGAAACAGCTTACATGTGACTGCTACAACAATGAGGCTGAGAATGCGAAAGGCGTCTCAGCAGCCGATCCCCACTCTGGCCAGTCGCCCATCCCGAACCAAGAGAAGGCATTCAGAAGTAGAAGACGACACTCCAACCAGTGGTGGTAGGGGATTGTTGTCAACGATCAAAAAGTTCATCAGAGGAAATACGGTTAAGGTAAATAGGACATATGCTCTTCATGGGTTGATACTCTCCTTTCAATTTTATGTTTTAATGATTGTATTTCTTTGTGACACTTTATCAAGCATGGTTTCCCTCATTGTCTTGAGTCTAAGGCATGCTGATTTGGTAGAGTATGTTTTTCTTGAAGCCCATGCTAGATTGCAGCAGCACAAAGCAAGCTGTGTACAGTATTTAAGATGGTCTGTTTATGTTTATGTTCGAAGATGAACCCTCTTTGCTTCGTGGCGTTTCCCCAATATCGTATCTATGATGAGTCATTAAAGTGTATTTTTTTTTTTTTAATTTTAAATTCATCAGCTGACAGGGCTTTCACAGCTTCACTACGTACAGTGAGTTTACTGATCTATTACATGACAGTCATTTTAACTGTAAAATAATGAACTTAATAGATGAAAACAAATGATACACATGCATACACAGTATGGAAAGTATTCAGATCCCTTAAATTTTCTGTTATATTGTAGCCATTTGTTATCTTGACAGCACAGACTTTCGACTCCCTCCAATGATACCCCCTCCCCCCAACATACTCCTAAATGGCAGCAAATTTTTGTCAAGAATGTTTTACTAGATTTTCCAATTCACCTGTCCTTCAATATGAAGTTTACCAGAACCATCTGCTGAAAAGGAAGCCCACGCCATCATGTTCCCACCTCCAAACTTCACTGTTGGTGTGCTTTGTAGGGCGATCTGCAGTGCCATTTCTTCTTCTAAAAGTAGTGTACATTTGGTATCCAAATGGTAAAATTTTGTGGTCATCCGATGAGACTTTATTTTTCCAGTATTTAACTTTCTTTTCCAATTGTCTAGCAAAGTTTAAATGAGATTCAACTTTTTTTTTTTTTTGTCCCCAGCTGTGGGGTCTTGCGTGCGTGCAAACAGCCCGTGGTGGTGATGTATATTACTCATGTTTTTTCTTCTGACAACAGTACCTGCTGATTCCATTTTTTTTTTTTTTTTTTTTTTTTTTTTTTAAAAGCTCTTGACAGGTGGTATTTAGCTCATGGGCCACTCTTCCAATACATTATTTGTACTCCTCTGCCAGAAATCTTGGTGGTCTAATTGCCTTTCCACTTATGTATCATAGCCCAGACCCTCCTAACTGGAACATTCAGAAGCTTAGATATGTACTTGTAACAAACGGCATCGTTATGTTTTGTTCAATTACCGGTAGTTTGTGATGGTCTTGACAGCTCTCTGCTCTTTCATATTATGATCTGACTCTTGACTCACACCTTGGAAATTAGACCTTTGTGATGGCAGTTGATTCAGACTGAATTAGGTGATATTTATTTGCACTGACAAATGGCTGGATTCCTGTTTGATTGATAGTTTAGGGGTCGTCTTGGTTTTCCATGTCTTTTTGCGCCTCCCATTATGTGTTCAGTTCTTTTTCTGTCGTTCCACATTATACGCATCGTAATTTCTGATCTTGTTTTACTTTCTATGCATTGATAAACTGTTTTGGTTAGATTTTTTTGCTCATAGGGCCTTTTGAAAATATATTTAGTGAGGTAAAAATGGAAACCAAACTTTTTTGTGTGTGTGTGTGTGCCTTGTTTAGACAAAAATATTGTCCATCCATAAACTATCTGTCTCAGTCTCTACCAGCAATGTTATGTTTGCGAAATAGTGTTGTTTTAATTATAAATTTGATTGAATAGACTTAATTTTTTTTTCTTTTTTGTTGCCATTGTTGAAAACCTAATTGGCAAAGGTGAGCTAATTCATGGGCAAATATTTTTGATGATGGAATGTAAAAAATGTTATTCCAGTTACACTTTCTTAGTGTGTGACTAAGAAAGCGTAACTGGGATTGGCAGGGTGTTCAGTTCAGATCTTACATCAGATCAGAACCGAACACCCAGTTCCACTTCCTGGTGGCACAGACGATGAATTTCAGACAGTGAATTGTGGCCAGTTGAATTGTTAACATTGAAATGTTACTGAAATACAACTATTAAAAATGTGACCACTTTAAAAATTAAATTAAAATCCTGGTGGCACATATTTTCTTCCATATCATCGTTACTGGTTCTTTGATTAGGCTGCAACTGTCCCCATTGCAAAGTTAATGTAATAAAAAGCTTAAAATGACATTGAAGCCACAATTTTGATGATGGCATATTTATGATTATTGCACAGAAATGTTCTTGACAGAATTCTGAAAATCTGTAAAATCAAAAAATTTGGACAAAGGCTCCAACACTTCAACACTTGATAGGATAAGGGGCTTGGATGGATGGATGGATGGATAAATTGTGAATTTTTCGAGGTTAGTAGTTTTGTCCATATGACTCTGATGTGTTAAGGTGCAGCAGGGGAGCCCAGCCAAGAAGGCGCGTCTTCACTGTGATGTGGGCAACAACCTGATCACCTCAACTCCAGACAACAACCCTGCCCATAGGGTTGGCAGAAAAGGCTCCGTCAATGGATGTAAGTAGCACAAAGTAAAGTTCTACTTTTCTCAAGTGTTTTTTACTACAACTGCTATTGCTCATGTCATTTGTTCAATGATGTCTGAAGCACATTATTGCCCTTCAGTGGCAACCAATCATGACAGGAATAAGGAAAAGCCCAATGGCAGTCTGGGAGAGACAACAACAGTGGAGGTGCCCACAAGCCCACCTAGGACAACACTTCTTGGGACCATCTTCTCTCCTGTTTTTAACTTCTTCTCACCAGCTAAAAATGGTAGGCCTTTATGGTCACAGCCATCTCTCAAATTGTTGAAATTAATTAATGGGTGTTTGTAGAAAAGAGCTCAAATTAAAACCATACTACGGTAGAACCTTGGAGTTTGAACATAATTCGTTTTTGTGAAGTGTTCAGTCTGAGTTGTTCAACCTCAAACATATTTTCCCATAGGAAATCATATAAATGAGTTTAATCCATTTGAAACCTCCAAATAGTAAATTTCCTTTTTAATTCCTATTTATGTAAAAATATGTATACCCTGCATTGAAAAAAAATGCCTAAACTTAATACAACTTAAATGTGTGTAGAATTTACCTTTTTGGTCGTGGTGCGATGGCTCAAGAGGAAAGGAGGAAGTATCAGTCACCCCACCATCATTTGACTGCATAATTTTCCAGTAGCTTCTCCATTTCTTCTATTATCTGTGGCTTTTGCTTTGTAATGACTGTCACTCATTTTGCAACAGTACTGTAGGTGCCTTTTATTGGATTTTTATTCTTTAGGATAGTTGAATAGGCGACTTAGCCATACGATGCTCGCTAGCAAGAACTAACATACAGGCACCGCATTTCTATACTTGGCGTACTTATACTCATACACTGTGGTTTACTCAACTTTCCTTTTCCTTCACTGTTGGTAGCAATGCTGTCTTTTTTTGGGCCTACGGCAAAGAAAATACTGAAAAAAAATAATAACCTTGAGAAGCAGTTGTGAAGGTGCGTCCTCATGGCCACCCACTGGCTTGAGAATCAGTGACTGCTTGTCTCAAAGTGGGCAGCGACTAGTCTTGCCACTGCCCCGTGTGCGTTTGGGATCGCTTCTTTTTATTCAGTTACCCACTCAACATGGCTGAGTCTTGGAACACTGACAATTGGGTCGAAAACGAGGCATTTTTTTATGCTGCTTTTTTTTTTTGGAGAGGGGGCAAAAAGTGATTTTTGTACAGCCACCAAAATGTTCGAACTTCAAGGTTTCACTGTATTATTTTATTAGGTCTTATAAGTCATTAAAATGCTTTTTACTTCATCTGCACAGCCTCGTCTGGATCGGACTCTCCAGACCCCGCATTGGCGGCTGACGAAATAGTCAAACAGCTGGAAATTGAACAAACTGTAGAAACGCCCACCAGCACAGTCACATTTACACAGGAACTCTGTACCACCACTAATTTCTACTCGAGTGTATCCCAACTACCGCCTCTACGACCTCCTCACATCCCCGATGTCTACCCCACAGCAGAGCAGGGAGAAAGTGATGCTGACCTTCCACCCCTCACTGGTATTTTATATAGCTTTATGATCAGAACTTGTATAATTATTTGTTTTGTGTGTGCGGGCTGATGTTTCTTTTCAATTAAATAATTTATGACTTTTGTTACGGTTCCAGCTCTGGGCTCCAGTCCAGATATGGCATACATGAACCCTTCCCATACTGCAGTACCACCTGAAGCATCCTATGAAGAAGACTGGGAAGTCTTTGACCCGTGAGTGAAAGTTCTAGTTCTCAATATTTGTTAATGGACCTCCAGCGGTTTCTGGACAGAATCTCTCTAGAAATCTAGTTTGAAGGTGGTTAGGTTTCTGCAAACAGCTGCAATGTTTCAGAGACCTTTAAGTATTTTTCAGTCCTGCAAGGAAAATTCAGTTTACACTCTGCTGTATATTATACATTGCACACCGCACAGAACCAGACCAAATAAGCAGTGAGGGAAAGTGGTGTCGGGGGTTTCAGTGCCTTTCTCAAACGCACCTTGATTGTAGTTCAAGCAGACTCTCCAACTGGTTATTTGCAATGTCTTTAGTCCGCAGGGGGATTCCAACCATAACTCGTGTATTCCAGGCTTGTTTTTACAAATGTGCTACTGCTGCCCTCCTAAAAAATTTGAACATTACATTTTCTTAATCGAGTCATCACTAGATATGACAAAGCCACACGTGTAAGAGGCTATTCCCTTATCTGTTAAGGAAATGTGAAACAACCCTTCCAATACTTTTAATTGTAGTTCTTTATCAATAAAATGTAAAGAAATATAAAAATCTCTTAATCCAAATCAATAAGTTAACCACACAATTATTTAAACTTATTTTTGTGGTGCTTTTGATTTCCATTTGACTTGAGCAGGTTGTCATAGGTGTCACCCTTGTCTTCAACAGGCAATCAGTGAGACTAAATTCATTTATCATTTCCTCTGCTCTTGTTGTGGTTGTACTTGAACTCGTTTGTTTGATCAACTCAAGGCATGGTTCATGTCTTTTTTCAGGTATTTCTTCATCAAGCATGTTCCTCCATTAACGGAAGAGCAGCTCACTCGGAAACCAGCCCTCCCACTGAAGACTCGTAGCACACCTGAATTCTCTCTGGTTCTTGATCTGGTCAGCTACAAATGCAACATAGGATTATTCTACAACGTACTTTTTAATAAATTATTTTTCGATGTCTTTAAGGATGAAACACTTGTTCACTGCAGTTTAAATGAGCTGGAGGATGCAGCCCTTACCTTCCCTGTACTCTTTCAGGATGTGATTTACCAGGTAAATTATGCCTTTTTGAGGCCTGTAGAGGGGGATGAATGCACATTTTGTAAAGATTCTTCTGATGGGATTTCTTTGTCACTCACTTAGATATGTATAGTCTACCTCCAAATACAAACTAAGCATATCATGGAATATTAATCCTGACACACAAGTTTAACTGTGCAGTTCATTGTCACAATGGGGCATGTGATATTTGAAGAATTTCTCGTCATTTGCAGGTGTATGTGCGGTTGAGACCCTTTTTTAGAGAGTTTTTGGAACGCATGTCCCAAATCTATGAGGTAAATATAGCCTGGCTTTTACACTTGTTGTCCCACCTTTATTGGATTTGACACAATCCCCATCACTCTACTGCATTTTTCCAGATCATCCTTTTTACAGCTTCTAAAAAGGTGTATGCGGACAAACTACTCAACATCTTAGATCCTAAGAAACAGTTAGTGAGGTATGGCGTTTCTACATGATTGTAGTCCCATTGATTACATGTGGCAGTATGGTTGCATTTTCTGAATTGTCTGATCATGTAAATTCATCCCTCTTTCCTCTCATTTCTCACTGTAACAATAGACACAGGTTGTTTCGGGAGCATTGTGTCTGTGTCCAAGGCAACTACATCAAGGATCTCAATATTCTTGGCAGAGATCTGTCAAAGACCATCATCATTGACAATTCACCGCAAGCCTTTGCATACCAGGTGACCAGATAAACAGATTCCACCCCCCCAGGCCCTCTAAAAAGAGTGGTCAACTGAGTATGTCACATGGTATAGTGAAAGTTCTATTGTCGAAGTTGTAGAGGCAGGGAAGTGTGTCCTAACTTATCACAAGGGGTAATTGATGGGAGGGTGTTTGGGTGTGTAACTCGCGCTGTCTGATTGCCTAATGCACAGGTTTCCAATTCAAGGCCTGGGGGCCAGATCTGGCCTGCCGCATGCTTATATGTCGCTCGCGAAGGCAAATCGTGTGTATCAACTTCCATAATTTTTAGAATGTGTACCAACATTTCAAATTGTCATGTCATAATTAATGAGACATTGGAAGCGTGTTACCAAAAAATTGAAGAACCCATTACCCTTGATTTTTGATTCTAAAAGTAGTTCATAAATTTCATGTTAATATAATAAGGCGGTTAAATATTTTTATGATTTCATAACGGCCCTCTGAGGGATACCGTAGCTACAGTGTGGTCTGTGACAAAAATGAGTTTGACACCCCTGGCCTAATGAATATCACCTGCATTTGCCCAAAAATATTTGTTGCTTGCTATAGGAGAGTGGAGACAGGATGCTGATATTTCTGCTGATTGCTTCCAAGCTACACTTGATTACTTTAGGCTTGCTAACATCATAAAAATAATCAAATATATATATTTTATTGCAAGTGCACAATAAACACCCTCAAACTGCAGAATGTCTCCTTCCAGACTGTAATATGTCAAACAGATCCCTGCATTACCCTTTGTGACAAATTTAATTTTGATAGTCACAGAAGTTATTTGGATCTGAATTCAGGTGTCCTTTTTACTTTAAATATTAGTTTTACATTATCAAATAAGGAACTGTTATAAGACGGTCCAATTGCATTTGTTTTGCACAGATTGGAAAATGACCTGAGAACTAAGAGGTTGAAGATGCTCTGTCAATTTGGTATTTCCCCCCCCCCCCCCTCCCCCCCCCATCATATTACAGGCAGACTAAAATCTGACACATTGTGGTCATGGTTGAGGGGTTTCTCCGTCCCAATAATTCTACGAGCTAATTTGCCTGGGGCTGTAGGCAATGGCAAACAGATCCTAGATGAGGGACAAGACAAAGCACAGCTTTAAGACCCATATTACAAATAAAATAATGGGATGTACTTTTCCCTTGCCTGACATGGGTCACCGGGGCCTCCCTCTTGAGGAGAGCTCGAGGTGGGGGTCAAAGGTGAACAGCCAGTAGCAAGGCCTACATCCATCGGGCCCAACCAGGCACAGCCCAAATGCGGAATGTCGGCGCCCCTTCCCATGAGCTCACCACCTGCGGGAGGGGGTCATTGAAGTTGGGTGTTCTGTGAGCTGGGCAGTGGCTGAATGTGATCTGATCCACGGTTATCGAAACTGGCTCTAGGGATGTGGAATGTCACCTTTCTGACAGGGAAGGAGCCCGAGCTGGTGTGTGAGGTTGAGAATTTTCGACTAGCTATTGTTGGGTTCACCTCCATACACAGCTTGATCTCTGGTACCAGTCTTCTTGAGACCGGTTGGATTCTCTTCCATTCTGGATTTCCCAATGGTTAGAGGCGCCAACCAGGTGTGGGTGTACTTATTGCTCCCTGGCCTGCCGCCTGTACATTAGGGTTCACCCCGGTGGACGAGAGGGTAGCCTAAACACCAGTTCAGACTACCCACCTTTTTTGGTCTCCTTGGAGCGGGTGCTGGAGAGTGCTCCCACTGGGGACTCCATTGTTCTGCTGGGGGACTTCAATGCTCAAGTATGTAAGGACAGTGAGACCAGGAAATGTGTGATTGGGACTCTCCTATCCATGAAGTTGAGGTCACTTAGGTGGTTAAAAAGGGGGCAAGGCCCTGGGCGTGGCTGAGATTCGCACGGCATTCCAATTGGCTCTGGTTCCTGTGGGGGTGTCCTGGTTGACACGCCTCAGGAATATTGGACAATAAGGACAGTGCCTCAGGACTGGCAGACTTGGGTGGTGGTCTCCCTTTTTAAGAAGGGGAGGGTGTGTTCCAACTACAGGGGCTCACACTGCTCACCCTCCCTGGTAAGGTCTATTCAGGGGAGCAGTAGAGGAGGGTCCATCGGGAAGTTGAATCCCAGATTCAGGAGGAGTAATGTGGTTGTTGTCCAGACCGTGGAATGGTGGACCAGCTCTTCACCCTCGGTGGAGTCCTCGATGATACATGGGAGTTCGCCCATCCAGTCTACATGTGTTTTGTGGACTTTGAGAAGGTGTCCAAACTTGTCCCTCAGGGAAGTCCTGTGAGGGCTGTTTCAAGAGAATGAGGTACCTGATACGGGCTGTTCAGTCCCAGTACTACCGGTGTCACAGTTTGGTCCACATTTCCGGCAGTAAGTTGGACTCGTTTCTGGTGAGTGTTGGAATCTGTTAAAGCTGCCCTTTGACACTGGTTTTGTTCATAACATTTATGGACAGAATTTCTAGGTGCAGCAGAGATGGGGTTCAGTTTGGTAGATCTCTCAAAAGTTTTCTTACAGGGTTACACATGACATGGCACAGGCACGGTGAAATTTTTATTTTAAACCGTTTTTACACTCTCAGTTGTCCAATGGAATTCCTATCGAGAGCTGGTTCATGGACAGGAACGACAATGAGCTGCTGAAGTTGGTGCCCTTCCTTGAAAAGCTGGTTCAGCTGGTATGTCTTTCTTTGTTTAATCTGCCAGCAATTTTACATTTGAGTTTTTGTGAGTCTATTCTCCATCTTATCATTTTTCTACCTTTTCAACAGGATGAGGATGTGCGGCCGCATGTTCGGGAGAGATTTCGTCTTCATGACATGTTGCCTCCTGATTGAACTTGTACCTTAGATGAGCTTAGCAAGGAAGAACTGAAAAATCTTTGTAAAAAGCTGCTTAAAACAATACCATTGCTTCTTTTTTTCTTTTTAAACCCCACAGTTGCTTTGGGGGGGGACTGTTCAGAAGAAAATTGTTTTGAAAGAACGACGTGAAATTTTGTAAATGTACACATTGTAAAGAGACACTTCGAAGTCCACTTTTTGATGGACTCTCCAGCTGTGGAGTGGGCTATTATCTCCACACTAAATCAGCGTTTTGGTGCTTGCTTAGTGGCTGTAACACACCACTTGTTAAGAAGAACTCTAACCTGAGGCGTTGAGGCCAAACCCACAACTGGTGCTGAAGCTGTTGACACTCCAATCTCCACAGGAAGGACTGGCTTGTAAATGAATCTACATTTGTGTTTACTCTTAGCCACTCACACAAACTCAGTAATTTAGTGGATGGCAAATTTTGTAGCCTTTTCAATCATATGCATTCCGCTGTAGGTGAATCAAGGTTGTATTGTTCCTTTTGATTTTGTTGGTTTAAATGTTTATAGGTATTTTATCTTTGAAGTGTTTTCAAATATGGGTATTAAAAAAATGAACGGTGAAGTTGTCAAATCAAGCTGAGCACAGTATGCTCTCCAGACTTAAGTCAAAGGTTTGAGCTCACTGTGGACCCAGGCTCTTTTTAAAATACGTTCAAGGCATGTAAATTGGACATACTGTTAGGTTTGAGGGCATTTGTGTTTGAAGTGATATGTCAGCAATATAGTATTTGATTTCTTAGCATTGTCTTTTACTAGCTTTCTGACCTAATCCCAGCCAGACTTTTGGTTGTAAACTGCAATTTAATGGCTATCAATAGCATAATGACAATGTAGCACGGCCAGTGTCTTCTGACATCCGGTCACAACCTCAACCAGCCATATATGGCACCAGCAAAATCCTTTTCTCAGTCAGCCTCTAACCACTCTGTATGCCTGTGCAGTACATGGACAGTGTTTCTGCCGAACGTTTTTACCACTGAGACGGGACTGTCGTGCAGGGTGCATATAATTGACACACTTGGCAATCTGCATTTGATTGACCCAACTGCTTACTAAATTCTCCCCATAACAGATTAATATTTTCCTTTAAGTTTGTATCAAAGCGCTTTCTTTTTTTTTAATTATTACAAATGACTCTAGGTCAGGGTTACTTTTACTCTGCCATGTGACTTAATTTCTCTGTAGCATTCTTGTCCCCTTTTGTGGTTAGAAAAAAAAGACAATCAGACTCCAGAGTTGTGCAGAGCACCACTCATTCCTGCATGTTTATGTGGAGTATGGGTTGCGTATGTGCATTCATTTGTGTCCGGTGTGTTGGATTTGTCAGATGAATCTTGCTCTGCTTGTTTTGTCCAAACAATCTCTGCTGTTAAAGGTTGGCAATTATCAGAGATTGTTGCCATTTTTTCAGCACCTGTCCCTTTTTGCCTTTTTTTCCATCACATGTTGGTAGCGCTCCAGGAATTTGATTGAGTTTGTGTACCTTCTACAAATGTTGCAGGGCACAAAGACATTTACTGTTGAGTGTACGCGTCCAGACGATGAATGTAAATCGTGCAAAGGTTGAAGTCACAGGTGTTTTTCCTCATATTTCTTTGTTTCTTCCTCAAACTTTAGAACAAATATAGAGGCACGTGGAGGTTTGAACTGTTTGGAGGAGAAGAAAAAAGATGAACCTTGAGAATCTCTCTTTTTTTTTTTTTTTTTTTTTTTTTTTTTTTATTTTTATTTTTTTTTGCTGCCAGCTTCTAGTAGTATGGAAGCCTGACAGTTTCAGTTTGTGTGACATTTATTTAAATGTCAGCAGTTTCTGGAGGATCTGTGAGAAGCATTTGATGCATTTCATCAAGCTCCATTTTTATGTGCATTACCAGTTTATTGTACACTAAGTGTGGTACAGTACACACAGCCTTTTTTTTAATCCTTAAAATAAGGAATACATTTTGTATCTTTCATTTTAAAAAGGCATGTCATATCTACTTTTAAAATGTATTAATGAAGATTAACTTCAGAAATATTTGTAGTTTAGCACAATGTCAAAAAACTGTTAAACTTAGCATGTAGAGAATACAGTTTTTGTGGGAAAAGTCCTGTTAAGTTTTAATCAATGCACTTTTTCTGCAAAGTAGTCTTTCTCAAGAGTAATTGATTTTATTTTTTACCCTCGCAACCCCCAGTATCTGTTATACTTGTAAGAATTATTTGTGCAAAAGATGTATTTAAAATGCTTTAAGACATCTTTCTTAGCCGTGGGGCTATGTACTATTGTAAAGTGTAAATACAGTTACAATGACTTTCTGAATTGTGAAACAAAGTTTTAAAGTTAAAACCCTCTTCCTTGCTCTCGTTTTTATTTCCCTTGACTGCTGATACTTGAGAGATGCAACTTCACAATTCATTTAAGGAAATTTGTATTTACTTGCAATTTAAAAGATTGAGATAGATCCCCTCACTTATGGAAAGATAATAAAACTGGGCTTTGGGGTGAGTTTACAGGATGAATTTAACATGCACTTTAGCATTACCTTTACACGTAAACTGTTTGACCTCTAGATCTTTGAATGCAACTGTTCCATGTTTGTCAAACACCCAACACACATGCACAACTTGTTCACCAAAGTCTGAACAGCATATTTCACAGCACAATCCATTAATGGACAAATACTTTTCATTTTTTGTTGCATTTTTTTATCATGCTGCTGAAAATTAAAATTTGAGACAGAGAGCGCTTAACAATTGATGAAGAAAACCTTGCTGTTGTGAGGTTATTAACAAGATGACATGAGAAAACAAATTTATTTTTATAATGCATTTTATACACAAAGGTAACTCAATGTTCTTTACATAATAAAAAGGATATGAATACAAGGAGATAAAACATTTAAAACGGAAAAAAACTAAAAATTACAACTAAACATATATTAAAAGAAGTGCAAAAAAAACACTTTACAGTGCAAGAATGATTGAAAGGTTTTCAACCTGGATCTAAAAACATTCACACTGGGGGCTGGACCAATTCTTTTGGAAATGTATTCCATATCTGTGCGTCATAATACCTAAATGCTGCTTCACCATGTTTGCTTTGGACTCTGCGCTTTACTATTTGACCTGAGTCAGTCGATTTCAGAGCTCTACTGGGTTTGTATTCTGGAAGCGTTTCTTTCATGTACTGTGTTCAGGACCTAAACCTTTTACCCCCGGGTTCACCGTGCATTCTTACTGACATACATTCTGATGAGCATGCATCAACTCAGTCTCACATCATGAAGTGCTTGAGATTGATGTCATGTCAATCCTGCGGCCAGGCTGGTGTCCCTTGGAAGAAAAGGACTCTGGTTTCCAATGGCATGACTTCAGTCAACAGCACTTGTTAATATTTTATCATGTCTTTGGGCCCAAGTCGCGCCTGGGTTTCACAGCGGACCTCAATCTGCACCGCCGCCTTTTTCAACAGGTTTGCCACAGTGTCCTATTAAATTCCACAGCTATTCGGGGCAGGTGTGGAGTTCCTGGTCGGTCCGCATCAGGAGACGGGAGGTTAAACATCTCAACCGGACTATGTCGCATGAGTCTACTGTTAAAGTTTATATTTTTGCTGTGTGAGCCCTCATTCTTCTACGCGATAAAGTAAAGTGGACACATTCTGTTCAATGTAATTTTTTGTTGGTCACTTCCAAGCAATGTGGGCTGTTTTCCCAGTGTGGATCCTATTAGGTAAGTACAGACAAGATTTTATTGTAGTTCAGTGAACTAGAGCTGGTTAAGAGGTTGCATCTGAGTTGATCTGTTATTTAAGCCATTTAACTTGTAAAGTGCACACATTTTGATAGCGACCTCGATTGGATATCGTGCCTGCCGTCAGTAAACACAATATATAGGTACTGGCACATTAACACAAAGTATATCGCTAACCTAAATATAGCACTGACGGAAATATGGGTCTTCCTTGAAATTGCAACCAACTAAAAAATAAGCATGGAGCCAGTGAGCAATAAATGATCAGAGGTACTGTGATGTGACTGATTTCAGAACTGTAGAACTCAATCCTACTATAACTTCTTTGAAAATTTTTGACCGTCTCTAAGTAACCTAAGTAAAAAAAAAAAAATGGAAACTAGGTATTCCTGAGTGGAAATGTTCTTCTCCATGCAAGATGTATAATTTGAAAAATACAGCTATACTGTGCGCCTGTGGTGACCTATCATCTGTCAAGTTTAGTGAGTCATTACCAATCAATTTAGTAGAGAATGTTTCCTTATATTCCCAGGGATTGTAAGTGATGCCAACCAAGTGAGTTTACAACCCAGACTAATCCAACGAAAGATGAGCTGGCCCACCAGTTTAGAAACCGACATCTGGACAGTTATCCATCAGATCCATTACTTGTCTGGTGAAAATAAAAATACTCGCAGCACTGAAACCTCCGCCACAGGTTTGAATACATATAATGATGATTTGACAGATCTCGATGCTGCCTTTCAACTACTGCTAAGTGATGGGTTCATGGATGACCTCCCAAAAACTGTAGTTTGCATTTTATCTGAGAGGGTTGATTGTGGGGTGGAAGCAGAGCTGACAAAGACAGTTTTTCAGGAGTTGGGCCAGCCGCTGCTGTCGTTCTTATCGTCTCTGAGATCCCAGACATGTGCCCCCCTGACTGATGCATCAGATGCAGATCTTCACAGATTGGTCAGTGCTTACCTCAGATTGGGAGAATCAGGAGCTGCAACATTGACCAGTTTGCAACAGTTGTTTTTAACCATTTTTGAAAGTTTCCCTCGATCTGGGACTTTTGTGAATGTAGTGGTGGATGCAGCCATTACTTATGTCTCAAATACCATAGCAGCATTAATCCAAGTACCAATGGACTATGTCAAAGTCGCACTGCAGTTTGGAATAAGAATTCCATCTTTAAATGAAAAAGAGAGCTGTGAGCAAGGTAAAGTCCATCAGTACAGTTTTGGCAATATTTCACTCATGTGTAACTCATCATCAATAATCCCTTTTTTTCCCATTTTAGGAAACCTCAAGCAACTCATAATATGGTGAGTGATGAGTACATTCCGCTAAAATTTGCATTTAGCTGACACTTGAGCTACACAGTCTGCTGAAATAAAATTTCCAAAACTGTCTTTATGTAAATAAAAAGTATTTGATATGCACCAAAGTGTTATGGGTACTTGAACAAATTTTATTGTAATAGTTTCAGCAGTGGAAGCACAGTGATGCAGCTTCACAGTTATGAGGAACAAGGTTTAAACCCAAAACTCGCCTGTGTGGAGTTTGCATGTTCTCATCGTGCCTGGATGGGTTTTCTCCGGGCACTCCGGTTTCCTCCCACACCCCCCAAAACCATGCAACATTAATTGGAGACTCTAAATTGCCCCGAGGTGTGATTATGAGTGCGACTGTCGTCTGTCTCCATGTGCCCTGTGATTGTCTGACAACCAGTTCAGGGTGTACCCTGCCTCCTGTCGGATGACAGCTGGGATTGGCTCTGGCAATGTCGCAACCCTTGTGAGGATAAACACCTTAGAAAATGGATGGATGGATGCATGGATAGTTTCCGCAGTTTTTTTTTTTCAGTTCTGCTAGTAACACACCAGCAATGTATCAACAAAAACGGGCAAAAAAAAAAAAAACTTTCAAATGTTTCACGATACAACGTATGGGGTGTAGTTTGTAGTGTTGCGACGCTGCACTACATAATATCCATCCATCCATTTTCTCTGCTGCTTATTCTCACGAGGGTCACGGGAGTGCTGGAGCCTATCCCAGCTGTCAACAGGCAGGAGGCAGGGTACACCCTGAACTGGTTGCCAGCCAATCGCAGGGCACATCGAGACAAACAGCCGCACTCACAATCACACCTAGGGGCAATTTAGAGTGTCGAGTTAATGTTGCATCCAAATTCCACATGGGTGAGTCCGGGATTGAACCTGGTACCTCAGAACTGTGCATTGCACTGGCATTCCAGCTGCGCCACTGGGCCGCCATTACTTAATACTGACAACTATTTCATTTAATGTAGCTAAAGGTTTTCAAACACCAATCACAGTGATGCCTTTTTGTTCTACACTACTGTAACAGACGACAATCTCAATATTACGTGAACACACAAATTAATTAAAGGGAATCTTTTAGATGCTTTTTATTTTGGGTGCATTTAAATTGTGTCCATTATTTTAGATTTTGTTATGATTTTTATATGTATATCTCTAGTGAAGTAATGCAAATATTTTCTAGAATACAACTGACTAACATTAAATTCTCTTTTTACAGTATCCCATTATATAGTATGTATATAATGTGTTGCATCTGTCTTGTTTAGGGGAATGAACCATAATGTGAGCTGGTCCTTCACCAACTCATTCATTGACATCCTTTTGGACACCCTCATGACTCCAGAACAGTCTTTGTGCACATATCCAAGTCCAGAATGCCAGAATCCTCCCAACCTCAGACACAGTCTTCCAGAGGCAGACACTTATAATAGCCATGACATGCTGCTCCGATGTGATCGCCAAGATCTGTCTGAGTTCAATGATACACTTTGTGCTGAAATTCTCTATGGCTCAAGAGCACCAATGTCCGCATCCGTGCTTGTCTTGTGTGAGGCACTCAGCTCGCTCAGTGTCCGGCAAGTTGAGCTTGTATGGAACAATATGTGCTCTGTTATTCAAGCTTTTGTGACATCAGACTGCAATGTTGGAGACACACAAAGGTTTTCTGTTAGCAGCCCCACATCTCACCGAAAAGCCAGAGAAGCGCCCAACCTCCAACAGCTTGTCTGCAACTACAACAGCTGGTTAGAAAACCAGGTGGTGGATGCTATCCTTGTCTCTTTGTGTAGCGACAATGAACGGGAGGAGTTTGTGAAACATGTGTGTAATAATGCTACACTAATGAGGAAGTTGGTTTCAGACCGGATGAACAGTTGGTTGTATGGATACTGTGCAAATTCCACAGCAGACCACAGCTATCTAGCAGGTCAGTTCTGTCTCTACCAATTGTGGATTGATCAACCTACAGTTTCGGTAGAGTCACACCTTCTGGGGTTCTGTATGAGCCTGGACAGTCCAAGACTTACAAAGCTTATTTGTGAGGACACTAGCTTTTTCACGTTGTTATTCTCCAATACAGAAAATGTGCAGTTCATGCCAAACTGCACCGTTATGCCAATTCCACCACAATTTCCTGGGACGGATCCACCTTTGTCACAATCTTGTCACTATGCAGAGTGGCAAGACGTGATGCAGATGACAATAGATGTTTTGGCGCAGTGCATACGCAATGATCCAACAGATTTTGCAGAGAAGGTTTGCGCCAACAGAACCTTTCTTAATAGACTCTTACGTAATGAGGATAATGTCTGGCTTGAGGATCACTGCAGCACTGCTTTGATTTTTCCACCCACTCCGGCTCCAGAAACGTTTCATATTTTGGACTGGTGCGACTACCACTCCTGGGTGAATCGGCTGGTGGACGATTCAGTGGTCGCTCTATGTTGGCAGCAGGACCAGCTTACTTTCCAGAAGAATGTCTGCTTTGAGGCAGCTTTGTTGAGAAAGCTCTTTCAGAACCCTCAGAACAGCTGGCTAAAAACTGTGTGCGTAGATAAAGAAATTGAGGAAATAGAGAGTATACCACAGGTGTGTATTTTATCTGGCTCATTCATATTTAAAATGATTGGATTGAGTTTCATCATATTTTGTTTTCTTTAGGTATGCAAGTACTCCGAATGGGCTCACCCCATCATTGTTGACATAACTGAGTTGGCTCTCTGTGCTGAAAGGGACCCAAAAAATTTTGCCTCCAAAGTCTGCTCCAATGAGACAGTACTGCAGAACATGATGGCTAACCAAGACAACACTTGGTTGATTAAGTACTGTGCAAACCATTCAATTCTGGGTGAGGATGAAGGAGAAAAGATAGGATTCTGCCCTGCAGAATGGTGCCAGTATTCCACCTGGAGTACATCCTTCCCGGACACAGTGCTTTTGACTCTCTGCTGGGAGCATGATCAGTCCAACTTTGTCACATCTATCTGTTCCAATCCTAGTCTTCTTTACATGATTGATCATGAGTGGGTGAGCACCATGTGTGCAACCTACACCAACCACTCCACCTCTAGTAACAAAACCTCTGAGGATCTTTGCTTGGCCAAACAATTGGTCAGGCACTTCAACTGGACTTGTCCCGTTGACTTCACCGCAGCCTGCCATCCTGGGGCAAGTCAGGACACGGTCATGCACTTGATTATACACTGCTGGGCAGACAGTCTGAGGTCCAGGATAGAGCATCTGGTGACTCCATCTGCAGCAGCAGTGTTGGAGCAAGCAGTCACCACTTCTGTTGTAGTCTTGCTCGCAATAGAGGAGATCCAGAACACTTCTCTGCATGTCACCAAAAACATACGGATTAATGTCCTAGACGCTGTCGTTCGTTATCTCAAGAGGGAGAACAACTTTGACAAAAAGAGGGTCTTGCTGCAGTGTTTTGGGGTAAGACTCTCCCTCTTTCATAATTTAGGTATATTGCTGAAATTATTCAGAACCATCATTGTACCAAAGAGAAGTTGAATTGGTTATACATTGAGATTTTGTGTCGATTTTTCAGTTCTGGATGCTATGAAACTCTATGTGTAAGATAGAAGTTACAGTTTTAGTAGTTGTTTTTACACAATGTGTTAATGCGGAGTGAGTCACTGAGAAAAATGTCCCTAAATAAAAAAATCAATTAAGTACTACTGATGGTTAATACTGTATACATCACAGCATATACAGTATATGCGAGAACAGCATAGAGGATAATGACAGAATCCTGAATGGATGCTTTGTAAGTGCTATAATTTTCTCTTTGATTTGATGTTCTAAATCTTTATGCTTTGGTTTATGGTTTATCATTAGCCCATGTATTTACAGCTATCGCAATATCCCCCCCATGGACTTTTTATAATGACCATTTGACAGTTGTCACTGAACTGAATTACAGAACACAGAAATTAATTAAGCACTATTTTGCTGATACATCTTACAAAAAAATCAACCCTTAAATACCATGCATACATTACAAGCATTGACAATTGAGGCAGGTTTACATTTTTCAGGCTTTCGCAGTGCCATTTTATTTTGCTGGACAAAATCTGTGAGGTTGGTGCAGTATCACGTCAAATGCTTCACTGTGTGGTGGGCTGTGATTTTCTCCTTTGCAGACACTACTAACTAGCTTGATGGAGACAGCCAGAGTTGGAACCAATAATGTATCTGTCATTATTAAGGTACACATATTAGCTACACATTGAACAACACATTCCTTCTTTATGGCCATGTGCTTATAGGTTGTTTTGGCTCGCTTTCTCCCTTTTTTTTTCATTTGTAGGAATACTTCACCATACCATTGGCCGGCCTTCAGTCAGTGCTTAGTACTGCTCACATCACAACTGTCAGGCTGATCCTCCAATACTATGCAACAAACAAGCATACACTCAAGGTGGTTATATTGTTACCCATATGCGATAACTTTGTTCGGCCTTGTTTTCCCACTTTTGCAAGATGCTCCACTCCTGTTGGGTTACAGTTGGTTTTGTTTGTTTGTTGCCAGCTGACTGATAAGTACTTGTCCACCTTGACATCCGTGCTGTTCCAGAGCCATCTTGCAAAGGATGGAAGTCTCTTTTCAGAGCTGGCTCCTCTTTTGGAGGCGGCCAGTCCCAATGACATCATCAGGATGCCTTCCCTGCAAAACAACCTTGATGTGTATGAGAAGCCATGTTTACTTACCACTAATCTTGCACCCAGACATATTGATATAATTTATGACATTTTTAGTCAGCCTACATTCAGATGAACCAAGCATGCAAATAAGGATGGCGTATTTAACTATGTCAACATAACAATGAACAATGCTTTTCAGATTTGTATTGAATGTAAAATGTAACAAAAATCTTTTTTATTGGAAAATGAGGACGTCCTGGAGCCAATCCCAGCTGACTCTTGGCGAGGGGCGGGGTACAACCTGAAGTGCTGTTTTTTTTTTCCTTTTTTTTTTAAATGTGACTTTAGGAACATCACTGCAGGATACTGAGAACTGTTTCTATGTTCTAAATAAAGAAATGCTCACATGTTGCTCCATGTTGTTAAATAGTTGCAAAAACATTTCTCAGTATGATACAGTAAAATTATACATTACCGGAAATAAATATCCATTATTATACATAGTTATACTTAACTAACTGTGTCAAAGCTTTATTGTCATGATCAGTTTACACTTTTGGAGATTATCTGGTGCTGATTGCTTAATGTCTCTGTTGTAAAAATGAAAATGCACATTTTATGTCTTCCAGGAGGAAAACCATAAACAGCAACTTAGGCCAGATGTCTGTGAATCAGCAGCGGGCCTTTGGATTGTGGTACAGTAAAATTTTACCCCCTTCTAGCATCACTGAAGCTCACCAGTCACTCATTAGGGAGCATGGAAATGTGATCGCTCACCTGCCGTTCCACACTTTCCGACACCTCTTCCCTGCTCAGGTAACAGTCTTCTTACCTGCAACACCACACTAGGAAATATGACGCTTGTCCCAAATGCAATATCTGTTGCAGGACGGACATCATTTCTGATCCCCAGAATTGAGTTTGCATCTTATTATGGAAGAAATACATGCATGTATTCAGAATATAGCTTATCTTAAATACTTGTTCTTTTTTGAAAAAAGTAGACCACCAGGCTGGTCAACTAGTCTTGTCTTTTCCACAGTTCTGAGGTTCTGAGTTTGAATCTTGTCTCTTGCTTTCCTGAGTAGAGATTGTAAGTAAGCTCTCCTTTTTCTTGTGTGTTTTTTCCTTTGAGTACTCTATCTTCCATCCACAATCCAAAAACATGTCATGCTCAGGTTAGACTTGGCCATAATTGTGAATATTTTTTTGTCTAAGCGTGTCCTGTCATTGGCGAGCAACCATCCCAGAGTGCACTTTGCCTCTCACCCAAAGTCAGCAGTTATAGGTTCACCAGCAATCAGAGTTGAGAAGATGGATGAAAAAAGTGTGATTTTTTTTTTTTTTAATGGAATTTTATTAGGGACTCCAATTCTATGGTGTTAAGTCAGTGGGACACAAACAATTTTTAGGTAATACTGTAACTATCTCGAGCAAGAATCATTGCTTTTGTTTTTGTTTTTGCAGGATCAATGTACACAGAAAAAAAAAGACTTCCTCAAATGTTTTGAATCAGTGAGAGATGGAACAAAACTGATAATGCCAATTGTCAGGCGCGTGATAAGGTTTTATGGTGGAGGAGTCGCTTAGCCCCCAGGAGATGCATAGGATGTGAATGAATTAAGCACGCAACCACAAAATTTCGGAAAATCCTAATGAAGACTCGGAAATATATTTTTAATATTTTTGGACAGATTTTAAACAGATGCAATGTTGAATAAAATTTCAAAATCACCCTTAGATTTGTAGTTGTTACAGTCCATTTTTTTCTTAATGCAATACACAAACAGGAAATATTTCTGTTTATATTAACAATCAAAAAGGGGGAAAAAGTATGCACATTAGATGCAAAACTGTATGCAAAAAATGTCACAGAATTAGAGAATAATTTGCCTTCTTGGAGTTAACAATGCAATCAAATTCCAATTCACAGTTGCTGTCGTCAGCTACTTGGTGTTTGAACATGTCAAAGAATACGCTATGTTTTTAAGGCCGGCAAATATGTTTGTCACTATGTTGGGACTCAGATGCTGAGGTGTGTCTTTACTGATCGACATTAATGTAAGATGTTAAATCCTTCCCCTTTGAGATACATTGAAATTACTGAACGATATATAGCATAATCACATGACTTTGGCTCACATCACAATACCTGTTTGCTCCCAGATACTTTTAAAGTCGCAGATTTATATTTTGGGTGTGTATGTTTGACAAAAAATTGATGTACATAAAAAGTAATGAAATAATTTTACCTTAAACAAAAAAGTAATGTTAATTTTGGAGACAAGGTTAGAGAGAGCAGACTTTGATGGTTTGGACATGTTCAGAGATGAGAGAGTGAGTATATTTGTAGAAGGGTGCTGAGGATGGAGCTGCCAGGCAAAAGAGTGAGAGGAAGACCAAAGAAAAGGTTGATGGATGTTGTGAGGGAGGACATGAGGACAGTGGGTATTAGAGAGGAAAATGCAGGAGATGGGCTTAGATGGATAAAGATGACACGCTATGGCAACCCCTAACGGGACAAGCCAAAAGGAAAAGAAAAAGAAGTGATTATTTCGATTGCCATTATTATCAGTAGTTGTAGTAGCATCATCATCCACTGAATGCAACCCTATGGGGCACAAGCCAATGCAAACTGTAGGCCGGGCCCCGTTGGATAAATGCAGAGGGCTGTGTCAGGATGGCATCCAGTTCAAAACTTTTCGAGGTTCATAAATATGAGTTTTCATCCAAAGAATTCCATATTGGATCGGATGTGGCCCGGATTAACATCTGCTACTGGTGCAGTTAACCTACTGGATGCTGGTGGAAAGTTAGCTTCTGTGGGTCAAAGATGAAGTCCAGGTAAAAAGCGGATTCTTAGAGAGAAAGAGAAAAAAGGTGACTTTGAACCTTGAGACTATGACAAGAAAAGCTTGGGAGTTGGTTGACATGATGATTAGGAGAAAGGTTCACGTATTGTGTTCCCAGGAGAACAGCATAGGATGGTGGTGTGTAGGATGACTCTGGTGGTGTGTAAGAAGATTAAGAAGAAAAAAGTAGAGCCGAGAACCATGTGGTGGACGCTGAGAAAGGAAGAATGTTGTGTGACCTTTCGGAAACAGCTAAGACAAGCTTTCGGTGGACAGGACGAGCTCCCCGGAAGACTGGACTACTATGGTCAAGGTGATCAGAGAGTACTTGGGGTGTCTTCCAGTAGGAAAGGGGAGAAGGAGACTTGGTGGTTGAAGGATGGGCAGCTGGTAAGGGTGATTAAGTATAGAGATGGGAATGTGATGACTGGTGTCAGTAGTGTGCTAAATAGATGGAAAGAATACTTTGAGTTGATGAATGAGATGAAGGGAGAGAAATGAGATAGAAGGAAGACAAAGAGAGGCAAGTGTGGTGGATCAGGAAGTAGCAATGATTAGTAAGGGGGACGTTAGAAAGAGAATAAAAAGTATGTGAGGAAGAAATAGTGAGGTTCGAAGACTCTTAATACTTGGGGAGTACAGTCCAGGGCAATGGTGTGTGAAAAGGAAGTAAAGAAACTGGTCCAAGCAGTTTGGGACGGGTGGAGGAAGGTTTCAAGTGTGTTACGTGACAGAAGAGTCTCTGCAAAAAAAAAAAAAAAAAAAGGCAAAGTTTATAAGACTTTGGTGAGGCCTGCCATGATGTACAGATTAGAGACGTTGGCACTGAAGAGACAACAGGAAGTAGAGCTGGAGGTGGCAGAAATGAAGATCTTGGTTCTCTCTGAAGGTGACCAGATTGGATTGTATTAGAAATGAATTTATCAGAGGTGCAGCAGCCAAGGTTAGATGTTTGGAGACAAAGTTAGCAAGAGCAGACATTGATGGCTTGGACTAGTCCAGAAGGGATTGAGTGATTATTTTGGTCGAAGGGTGATGATAGAGCTGCCAGGCAAGAGTGCACGAAGAAAACTAAAGATTGATAGATGACATATGTGGGCAGTTGTTGTAAGAGGAGGATGCAGGATGTTGTCTTTCATAGAAAAGGATGGCACGCTGTGGTGACTCCTAACTGGACAAACTGAAAGGAAATGCAGATTATGGACCGATGACAAATGTGAATTCATGCATAAAGGTCATTCTATAACCTCCTTCATCTTAATTTACACACCCAGTCAACACATGGGGCTTCTTCGTTCAGCTAACAGCAGGTATTAGTGGCATGGACCCACATACATGCAGTTTGTCATCCCCAGATTTATCTGTTTAGGTCCCTACCCCCCCATTTTTGCCTCCATCTGTTTTTCTCAGTGTTCAGATTTTTGGGTGCAGCCAATCCCGAGAAGGCTTATTGGATTCGTCTCTTATTCTAGAATTTGGGGGGTTTAAAACATTGGAAAAACAACAACCAAATCTTTTAGCAGGGATTAAGATTATTTTAGTGGGCGCTGAATCCCTGAAGTGGGCCTTACTTTACTACTGCCGATAGTCATTCTTAACGTGGCAAATATAATACATAATTTCTCATAAATAATGCATGAAACCTAGGGACAAAATGCATGCACTTGTGGGCGGTGGGTATCTATGAAACCATAAAATAAATGCAAATTCATATTGTTGGTTCTTGGGGGAGGGTTGTTCTCCACTGAGTGCCACAGCAGTTTACAGTATTTTTTTTTCCTTAGCTATTAGACGGACTGGATGTATTGCAACGAAACAACCTGACTTCCTTGAAGCAGGAATTTGTGGCACAGAGCATCATTGGCACCTACAAAAACCTGACTTCTCACGACTTCATAAGGTCAGCCACCTGCAGAGACCACTGCAACTCTTTCTACCAGCATATGACTTCTTGACTTTCCTCTTAAATTTATCTTTACTTCAAATGTTGCATGTGTTGTGCTTTAAACTCACCAGACAATTAATGGAGTAAGACAAAAGCTTAATTAGAATTTCATTTTCGATTGATACTATCAGAGAGATTAATTAATTTTACGAGGCAATATATTTACTGTTGGGCGGCACGGTGGCTCAGCTGGAAAGCATTGGCCTCAAAGTTCTGAGGTCCCAGGTTCAATCACAGACCTGCCTGTGTGGAGTGTGCATGTTGTCCTCGTGTCTGCATGGGTTTTCTCCGGGCACTTCGGTTTCCTCCCACATCCCAAGAACATGCAACATTAATTGGACACTCTAAATTGCCTCTAGGTGTGATTGTGAGTGCGGCAGTTTGTCTCTATGTGCCCTGCGATTGGCTGGAAATGAGTTCAGGGTGTACCCTGCCTCCTGCCCATTGACATCTGGGATTGGCTCCAGCACTCCCTCGACCCTCATGAGGATAAGCGGCTAAGAAAATGGTTGGATGGATGGATGGATGGATACATTTATTCTTGAGTCACCAAAGTTGTAATGGTACACTTGCCTCACTTTGCTGGGGGAAACGTAGGTTCCATTCCCACTGAGACGATGATGTAAAAGTGAATCTGAATGGTTGTCCTTGTATATATGTGTCCTGTGACTGAGGTTAAGGGTGTCGTCTACGTTTTGCCTGCAGTCAGCTGGAAGAGCCTCCAGGATCCCGCAACCCTAATAATTATAAGCGGTTTTGAAAATGGATGGATGGATATACAGTGTTTATTCTTGTGGTTGTAGTCTTAATTGGTGTAGACATGCAGTACATTACGAGAAGAGGTTGTAATATTTTGGTTACATTATTTATTGAGAGGGGTGCAACATTAGAAACACACTCATACAATAATACAAAAGAAGTCAACAATCATCAGAATGTTGACTTTGGCTGTGATTTTAGGCTGGGGAGTCTCTCGTGCCTGGCAGAGCCAAGTGACCTCATGTCTTACAATGGCAGCGAGGCCTTCAAGGTAATGTGGGAAGTCATCATGAACTGTAGCAACGACGGGCTCACCTTACCGAGTCACTTGGTTAGTACAAGCCAGAAACCCAGAAAATCTGAGGTGCTCTAATTCATTTGTGTTGTTAATGTTTTCTATATTTTTAACGGTATTCAGTTGTCATCCTTACAGTGCAGTCAAACGTTTTAACACATTTTCTCATGATACTGAATGCGGAGATGTTTCTGTTGGTTCTGTATGTCATGCTTTTTTACCTACTGTTTCTTCCAGACTTCCAGTCTGTTACTGAACATCCCTGAGTTAAAGATCCCATCCTCACTCAGTCCAAATAAACTGGCAGACATTGCAAATCTTCTGCCCTTTGTTGGTGCAACTTTCCTGCTGGACCTCTCCCCCTCACAGCTTCTTGCAGCGCTTCCAGCCCTCAAAGCTGTGTCTTTCAGTCCTGCACAGGTACAGCAGTGCACACAATGTAGGGGTTTCACAGGATGTTGGAAGTTTATACAGTCTGTGCAAAATAGTTTATGCTTTGTGATGAACAGGTTTGTAAGTCACGAAGCCAATGTGGGTTTTCAGTCAGTTTCAAAGTCACTGTAATGGCGCTGATAGCAGGTGGTGGGCGAGGCTTGACTCCTGAGAAACAGCTGAAACTAAGGTTATTGCTGGAAATGGTCTTAAACAGGGAAATGTGAAATGTCAGGTCAGTGTTGGTAAGGCTGATGGGGTACCTTCAGAGGGGGGTAGGCCAGTAAAGAATTCCAGTCAAATGCAGGACCAAGCAACAGGTAAGGGGGCTGATGTAAAGCTTTACTCCAGGCACAGAAAGAGCAGGCTAGGATGAATTCAATGAGTCCATGAAAAGATGGTCCCTTCCAGCCAGTGTCTCCACTCCTCCCAGGCCCAGATGATGGCTAGTAGCTCACAATTCTCCACATCGTGATCAGGTTAAACGGTGCAGTTTGGTGGGTGACAGGGGAGAGAAGTCCCCCGTCCAGGGCTGTAACCTTCTTAGGGAATTGGAGGGGCTTGAGGGTAAGCTGGAGGTGACACGCCAAGCCCTCATGAACAAAAATGTCATCTGCGTCGGAGTCAATGAGGGCTGTGACAAGTGTGTTCCAAAAGGGACCAAGAATACACAAGGGAATGGTCAATCAGGAGGGAGAGCTTGGGGAGGTGTTTGTTTTGCTCACTACGTGTCTCTTGGTTCATGGAGCAATTGGCTATGAAGTAACCTGGCTGTCCAAAATAAATAATCGCTGAGTGAAGCGATGCTGATGTTCCAGGTCATATGAACAGATCTTGCCTAGTTACATGGGCTCCTCCAGTCCAGTAGCAGATGGAGAGGAAGCAGCGGGCTGTTCAGGGTGCGACAGAATGGCTGGAGGCATCGTGCCCATGGACGGTCCTCTATTGCATGTTTTAATTCTTCACTCTTCTGCCCTTTCTAGTTGACGATTGTCAAATTAGATGGGCAATGAGATCAATTCCTGTAGTGAGGTAGGTTTGTCCCTGAGTGTCAGCTTGTCTTTGAGTGACCAACATAATGCTTTAGAAAGAAAAAAAACCCTCTTAAATTGGTGTTGTCCCAAACACATTCACCCGCAACTATTCCAATGTCTATGGTGTACAATTTTGCAGAACTTGAACCTTAGGTGAGGACAAGGAGGTGCCAAGTGGCTTCTCTACCCTTCATGGGGTGGTCAAAAACTTTTCAAGCTTGAATAGGACAGGAATTCTGCCAATGCATGATAACCCATTTGTCAGTTTTTCCATGCAGGAGGTTAATGATAAATGCAACCTTGGATTTATCAGTTTGGTAACTCGGATGTTGTAGGTCAAATACTAATAAACCATTTAGTAGGAATTGGCTGAATGAACCTACAGTGGGTCCCCACAATATGGTTCAGGAGAAGGAACGTTAAGCTATTTGTACAGGAAGATGGGTTGGTCGGAGGCTGTGGGCTTGGCAGAACTGCTCAGGTGGCTCTGGAAGGACAGAAAAAATACTTGTTGTGTGGGGGTATTCATTTCACAGAGTTCTTTATTCCGTCTGCCTATCTGCATTACCTGATCAGTGAGCGCTTCCCTCAATGCTTCCGGTGTTGCTGGGTCTATGATGGCCAGAGTACTCTGTAACGATATGAAATTTTTAAAAATTGGACTGGACCAAAAAGCAGACTGAGTCAGAGGGAGTAGATGGGAGTGATTTACTGTACTTGGAAGCGGCAAGAGTTCTGGTCCCCAATACGGGGGTCAATTTCTTAGGACAGTGCAGGAAGCGGAAATGTAAGAAGGTGTAAATGCTTCATGGTGTTGTTGGAGTGGACAAAGAAGTGGGAGGCATGAGGAGCACTGCTAGCAGGAGAGAACCCATCAGGTTGAGTACAGTTGTGTGTCGTCGGATAAGAACTTGCTTCCGATATCATGATCGACTGGGATGATGGTGAAGGGTTTCAAACAAGATGGTACTTCCAGAAATCTGTTAAGATTTGTGTGAAGACGTGATATGTTTTGCAGGCCTCCATAATTTTTGACAAGTTGTCATCTATCAACACAGTAAGTCTTTTTTTTTCTTCCAAAACAATCTGCTCTGTACTGGTTTGGTTTATCTGACCGCCATTTACTCTTTCCTGTGAGTAGCTGAGCAATCCAGGAAGCCTGAAGGAGCTCGGTTCTATCATCGCAGGAGTAAAGACGGAGACGTTATTGACACTCACATCGGACAGGCTGCTGTCATCGCTACCTGACATGGCCCAACACTCATCGGGCCTCCATCCAGCGCAAGCAAATGCAATTGCCACCAAACTATGGGTACATGAATGAATAAAAATAAATATAACAGGGAGAAATACATTCTGATTGATTCTACATTTTTCTTTTTTTGCTTTATTGAAATTGATCTGATGGAAATTTTATATGCTTTCTTAAGAGTGAGAGTATTGCCAGAAGTACATTTTAATTTAATTTTGTTTATAGTCGTTATGATCCCTCAAGTGGAAATTCAATTTTCCTTTGCTGGAATTGTTTTGAACACAACACAGAGAGCAGACACGCACATGTGGTGTACACAAGTAGGCATTAGAGGGATGCTACCTGCAGAACAATGACTGCACCTCTGAGCTGGGAGGCAGTGCCTGACATTATGGATGCAGACTAGCAATTACAGTAGTTGCAATTTCTAATGCCCACAGCGAGTCCGGATGCATGATCCTCTAGTTTCAACGGCCAAGTCCTTATGATGCGCTATTGCTGCAGGGTGTTTTTTTTTTTTTTTGCTATGCCAGATAACGACTTTGCATAGTAAGGAACCGGGATTTAACACTTTTATGCTTTACCTTTTTCCTAACCAGGGCTATCCAGAGGTGATCTTCTGGTTGGATCATGTTGATCCACTGCTATGTTGCACTCCCCTACTTAGTATCCTGGCAAGAACTCACCTGCTAATGGACAACATCTCCAGTTCAGCCACTAAAAAGTGGAATGTACAGCAGGTTGCACAGAGCTCAACTTTTTTCAGTATTGCTTGAATCAAACGTGGCCACAAACACAAACACCCTGAGTAGATTTGTTAAGATGAGATGTTATGTGTCTCTAATAGTTAATAAATTGTCAAGCAGAGGTGATATTACTATCACTACTCCTGTAAATAAACTTGCTTGGACACAAACAACAAAGATAACAAGTCTTTCTCCATAAGAGTTCTGTTGTTTTTTTTCATCACAATAAATGATGATGGAAACTTCCCACAGGCTGTATAATGTCACTGTAATGCCATAAACTTTTTTTCCATATTTTTTCCTAGGCTAAAGCAATACTTAAAAGTATGTGGAATACTAAATCAAACCTTATCAAAGATTTCTTGTAAGTATTTTTTAAAATGTAATTGCATTTCCACACCAACTGTACAGTGTTTGTACACTAATGCATAATCGGTCGTTTCTGTGTAGTAGACCAGTTTGCGAATATTTTGCAGACTCACAGACCATTCATTTGTGTGTTTGTGATCTTTACACGATCAGGAATCTTGGGATGCTGGGCCAGGGCTTGAGCTGCCAAGTCTTACAGCAGCACTTAAGGGCTGATAACTCACCTGCAGCCTTGAGGAAAATCTTGGCCCTCCTCAGGCAGCAGCCCAGACCTCTGCACACATCATTGGTAAAATGTGGCTAGATATTGACAAAAGAATTTCCTCCCTTGTTGTGTAAATTCATGTCATAGAGAACACAATTTAATGACTGTTTGCTCCCCAATGCAGAAAAGGTGTGTGATCGAGGAGGTCTATAAATCAGAGTTCTTCTCTGAACTGCTTGAAGATTTAGGTGTAGAGATAGCGCTGTATATGCCGTAAGTGTGAAACAATGTTCCCCTGAATAACCATTAATATAATGCTCTAAATAAAAATGTCATCTTTCACAGTCATCAGTTTTGGACATTGTATTTTTATCTGCAGGGTGAGCACTATAAAACAGTTCCCTTTTGGTCTGATGGACACTTTGCAGAAAATGATAATTGAGGACCCTGTTCCCTTTTTCATGATGTCGAAAATAGAACAGCAGCTCCTTGTGGACAAGATGGTGCAGAAGCTGGTCAGGACATTCCCATGCAGAATGTCGTTCAAGCGAAAAAAAGCAAAAGTCTCTCACTTTCAAATGCTGATGTGTTTGTTGTTGCTTGCTTTGTGTCAACAGGGCATGCACACTGGAGTGTATACGGAAGAGGAGTTCCGTTCCTTGGACATTATGGCCACGTTTGTTTCGGAAGAGATTCTGGTCCAGCTGGATCGTACGTTCCTCGTGGACAATCTGGATTTTCTCCAGACGCTCTGCTACAGTAGCACCAAGATTGATATTGTGGCTCAAATGCTGATGGAAGTTGTTGTCTTCGGGTATAAAACACAACATTACAACAAGATATTCCAGTAGGACACGATCTTTGTAGTGTTATTAAGACAATTATTTATTTATTCATTCTTTTTTAAAATTAGATGATATTGCTATTGTGTGTGAGATTTTTTTTTTCCTCCCTCCAGCCCCGCGGTCGAGAACTGGAACCAGACTACTCTGAGTCAGATAGGCCGGTTTATATTTTTCCTTCCTCAGGACCGTCTACAGGATATATCCTTGGTGAGTTTAATGCTGTAAATTTGCTTTTATTAGACGTGGGAAGTAACATTTAGGTCACATAAGTTGCCCTTTGGGCTTTGTTGCATTTGTATTAAAGCACAATTCTTCTCTCAGATCCAAAAAGCCACAGTGAGGTATTTAGATCGTCACTTGATACAACCCATTAGGCAATGAGAACCTGTCATGGTATCTTTTAAGTCCAGCAGGTGTCAGGATCAGGTGGTATCCTGTAAAGCATCAGTGGGTCACCATGTTGATGTACTGTATGTTACAACAGGGTTTGATGACTGCTGGCCGTATCGAGAAGCTGTTCATGAGCCAACGTCAATGGGAACGCAGCCTTGTGGGTCTTCACTGTTTAGATGAGGCTGAGAAGAGGCGACTTGCTGAAAAGCAGCAGTTTGTCCTTCAGTTCTTTCTAGGTTTCCTAAAGATAACTTCTCTGTCACGTAAGCACCGGTTTGGTTGTCCAACCTTTATAAATGTCTTATTTAAAGCAAAGGATTCAACTCCAATTAAATAAGTTAATGTTCTGTACATCATGGATCACCTTTATCCAAAGTTCTATTTTTCAACAGCAGCTTCTATGGTTCCTACCTGTGAGATTCTGCATACAACAGCTCCATTTGCTTGGACTTCAAACAGCCTGACAAGCATGTCGTCATCCGCCTTCACCAATTGTCTGGAGCTGATCGGCCATGACCCCTTTCTTACACTTTACCAACGCAGCCAAGTCTTCAAAAAAGTCAAACAAGTAAGACTCACATGGTCTACTCTCAATCCATCTGTAACCCAACAGTGAGCAGCATCAAAGTAATACTGCTGCTCTGCATTTGTCCTTTCTTTGCTGGCCAATGTTTGGGAAATGAAGATGTTCGGCCCGGTTTCTTCCTTCTCCCAGTCCATCATCAGTCAGATGGGCCGATTGTCACTGGAAATGTTACCAGAGGAAATTAGCATGCTGCGAATGACTGAGATGAGTAGCATTGCCACTATGGGTGCAATCAGTGAGTGGAGCAACAAACAGGTAATTTCTCGGGTACATTAACTTGACTGTTATAGATACAGACAGACTGACATTGTCAGGGCTGTCAAACCTATTTTTGCCATGGTTCCTCTCTCTTCTTTGACTGTGGACACATACAAAAATACGATTATCTAGTATTATTATAAGTACTCTATATACACAAAAAATTGTGTGGATAGTTTTGAAATCAAATAAAAACCAAAATGTTAAATTATGACTCAACTTATCTTAGAAGCTTGCTTGGTAACAAAAATGTTTGCAGTATCTCAATATTATTAAATGTGGAGAGAATTTTCAGATTTTGCAATTTACCAGAAATGAAGTTGACACAGATGATTTGCTTTCACAGCCACATAAAATGATGTGGCAGGCTGGATGGGGCCCATGGGTCTTAAATTTGACACGTGCTGTGGATGGATGGACTACTTTTTCATCCAGAAGGAATACTTCAAAATTCATTTCAAGGAAAAAAAAAAAAATTAAAGCCCTTTCGGGGTCACCACAGCATGTCATCTCAGATGAACGCATATACACGTTTGGCACAATTTTTACACCGGATGCCCTTCCTGACGCAACCCTTCTCAGGGAGTGGAGGCCCCAGTGTGATATGAACCCACAACCCCTGGTTTACCAAACCAGTGCTCTAACCACTGAGCTATGGGGCCTCTTGAGTATTGTATATGTAATATTACAAATGCAGTTGTAAGAAAAGCAAAGCAACTTATACAGCAGATGAAAAAAATACTTTTTCTGTTGTACTTAAGTACAGGGATTTCATAGCACAAGGGTACGGCAGGTCACGAGTCTTGCTTTCTTCCTAGCTGGTTGCACTGTTCACAACAATGTTGAATTCCACCAAGCTGAACCCAAGCCAACTGGACTCCAGCACATTGGTTGCAGTCGGATACATTGTGTGTGGAGCCAAAGCTACAGAAATGAGCTCTTTCAATGCTGTGGAGTTCAGGTCAGGAAATTCACATTTGCTTTTAAATACAAAGCTCAATTTCATCACTCAAGCCCCTGACCCCAATTATTTAAGGTTACTGGTTTACTGTGTCTTCCCCTTATGGTTACAGCAAGGCAGTGCTCTGGCTGGGTCAGCTAAGGCTTGCCTGCTCAGAAGAACAGTTGTCAGCACTTGTTGGCCTGCTTACCCACAGTTTGGCTTTCGGACCCATCAGTTCATGGGGAATGGAGGTCTTCATTGAGATTGGAGTTATTGCAGGTACGCAGTCACCTATGACGCTTGAACGCTATGTTGTTTGAAAACAGGAAAATTCCAAATTTGAACCCCACAAATTATCTGACTGCTCTACTTTATGAACTTAAAATGAATCATCATGATGCTGTTTTATAATAATGGTTCTAATGACTAGTATGAAATATTTTCTCGTGAGTATCCATCCCTTGCCTGTTCCGTTTGTCCTCATTGGGTCATAGGTGAGGTAAATCCTATCTCAGCTGACCATAGGCGAGAGGAGAGGTACACCCTGGACTGGTTGACAGTCCTTTTTGATTCGTATTAAATTCGAAATGTTCCATTTTCATCATTAAATTTCTTTACTGATTGTTGGTTGGGTGAGGTGTGTGGTCTCAATTGTGACATAAGTAAAAATGGTTCTTTGGCCTTTTAAAGGGCTGTGGTTAACAGTGATGAATACAAGTCTTACGTAATATCAAGGTGAGCGAGACAGGTCATAATTACAAACATGACAACAAATACAAATGTCACTCGGAAAAAAAAAAGACAATGCAAATGCAAATACCAGAACACAATGGCATGAAGACGGAACGGAAACGCCACGACATAGGATTCATCTACAACATAGCGACCTTCCGGCACACCGGAAGTAAATTTAGATGCCTCGAACGGCATAAATTCATCCAGGTCATTGGGGATATATATTGCCAATGGACCAACTGACTAAATTGCGAAGTTGCACAAATTTAAACAAACAAAGTTGCAATGTTGATAGTGCATGACAATACAAAAGTGCTAACTTTCCAAAATAGTTCAAAAATAGCTTACTTGCACTTACTTTTCCAACTACATTAAAACTTGTGCAACTTGCCAGGTCATTTTTTCCCCCCTGAACTTTATAAATCCAGGTCATTACAAGGATTGATACATTCAAGGTTTTGAATTGTTTCTTTAGCCCTTGGTGATTATGGATAGAGTGAGTTATTCAATTCTAGTCCCTATTTCACGTGAAGCCTGTTGGTCCATCGGTCCTTTATCCCCGGCAACCCTGACAAATTATACAGGATTCCCAGTGCCCACTTCAGGTGTGCCTAAACGTTGCACTACTGTGGAATAATGTCGTTATGTTGTGGCGTTTGAAATTGTTGTGAATTGTCTCAACCAATGACAATATCATTATATTTCTCTGTCTCCTGAGGGGTTACAGCAGCCTTAATGTCTTTTTAACTTCTTACAGCTGGTCTCCCAGATATAGTCATGTCAGCCTTGGGAAAGGAGCAAATAGATGGAATAACACCTATGGCTATCTCAATGATACCGCCTGATAAATTTGCTGTAAGTTGGACTATTTTTGCAAAATTATTCCTTGACATCATCTATGTGAAGACTGCATTCATCTGATTATTTCGACCCGGCCCGTCCTTGCCCTCGTGTCGCTCCACATCAAGGTTGTGTTCCATCAGCGACAGATCAGCATGTTCTCTCACGAGCAGGCTGGTGCAGTGACAGCGGAGCAAATCTCAGCTCTGTCATATGTTCAGAGGACTGCTCTCTTTATGGTGCTAATGCCCTGGGAGGACAGGCATGTGGACTTCAGAGGTGAAAACGCTCTCACATCTTTATTTGTCTGTCCTACTTTTTTGGGGGAGGTTTTTGTATTTCTATATCTATATAAGCCCCAAAAGAGGTGAGTGCACAAGTAAAAGTACTGCTACTTTTAATATGAATCAAGTAAAAGTAAAAAAAAAAAAGTCCTCCAAATAATCACTAGAGGAAGACGATACTCAGTGAAAAAAAACTTGAGTAACTTGCATCAAACATAAAATAAAATAGCTAAATAAAATATGGATATGCAAATTCAGATATTCCAAAACATTATGCCACAATAGAGGTGAGTGCAAAAGTAAAAGTACTGCTACTTTTAATATGAATCAAGTAAAAGTAAAAAAAAAAAAAAAAACTCCTCCAAATAATCAGAGGAAGACGATACTCAGTGAAAAAAAACTTGAGTGACTTGCATCAAACATAAAATAAAATAGCTAAATAAAATATGGATGTGCAAATTCAGATATTCCAAAACATTATGACTTAATCTAAAACAAGACATAAAATTGTATTGACCAAAATCTTTGTAAAAAAAAAAAAAAAAAGGAATCAATCATACTGAAGGGGTGATGACTTATATGATGTAAAATCATGTTATGAGGCTCAACTCCAAAATTGAATGGTTATTGTGGATTAGAATCATAAAAATACGCACACAAAACTACTTCGATTCGTTGTTGGTGACATAATGTCACATGTTAGCTGACGACAGTGGGACAGTAGGAGGATCCCCAGAAAGTTACTCTGCACTGCCCCATTCACTTGTATCAAGTTACCCACGAAGCCATGTTGTCTCGGGAAAGTTTACAAAAAAAATGTGTTAAAATCTACACTGCTGAATTGGGTCATGGTGTAGATGTTCAGATCACCCTCTGTCTTTCAAAAAGTCAATCCATCTCTTTTTTCTTTACTCATTTTGAGGGGGCTTAAAAAAACTTCACTATTTTGTAAAATTAAGGCAGTTGTGACTACTCGGTGTGGGACGCTCCTGGTGACGACTTCAGTGGACTAAAATCATCATCTGTGCAATCTTAGTACCCAAATTGGAGTCGTATATTTGCGTTGAAGCTGCTCGGCCTAAGTTAGCCTAGCCTAGATCGCGAACAACAAAACGCGTCTGTATTCTAATATTTAACTGAGGTGAACTAATATTTAACATAAAATATTAGTACTTATATGACAGGCAAAACCTATGTTTTGTTTACAACGAGCACCGTGAGTACTTAGTAGGAAGTTGGGCAAGTAGTAACGTCAACTTAAACTTGCTTATAGGCCCAGACCACCTTAGCTTAACTGGCTAACAACGAGATGTGTTTGTGATCAAACGGTGCTGTTGAAGAAACATCGAATGTGAGTAACTTCATAACTTGTACGACGAGGGCCGTGTGGACTTATCGGAAATTTAACAAGTCTTATCTTATTTATGGTGCTGTGTATCACTTGCGTTGAAGCTGCTCAGCCCAAGTTTGCCTAGCACGCTAACATTACCTACGGAGAGTATACAACAAGGACCAAACATCGAACCTGGACTCAACCTTCAACTACTAGAGTGAAGGTCATTGTAGTTTGAATCCCTTCCATCCATATCCTTTAAATCGCCATATCCTTGATATTTTCACACATGTAGTATGTGATTTGTGTACCTTATGTGCTGACTTTGTTTATTTGATTGCTTCTTTTGACTATCTGCAGCCCGGAGGGGGGCACAATTCCTGTGCGTCTTGTAGGCTGGTCCTCATATAATGTAGGTCGAAGACAAAAAAGAGGATGAAAGAGGCTTAGTCGGCAGAAGAAGAAGAGGCATGCACACACCCTACAACTGTGTGTAGGGACTTTGAATCTTGGGACTATGACAGGAAAAGTTCAGGAGTTAGTTGACATGATGATTCGGAGAAAGGTTGATGTATTGTGCATCCAAGAGAGCAAGTTGAAAGGGAGTAATGCTAGAAGCTTAGGAGCAGTGTTTAAATAGTTTTACCATGGAGTAGAAGGGAAGAGAAATGGATTAGGGGTTATTTTAAAGGAAGACCTGGCTAAGAATATATCATTTTGAGTGATGAGGCTGAAATGTGAAATTGAGGGTATTGTGTCTAATGTGATTAGCGGCTATGCCTCACAGGTAGGATTGTGACCTCGAGTTGAAAGAGAAATTCTGGAAGGAACTAGATGAATTAGCATCCCAGAGAGAGAGAGAGTTGTGATTGGTGCACATTTCAGTGGACATGTTGGCAAAGGAAACAGGGGCAATGAAGAAGTGATGCGTAAGTACGGCATTCATCAAAGGAACTTTGAGGGTCAGATGGTGGTGGACTTCGCAAAAAGGATGAAATTGGCAGTGGTGAATACTTATTTCCAGAAGAGACAGGACCATAGAGTGACCAACAAGAACGGAGGTAGAAGAACACAGATGGATTATATTATGTGCAGACGATGTAATCTGAAGGATGTTACTGATTATAAGGTAGTGGTGGGGTAGAGTGTAGCTCGACAGCATAGGATGGTGGTGTGTAGGATGACTCTGGTAGTTATTAAGAAGACAAAGCTAGAACCATGTGGCAGAAGTTGAGAAAGGAAGAATGTTGTGTGGCCTTTCGGAAAGAGGTGAGACAGTTCTCTAGATGGACAGGAAGAATTCCTGGTAGACTGGTATAGGACTGCCAAGTTACTCAGAGAGGCAAGCACGAGAGTACTTGGGTGCCTTCTGGTAGGAAAGGGCAGAAGGTGATTTGGTGGTGGAACCCCAAAATACAGGAAGTCATCCAAGGAAAGACATTAGCGGAGAAGAAGTGGGACGTGGAGAGGACTGAGGAGAGGCGGAAGGAATACATTGAGATGCAACTTAGGGAAAAGGTAGAGGTGGCGAAGTCTAAACAAGAGGCATTTGACAACATGTACACCAGGTTGGATATGAAAGAAGGAGAAGAGGATCTTTACAGGTTGGCCAGACAGAGGGATAGAGATGGGAAGGATGTGCATTAAGTAAATGGTGATTAAGGATAGCGATGGAAATATGTTGACTGGTCCCAGTCGTGTGTTAAGTAGATGGAAAGAGTACTTTGAGAGGTTAATGAATGAAGAAAATGGGAGAGAAGGTAGAGTAGAAGAGGCAAACGTGAATGACCAGGAATTGTCAAGGATTATGAAGGGGGAAGTTAGAAAGGCACTGAACAGAATGAAAAATGGAAAGACAGTTGGTCCTGATGATATACAAGTGGAGGTATGAAAGCAATTTGGAGAGGTGGCTATGGAGTTTTTGATCAACTTATTAAATAGAACACAACCGGGAGAGAAGATGCCAGAAGAATGGAGGAAAAGTGTGCTACTCCCCCATTTTTAAGAACAAAGGCGATTTTCATAGCTGTAGAAACTAGAGGAATAAAGATAATGAGCCACACAATGAAGTTATGTGAAAGAGTAGTGGAGGCTCGACTCAGGACAGAAGTAAGTATCTGCAAGCTACAGTATGGTTTCATGCTTAGAAAGAGAACCACAGATGCATTATTTGCCTTGAGGATGCTCATGGAAAAGTACAGAGAAGGTCAGAAGGAGCTACATTGTGTCTTTGTAGACCTAGAGAAAGCCTATGACAGAGTACCAAGAGAGGAAGTGTGGTACTGCATGCGCAAGTCTGGTGTGGCGGAGAAATATGTTACAATAGTACAGGACATGTGTGAGGGCAGCAGAACAGTGGTGAGATGTGCCGTAGGTATGTCAAAAGAATTTAAGGTGGAGGTGGGACTGCATTAAAGGATCTGTTCTGAGCCCCTTCCTGTTTCCGGTTGTAATGGATAGGCTGACAGATGAGGTTAGACTGGAATCCCCTTGGACCATGATGCTCACAGATGATATTGTGATCTGCAGTGAAAGCAGGGAGCAGGCGGTGGAACAATTAGAAAGATGGAGGCATGCACTGGAAAGGATAGGAGTGAAAATTAGCCGAAGTAAAACAGAATATATGTGCATGAATGTGAGGGGCAGAGGTGGAAGAGTGAAGCTCCAGTGAGAAGAGATAGCGAGGGTGGACGACGTCAAATACTTGGGGTCAACAATACAGAGCGTGAGTGTGATAAGGAAGTGAAGAAACGGATCCAAGCGGGGTGGAACAGTTGGCAGAAGGTGTCTATGTGACAGAAGAGTCTCCACTAGGATGAAGAACAAAGTTTATAAAACAGTGGTGAGGCCGGCCATGATGTACGGATTAGACGGTGGCATTGAAGAAACACCAGGAAGCAGAATTGGAGGTAGTAGAAATGAAGATGCTGAGTTTTAGCTCTACCCATAAAATCAGGAATAATTCAAAGGTGTAAAACAGTACTCCCAACCTTCTTTGCACCGTGGCCAGGTTTAGAGTAGTCATTTTTCTCACAGACCGGATATATACACACATAGGGCGGCACAGTGGCGCGACTGGTTCGAGCATTAGCCTCACAGTTTTGAAGACCGTATTTTAAATCCCGGTCCTGCTTGTTTGGAGTTTCAATATTCTCCCTGTGCTTCCTTGGGTTTTCTCTGGGCGCTCTGGTAAAATTGGTGTGTTGGTTTTCCAATAACATTTTAAAGTCTTCTGTCACGGTTCTCTTCAAGGTTTAGGAATGTGTTTATGGGAATTTATGAAAGGTTTGATGTTGGATGAAAAGACCTGACTCTCAGTCTCCATTCAAATCCATCCAAAAGTGTTCTATTGGGTCAAGTTCATCACATTAAACTCTCTGATCTGTGTCCTTATGAACCTTGATTTGAGCAATCATACACTGTTATGTTGGAACCAGAAGAGGGCATGTCCAAACTGTTTTTACAAAGTTGAAAATATCCAGAATATTACCCTATGAGCTAAGAAACACTTAATGGTTCATCATACCAAGAGATTTTGGACAGTCTAAGTATTTGGGTATTAATCCTTCCTGTTCTTACATGTTTGTGCACCACTGCCCAAAGCAAAGTTCGTCAAGACCTGAATGAGAGAGTTTGGGATGGATGAACTTGCCTGGACTGCATGACAACTTTGGAATGATTTTGAGTGAAGCGTGAACCAGACGTTTTTGTCAGGACCTCACAATTATACTCCTGGAAGAAAGGGGAAAACTTCCCATGACTCCTAAACCTAGTTGAAAGCCATCACACAAGATCTGCTGTTAGAACTGCAAAGAGTAGAGGAACATCATATGTATTTAGGGATAGCTCTTAAAATCAGATGACTTCAGGCAGGTGAGGGAATACTTTGGCAATACACTATTTTTTTTGCATCCCTGAATGTGTTACAGTTGGTTCTATGTGTAGTGTGCGACACAAATATATACTGTAGCCCTGTGAATTTAATTTCCTCTTGAGGGATTAAAATTAGAATAACTGAATTAAAATTTTCAAAAAATGTAAATGTCATTTATTTTAGGTGTTTAAGGCAAACCATGTCAAAAACACTTTCTGGCACATCTCCAATTTAAATCATGGAATATCACTGAAACACTAACAGAACAGCTTGGTCAAGTTTAAGTACTCTTTTAAGATGGTCTTTTAGCATTCTAGCAATAATATGAAAAGCTCTTTGAAAGTTGGATGTTTGCATTGATTTGAATGTTCTCTTTCAGGGAGATCACAGGGACTGACGCTGAACCCCAGTTCTCTGTACCTGATCCTGGCCCTGCTGATGGTGCTGATGGTCCAGCCTAACTTGAAATACCCTGCTACCTGACACTAGTAGCTCCTGCTGGATCAGGAGGCATCGACTCACCCACACAATCAAATATATCCCATTTATCTTTGCAATAGCATACCCCTTTGAAACAATCGCGTTAGAATACAGTATTTAATTAATGCCCATCCATTAACACATTTTTCTATACCACCTGTTACCATTATGATCGCAGGTGAGCTGAAGTATGAAAATGAACAATCGCTCAACACAAAAAATGTTACAGAATTATTTAAATACTGCACACATATACAAATATAATGCATGCCTATCAATATTTATCTATAGCTTCCTGACTTTGAGATCAAACAATTGTAAATAGACAAATATAAGGTCAAGTGAACTTAAAATACTATTTTTAAATGTCAACTTTATTTATTAAAAGAAAAAAAATCAGTTACCTGGCCCTGTGCGTAAAACAAATCCCCCCGCCCCCTACTTAAATCATTTGTGGCTGATCACAATTTTTGGTATATTTTCACTAATCACACCTAAGGCTGATTACCTCCAGACCTGTTCAATCAAGAAATAACTTAAACAGAACCATCCCAGTAAAATCAAGTCAGACAAAACAGCTACAAAAGCTCCAACAAAATGTCACAATCCAAAGAAATTCCAAAACAGTCTAACAATAAAGTAGTTAACATCTGTCAGTCTGTAAAGAGTCAGAAAACTGGCTAAAGATTATGGATTCTAGCAAACTCTACAGAGAGGCATTAATCTCATAGAGAGAAAAAGATTACACCAAAAGAACAGCAGCGATTCATCCAGTGGGCCACTAAGAATCTTGGGACAACTTCTAAAGAACTGCACGCCTTCTTTGCCTCAGTTAAGTTGAGTGTTCATGACACAAAAATGAGGAGACTGGACCATGGCAGAGTTCCAAGGCGAAAACCACTGATGAACAAAATAACATAAAGGCTCATTTTACTTTTTCTGAAAAAAAAATCTGAATGATTCCCAAGTCTTTTGGGACAACGTTACTTGGACTGAAAAGAAAGTTTAGATTTGTTGACGGTGTATGTCTCGTTAGATCTGGCGTAAATGTAGCTCAGCATTTGAGGAATAAATAAATAAATCATATGCACAGTCAAACATGTTGATGGTAGTGTAATGGCCTTGAGCCCCTTTGCTAATTCAGGCCCTGGAAAATTTCCTGTGATCGACGAAACCAAGAATTCTGCTATAACAGAAAATCCTGGAAGGGAATGTTCAGCCATCAGTTTGTGCCAACAAGCTGAAGAACAGTTGAGTTGTGCAGCAGGATAATGTTCCAAAAGACACCAGCAAGTCAACTTCTGAATAAATTTTTAAAAGGGTTTTGGAGTCGCCTAGTCTTAAATCGAGGATTCAATCAGATTGAAATACAATGGCATGACCTTAAAAACACCATTATTAGGGCTACATAATACATTTTTGGGTGATCGTCTCATTCAAGGCACTGTGGTTTGTGTGTGTGTGGGTGTGTGTGTGTGAAATTTGAATATCATGGAAAATGTTATTTAATCCATTAATCCATTCAAAAGGTTAAACTTTCAAAGATTGTAGATTCGGGCCCATAATTCAAACAATTTCAATTACAACAGTTTATTTATTTTTATGTAATTTGGGTTTGCAGCTCATGAAACTCATGATATCAGGAATTCAAAAAATTTGAACACTGTGAAGAATTCACCATTTCTCAGATTTTATAGGGGAAAAAAGTCACATTAAATCAATCAAAATCTGGTGCTTTCAAAATGATATGTTAATCTTCAATACTTGGGTGGGAATCCCTTTGCTGTAATCCCTGGCAGGATGTGCCGTGGCATTGCGTGAAAGATATGGAAGACCAGATTTCCTCAATGCTTGCTTTTGTTTTTTCTTTGGTTAGGAGTCTGGGGTTTCTCATTTTCCTCTTAATAATACCTCAGAGATTTTTAATGGAGTTTAGATCCAGCGAGTAGGCTGCCCAATCAACCACTGTGATGGAATGAGCCATCCAAGCAAGGAAGATGAAACCTGCATCTCCATAAAGACCCTCAGCAGAAGAAATCATTAAGTTCTCTAAAACATTCTGGTTGACTGCTGTGGTGACTGGATTTAAGAAAGCAGAGTTTACCAACATCTGCACTGAATTTTCCACCCCAAATCATGACTGACTGGGAATATTTCACACTGGACCTCAGGTAGCTCAGATTCCATTTTCCAGTCGTCCTCCTCCAAACCCTTGGACCTTAATTACTGAATGAATACTTAATTTGGAAAAAAAAAAAGAGTACCTCGGACCACTGGCCAACATTTCTGAGCCAGTTGATACACTTCCTACCTCAGGTCAGGCTCAGGAGTGACCTGACCCGAGAGACCCGAGTGGTAGCCCATCAACGGATCCGTTCGAATGTGGTGATATTCGAAGCTCTGACTCCCGGCTCATTCCACTTTTTCTGGATATCTTCTAGATAGTTGAATTATCTCTGTTTGATAATGCGCTGAAGCCCATAGTCATCTCTTTTGCTGGCAGCATCTTCTGTCAACTGTTGTCCTTCCAGTAAAGTAGTGTTTGTAGCGTAGTATTTATTTTGGGGGTTTCCTCTGATACTGAATTGTATTAGAAATATGTTCTAATATCTTGTAACATTTTCTCATGCTAATCATTTGAAATCTACTTTAGGTAAGATGCTAATCATTCAATATGTCACAATCTGTGCCTTTACAATGTTGTAACAATTATTACTACTCCTGCTGTCATAACACAAATATGTTCTAAGACAATCAACATTAGTAATAAGTAGGTTAGTTACACAATTTAAGTATTTTGGAAATATGGCACCTGTATGTGTACTCAAGTCAAATAATTGGAATGGTAGTTAACTGAATAAGTGTGTGACATTTAATTGCATTTGTTAATGAAATAAATTGCATATTACCTAGGTGTCTTATTACCAGAGACTTCCAAAGTATTGTAATATCTCTAACTCTGAGTGTAAGGCATCAAGGGTGGGCCTGGCTCTTGTGACATCTGTAAAGATGAAAGAGCAATTCAAGGGACATTTTGAGCTTGACCATTAGTTCCAGTCAGGGAGTCTGTATGTAGAGTGCTTGGCCGTGAGTTGTAGCTGAACTCGAAGTGATAAAGCGACTGAAGTGCATTGGCAACATCCTTGACCACATACCAGGGAATTAAAATTTGATGTACAATTTATTTTTTAAAAGACAATTTTACTTTAATTTGGAAGTATACAAAAATGGAGTGTAATACATCAAAGATTAAAGTAACATCCCTTAACGAGACAAGCCGAAAGAAACATACTCTTCACTACTCCTACAATGTTGTGCTAACACTGAATAAAAATCACTATTGAAATCAATGTATTGTTTTATTTTTGGTGACAAGTTAGTAGTACATAGGCTTCATTCACACCAACCCATGCCCAATTTTAGGACAACCTTAATAGACCGGATTTCAAATGAACAAAGTGAAGGCACCAAACGAGTCACCTGTTTAAGAATGCAAGGTCTGCAAAATTCCATCCATGAATCATTCTGTTCTCAATACCGCTTATCCTGCTCAGGGTCACATGACGCTGAACCCGATCCCACACAACTTTAGGCGAAAGGTGGACTACACCCTGAACTGGTCACCAATCAGTCACAGGGCACCCCACGCTGCCTGCAGCAAAGTCTGGAGAATGTACCAATGACTACACCGTCAGTGACTGGAAGTAAAATTATATTTTATAAAACAAAATGAATGTGGCATTTATTGTCATCATACAAACTGTATATTGAAAAAGGAGAGCCTCTCCTGTTTCATTGGATACATAAAAGAAAAAATAAAAATAAGAATACAAAACAATACATGTGTAAAATGGAAGGCATAAAATGTATTGCTCAAGATATTGAAAACATTGTGCGTTTGCATTAGGCTTGTGTCATGTACAGACTCTCCACACACTCAACGTTGATGAAGAGTGGAGCCGGTTCAGTTCTGTTCCTCCTTAAGGCCACAATGATCTACTTTGATTTTTTTTTTCAAGTCTTGAATTCCAGATTGTTGTCTGAGCACCATGTTGTAAGTTTCTGGACCTGAATTGAAACTTGGGACCACGAATCCCACACAGTCAGATCTTACGTCCTCAAACGCCTGACTGAACTGTATTTTATGGGATGGACTCAAACCCTACAAATAAAATGTGGGGAGAGTAACTACCAATACCACTAATACAAAGACAAGATTGTTCCCACCAAAAATCAAGAAATTAATGATACAATTCTTTACCATAGTTCTTTGTTGTGGTTCGTTTGGAATCCAGAGGTGATGGCCGATCCAGGAAGGCAGCCGAGCAGTCCCCCGTCCTAATTCTTGGTTAAGGGAGGGACTACTGCGCTCATCCCGGATGATCAGTCACTGGTCCGGAGAACCTCTGGATCAGCGATCAATCCTGGAATCCCAGTTTTGACCATTGTTTCGGCAAAATCTTTTTCTGACATCATAAGCAAGGAGAGAAGCTTGTCTTTGTGAATATGTAGTTATTACAAAAAGAAAGGAAATACTTTGCAAAGCGAGGACAGGCACAAGTATTTACGAGTTGTTACCCCTTACTCAAGATCAGAGTTAAAGTGAGAGCGACAGAGAAAGGCAAAACAAGACAGTTATCTTTGTTCAGCTGTATACACATGAAGCCAGTAGGAACAACATCACATGAGGAAGAGCCTGACCAGGAGGAACTAGATGCCAGAACAGGACAAAACCTCTGAAAGTTGAAGGTGGAACTAATGGAACAAAAATTTGGTATACAGTGAAGAAAATAGGTATTTGAACACCCTGCTATATTGCAAGTTCTCCCACTTAGAAATAATGGAGGGATCTGAAATTTTCACCGTAGGTGCATGTCCACTGTGAGAGAGATAATCTAAAAAGAAAATCCAGAAATCACAATGTATGATTTTTTTAGCGATTTATTTGTGTGATACAGCTACAAATAAGCATTTGAACACCTGTCTATCAGCGAGAATTCTGACCCTCAAAGACTTGTTCGTCTGCCTTTAAAATTACACCTCCACTCCATGTATTATCCTGAATCAGATGCACCTGTGTGAGATTGTTAGCTGCATAAAGACACCTGTCCACCCAGACAATCAGTAAGACTCAAACATGTAACATGGCCAAGACCAAAGAGCTGTCCAAAGACACCAGAGACAAGATTGTACAACCCCACACGGCTGGAAAGGGCTACGGAGAAATTGCCAATCAGCTTGGTGAAAAAAGGTCCACTGTTGGAGCAATCATTAGAAAATGGAACAAACTAAACATGACGGTCAATCTCAAACGGAGTGGAGCCCCATGCAAGATATCACCTCGTAGGGTCTCAATGATCCTTAGAAAGGTGAGGAATCAGCCTAGAACTACACGACAGGACTTGGTCAATGACCTGAAAAGAGCTGGGACCACCATTTACAAGGTGACTGTTGGTAATACACGAAGACGTCATGGTTTGAAATCATGAATGGCACGGAAGGTTCCCCTGCTTAAAGCAGCACATGTCAAGGCCCGTCTTAAGTTTCCCAATGACCATTTGGATGATACAGAGGAGTCATAGGAGAAAGTTTTGTGGTCAGATGAGACCAAAATGCAAATTTGTGGTCATAATTCCACTAACCGTGTTTGGATGAAGACGAATGATGAGTTCCATCCCAAGAACACCATCCCTACTGTGAAAGATGGGGGTGTTAGCATCATGCTTTGGGGTCGTTTTTCTGCACATGGGACAGGACGACTGCACTGTATTAAGGAGAGGATGACCGTGGCCATGTATTGTGAGATTTTGGGGAACAACCTCTTTCCCTCAATCAGAGCATTGAAGATGGGTCGTGGCTGGGTCTTTCAACATGACAATAACCCGAAGCACACAGCCAGCAAAACCAAGGAGTGGCTCTGTAAGAAGCATATCAAGGTTCTGGCGTGGCCTAACCAGTCTCCAAACCTAAACCCAATAGAGGGAGGGAGCTGAAACTCCATGTTTCTCAGTGACAGTCCAGAAACTTGTTTGATCTAGAGAAGATCTGTGTGGAGGAGTGGGCTTAAATTCCTCCTGCAGTGTGTGCAAACCTGGTGAACAACTACAGGAAACGTTTGACCTCAGTAAATTGCAAACAAAGGCTATTTTACCAAATATTAACATTGGTTTTCTCAGGTGTTCAAATGCTTATTTGCAGCTGTATCACACAAAATAAATTGTTAAAAAAATCATACATTGTGATTTCTGGATTTTTCTTTTTAGATTCTCTCTCTCACAGCGGACATGCACCTATGATGAAAAAAAATTCAGACCCCTCCATGATTTCTAAGTGGGAGAACTTGCAATATAGCAGGTTGTTCAAATACTCATTTTCTTCGCTGTATATGTAAAAGATAAATCTGCCAACACTGTAAATACACACATGCACACTTGCTTGACTTTGGTGTCGGTAGGGTGGCTTCAGTGACAGTGTCTACTGTACATGTGCCTTGCGACAGACTGGAAACCAGTTCAGTGTGACGTCCGCCTTTCGACCATAAAGTCGGTGGGATAGGCTCCAGCATCCCCGTGACCCTTGTGAGAAAAAGCGGCTTGGGAAATGAATTGATGGATAATCAACCAACAATGTAACACACAAAGTATATTGAGGAAGAATACAAAGAAATGTGAATCTTGAGAAAAAAAAAATCATAGTAGAAAAATACTAGGACGCTTTGGACTAAAATCAAAATTTATTCTGTATAGCCAGTGCAGATAATATAATATTTCCAAGATAATCTTATATATCATCTTTGGAAGTAAAGGTAATTTAAAAATACTTTAAAATGAATTAAAAACAAATGAATATGAAAAAAAACCGACACCAAAAAAGAGTTGTCTGGTAACAGATTAAGGAGTCATTTCAAAGGGGTAAAAGTGTAACGACCGAAGTATGACATCACTCTGACGCAATCAAGTTTGTCTTGTGTATCTTTTTGGGTCACGCGAACTGTCACCTGTTGTCGTTTTCGCAAGGACAGGATGGAAAACGACCGGTGGAAATAAAATCAATGAATATTTTTATCATTTTGTTCTCTCGGAAAGTGGAGTCATCATAAGTGAGCTCTTGTCGGTGACGTGTAGAAGGTGGGAGGGCAGTGAACGTGGAGCCATCGGGCTGCAGCAGTGAGCAGCCTGCCTGTCAAACATTTAGCATCACAGCCAACATGGCCGACTGGGGTAAGAAGGCAACTTACGGAGAACGGCAACTTTATCATTTTATTGCTTCCATTCGTCACCGGCTTTGATACACGAGTCCATCGCTTATTTGTTCTCGAACCCTCGGCTCGTGTGTGGCTGCCTCTCACATTTGACGCTGTCGTTTTTCTAGACGCTGACAACTTCGAGCCTGAGGAACCGACTCAAAAGGCGCCACAGGACAAATGGGAAGGCGAAGACGAAGATGACGACGTTAAAGTGGGTGAACTTAACGAGCGGTTGGTGATGTCTGAAGGTGGTAAAGCCCGAGTGCAATGCGAGTGCGACGGCTTCAGTGTGTTCAGTCCACCGCGAGCTTAGTGACTGAAGTAAAGTTAGCTGACTGCTAACTCATGTGGTCTCTTCGCTGCTAACCCAAGTGCAGCTAAACGTGTGCTGATGAATTCGGCTACCCATGCTAGTTGTAACAGTTAATGTCAACCTCTGTAGTTGTTTTCAGGGTTAATAGCTGGGGGGTTACAGTTGGTCGCAGTTATCTGTAAAGCGTGGGTCGTCAGGGCTCAAATAAATTTAGATGAAAGCTTGATTTGTTTTTGGGCCTTCCACTGGCTAACCGCGCCTTGCCTTGGTTCTTCAATCTATAACTTAGACGCTGGCGTGGAATGGAAAGTGTCGTTTTAAGGAAGGACATGGAAATGCTCAAAATCGTTTGTCATTCGCGACTGTGTGCGATTAGCTTTTTGTATTGCTGCCGAAAGCGGTATTGCTTCGTTTCAATGCAGCGCTAGTTCGCTAAATGTGAGCAGCACTCGGTCGGGTGAAATCATCTGGGCTGATGACTCATCCAAGATGTTACATTAGCTCCCGAACTTTCCGTTTATTTTCAGGAAGTTTGGCTCCGGTTGCTGGTGTTTTTATCAGAATGTTGCCGGGGAACTCTTCAATTGTATCTGTCGCAGATGTTTGTGCGAGAAAAAAAAAAAAAGATGATTTCATCTTAAATTCAAAACGCTGGACTTGTTTTCCAAATAGAGCACAGGTGTGAAACTCAATGCCCGGGGGGCAGATCTGGCCCGCCGTATGGTATTATGTGGCCCGCGAAGGCAAATCGTGTGTTTCAATTTCAAAGATTTTTGTTAAAATTTCAAATTGCCAAGTCATAAATGACAACTTTAAGATATTCAGCATTTTTGTGTTACCAAACATGAACAATTGCCGAAAAACCCATTTACCTTGATTTCTGATTCCAAATCAGTGTAACGATAATGAGACGATTAAAAATTTTGATTGTTTCACAATCTTAACGGCCCTCAGATGGAAACCGCAACTACAATGTGGCCCGCGTGAGTTTGACACCCCTGAACTGAGCAATATAGCTGGAGCCTGATCGTTTTTTGATGCCAGCCTTTTTGTATTATCCTTTGAAAAGTTTATAATAATGTGAGAAGACTTGTCTGATTTTGTCATGTATTGAAATTAGCCTTTTAATGATCAATGTTTTGTGGCTGATTATCGAGGTTAAAAAAAAAAAATCACCAATCCGAAACAAGATATAGCAATGTGTCTATTTAAATGACATGTTCATTTACTATATCTACTTTGTATACTATATACTGAGTATCTTCAAAAGTATTCTCGATTCAGGTCATGTATTGTAATCAGGCAGATAGAACTGAGATTAAATCACAAAATAAATCATGGGTGCTAACTTGTTACTCTTTTGCAATAAAAGTGCTTTGCACACCAAAACCTTTAAGACGTAATGCTGGCATGTTTATGTACAACCACCAGTGTTAGCACTAGCTTGCTAGGCTACATAATGTTTTGTTGCCTACTTGAGAGCGGTATCTCAAAAGTACGGAAACTTTCCTCAAGCAAGCCTTGAATCGAAGTCCTAGCTCTACTGAGCGCCGTTGACCACTAGCACATGTTTTTCCGCATTTTGTCCTTATAAAACACAACGCAATCTATTGTTGTTGTTGTTGTTGCCCATGTGGTAACAAGTACCCGGTTGCGTTTGAGTTGTCAAGATGAAGCCTACTAATCGTAAAAGATGGGATGTGGTGGTACTGGAATGCAAGATTTTATTGTAGTAGTATGACTGGGACAAAATTTGTCTTGCATTCTGATCCCGACATTATGTGTTATCTGTTCCACATCACCAGCATATTTTTTTATTTTAAATAACTTTGCAGTCAGATATTTACTGTGATGTCAAAAGACAGAGCATTCATTGTTTGTCAGTGAAAAGATTTTATCAAATGAATGTATACCAGCAGCTGTTGCTGCCATTGTACTTCTCAGTAGATTGTTAGGTTTTGTAAGTGTACTGAATGTAGTGGCCCATGATTTTAGAATCAAGTTTAGAAATATTTTTACTACCCTGCACCTTCGCTGGGGCTTGATACTTTAAGTTCATTTGAATGTACCTGATATCAGTGTTTGTAGTCAGCTAATTTTTAAGATGGAAACTGACCCACTTTAGTCTCTTCACAGGACAACTGGGATGATGAGGAAGATGAGAAAAAAGAAGTGCCCAAAACCGGTATTTAATTGTTAATCAGTTTTGACACCAGATGTTATTCGCCACATTAAAAAAGAAATAAAAATTTATTTCAGAGGCAAAAGTTTCTGAAAAGAAAAAGTTGAGTGAGAAGATTAAAGAGAGAGAAAACCGCTTAAAGAAAAAACAGGAGTTAAAAGAAAAAGAATTGGAAGTGAGTGAATTCCTTTGTATTGCTTGCTTTGTTTTTGACTGTTACAGACAACAAAGAAGAGCTATGTTATGTTGTGCTTTATGCCATGTCTTTCTAGCAAGAGCTTACACCTGAAGAACAACTTGCAGAAAAGTTAAGAGTACAGAAGCTTCAGGAAGATGCAGACTTGGAGTTGGCAAAGGATGCCTTTGGTAAGACCTTAATATTTTTAGCTGAGCCTCCACCATCTCTATTTCACCCTCCCCTAAAATCTAGTTACACCCAAATTAATAATACCTTGGCCAAACTGTGTGGGGGAATTGTAGTTTTTTTTGTATGACACTTCTTTCAAGCATTATTTTTTCTTATGGATAAAAAGTAAGAAATTACCAATGACCCAAATGATCCAAACCCTTTATCAACAAAGACATTTAACATTCCACAACAATCTCAATGTCAACAACAGACATTCCAATCTCCGAGACAACATTTGCCACTAATGGTTACCTGCCAGAAGATAAGCATTCATTCAGTAGAAAAATCATTACAAATTTCTCCATGGCATTATTCCTTTTCAACAAAAAGGTCAACTGACACGTAAAGCATAATTTTTAGTATGTTTTTTTTTTATGAAAAAAAAAAATGTCAGCCGAAATGGAACCATCCGTTTTTTTCACCACATGTCAGAATGTTGACGTATTTGGGTTTTTGCATCTCCCGCCATGAAAATTCTCTTGAGGCATTTGTGTTGGAGAAGAACCAGGAAGTGACATTTTTTTGGAGTAGCAGGGTCGAGTGTTTATATTGGATTATACCTATTGTACTGGAGAAAATTTGGTATTTTTTCTGCGTTAGCCGAAATGCCGGCTTGTCGTATTGGTGGAATTTGTTCGAACACTCGGGGAGGATGGATTCACGCTTCAGACTTCACAAGACAGGTTCGTTGTAAAAAATGGATTGCACAGATGCAAAGGACGAGAGCTTTTGGGTTCTAAATGACAGGTAGCTGTATATAGAGCAATTAAAAAAAATAATAGTTGGGGGGAGTAATTTGTCTCACCGTTTATAGCATATATTGCGTGTGAATTTAGAATAAATCCCTTTGGTCAAACCGGCGACATATACTTAGGCATGGGTCCTCCTGAGTAAGCTACATACACAAGACTTGTAAAAGATCTGCAAATGACGTTGCAGGCAATATGGCCACTACTGGGATGTCGACTGAGACTTCCTCAACTTTGCGCATTAATGACATGTTCTCCGCTCATTTTTTTGTTTGTATAGAAATTGAAGTGAATACCATATATGGATTTTTCATAACAATATCAATTTGAAAATTTATACATGGATGTCAGATGAGCTTTAAGTGTATCGCTAAGCACATTAAAAATAAATCGTTGTCTTCTGTTTCTAGGGGTTGGCGGCTCTTCTGTACCTGGAATCGATGCGATGTGTCCATCTTCCAAAGAAGAATTCACAGAGTTTGAAAAATTGCTGAAGGAAAAAATATCCCAGTTTGAGAAATCTGTGCATTATTCAAGTTTCTTGGATTCATTGTTTCGGGAACTCTGTATTTCATGTAAGCGCTCGTTTCAAGTGGAAGTATTTTGATGGTCCTGTTTATCTGACTTTTGACAAGTTGCTTTCTTTTCCCCTAGTGGAAGTTGATGACTTGAAGAAAGTTAGTAATTCCCTTTCTGTTCTACTAAGTGAAAAACAGAAACAAGAAAAGGTAAGAGACTGATTGTAGACTGCTTCTTGTTGCTGAGATTTGTGATCGCTAGGTGGCACTGTTTGCCAAGTTCAGTGAATTTGGCATAGTCATTTACATGTCATTTGTGTCACATCATAACCAAGCTTGTTAATTTTTTTTTCCAAATAATGGCACAGGTAAGTTATGTTCCAACTAAAACAATGGCGTATGGTTTAATTCAGAAACATCTATTTACTTCAATGCCATTTTATTTTGAGATACTCTGTATGTTTATGAGGACCAAAAATCTGTTTTCTTCGGGAGACAGTATTCGACTTCAACTTATTTTCTTTCCAGCAAAACAAAGGGAAAAAAAAGAAGAAAGGTGTTATACCTGGTGGTGGTTTAAAAGCACAGATGCGAGATGACCTGGACTATGGCAGTTTTGACGGCGGCTACGCCCAAGACTACGAGGACTTCATGTGACACAGGCTCCATGGCAATGGTCCTGTTCCCCTTCCAACCCAGATTTTTGCAGCTCTACCTTTGGCTGTCCAGTGCCATCCTGGAAGATCAGAACTATGTGTTTCCCCATTCATCATGCTTCAGTGACTTCAGGGACTGTACTAGAAGCATCCAGTCTCACCTCCTCTTTTATGTTCATCCATATGGAATTGCCTTTTCTCTCTTCATGCAGCCTGGACTCATATGCACACACATGAATTATTTATCTGTTGGATAACCCTGCTTAAAGAGAGTATACTTGTAACTGCTACTGTCTGTTTTCGGAGCTCATTTTCAATGAAATGTTGCTACTGGCCCAATGGCAGACTGCATTGCAGTTATACATGTAGTGACATGGAAACAGAAGGTTCTATGCAAACACTTGAACCAGAATGTCATGTATATAGTTTCGGTCTCACTTGAGGATGGTTCTCTTACAGATGAGTATATAGTATCTATAACTGGTTGCCAAATACAAATCATTCACCCTGTTATTCATGTTAATTCCAGAGGTTTTATTCGGGTGACTGAAACTGACGTTAGTGGAGGATGTTTATTTACAGAATTAAAGGGAAAGACAGATATGTTAATTTTGGCTTAAAAACATGACTGCCATTTTCTTGGTCTCTGGTATTTCTTCAAACAATTGGAGACAAGCATATTAAGTTGTATTTGTTGGTGCATCACAAATAAAATTTGCTTTCCCAAACTAATTTATGCTAGTGCTTGAAAACCAAGGGTTGTTCAATCGAAATTGGGATAAACTTAAATGATTTATCAATTCCACAGGCTTGTATCAAGTGTGATGAGGAATGGGGGATTAATTGGCCTCCCCAACCATGTCTTCATATGGGCTGCAGTCATTTGAAAGCATTTTTTTTCCTCCTTTTTCTAGAACTTGACCAGTTTTAATGTTACATGGGGAATTTGGCTGTTGCTGACATCAAGATTGCTGCAGTGTTTTTTTTTTTTTTAAATGTAATTTAATAAATCACTGGTCCAAACAAATGTCTTGTGTGATTTGATAAAATGAGAATCATTTTGCAGTGTTTTAAATTGTAATAAATATCTTATTTACAGCTTCAAGTGCTTCAGGGCATAAAGAAATAGGCTTTAGCACTTGTAGTTACATATTTAGTGAAGTTGTAATACATTAAAATATTGGCACCCAGATTATTGGACACTCCTGGAGTCTTGTACGGTACTCAACTCTTAAGTGGTATATTCAGCTTCTGGTTTTTGCGCCTTTTCCTTTAGGATCTCTGGTGCTGCGTCTTCGACTCTCGCGGGAATTATTAGCTCTTTGCCTTCGCCGGTTTTGTCTCCCTTCACTTCTCCCCACACTTGTGGCTACCTGACCTTGTGAGCTCTGCAGGACCTGGAAGACGCTTTGATGTGTAACCTCACGATCTCCACAAGTGAATGTCAGTGCGACACCCTCATTGCTCTTCATGACACGAGAAGTGCCATCTGAGGTGCCATCAAAGCAGCGGCCGAGAGCAATTTCTTTGGCTGTGCGTGGATCCTGATCAGTTACTGTGTAAATTCCGTAGTTATGGCCGAGAGGGTCAAGAGGTGCCAGCATAGTGAACCCATTTGTGTCATTATTGACAGCTAGTGGCAGGTGGTTCACCAGATACTCTTGGAGTAATGGGTTGACATGATCCCTTTTACAACTACCCTGTGGGATCACCTTCACCAATGTGCGATCGACACGTTCCTGATCATACAGCATCCCGCTGCACTTGAACTCCAGGCACACGGCTGACACTCCCGTCTGCTCCATATCACGTATACTTCGGATATCTCTGAGACCATACAGCTGGCCCACTGTCTTTGGGTGAGTGCCCCCCATGTTATGCGACCGCACATTAATCTCATGTGGGCTGTTGATTTTGACTTTGATGTAGCAGGCACGGTATTCCATCGGCTTCGGCCACCAACTGAGGTAATCCTCAGTCCAGCTCATTGGGTCATCCTCATTGAATGGCACCGTGTTGTAATCGTAACGATCTCCTTCCACTCGTGAGAAGCGGAAATGTGCAGCACTGAATGGTGCTTCTTCACATTCTTTGAGTTTTTCAAATGCATACACTGGTCCGTTGGCTTCTTCTGCTGTGTTTGCTGTTGGTTTTGCCAAATTGATGCTAAATGCTGTCTTCTTGAATCGAGGATTTTCATGGTCAGTGCGCTTGTAGCTCAGCCTGCCCAAGTATGGCTGAGGGACTCCGATGAGGTTTGGATTGAGTTTGGGAGTAGAAGGGACAGCCTCTAGTTCCTCGCCTCCGAGGTTGGCCATGACATATGCAGAGTAGGCATCTGCTTTTTGTTCATCGCAGAAGGCAGGGAGACATGCACCATTAGCCCCGATGATGACACTGTCAAAACGTCCCCAAGCACGAGGGTTAGAGGAATAGCCGGCTGTGGGCTCCATGTTTATAAGACTCACTACAACTCCTTCAACCTGTTCACTGGGCATGAAACGTTCACTTCGAAAGGCTCTCACTTTCACATAACACCTACGGTTCTCTGGGACGTCCAAGTTAAAAAGTCGCCGCTCTCTGATCTCCATGTTCCCAATCAGAAAAGTTCTCTCTTCCCTTTTTCCTCTTGATTTCTTTTCAACCTTTAGACTGCCCTCCTCCTCCCACAGGCCTGTATTGGGGTTCAGTGACCACAGCTTCATGGTTCCAAGGTGTTCAGGCATCGTTATCTGGGAAGAATCTAGGAACACCTTCACCTGACCTGCATTCAAGGGCTCATTGGTTTCGCCACCTCTGAAGTCAACTGAGAACATCCCATAGGTTCTCAGTGGCAAGGTATCTCCTTCATTCCCTACAAAGTTGAGATCACTTTGGGCTGCAGCTGCTGTTGAAACATCTCTCGGATCAAGAAATGTTACACTAGCATTTATGTCACCCACAAACACTTCTCCATTCTCCTTATAGAAGGAATTAGGGGGAATCTGAATGTGAGCCATTGGCTCCTGGCCCTCTACTTCCCCTAGTTCAAGAGTGTTGGTTTCTAAAGAATTTATAGTCACTGGAGTCTTCCGTCTCAAGAGTTTAATTTCATGGTAAACAGCAGCTCCTTTGGGATTGAACGGAAGTACCTTGGTTGTGTTGATGAAATTATTCATGTTGTCGACAAAAGTCAGGACTAACCTCTCTGTTTCAGGAGGAACGTGGACGGTGAAGGTACCTTTGTAGCCTGTTCGGCTAATTCTTACACCGTTCATAAAGATGTGACCAAATCTCATTGGATCGCCATTGTCTGCAGCCATAGCTCTACCATGCACAATAGCCTTGATGTCGACACATTTCTGACAGCCGCATTCAGTAACCACCTTTGTGGGTAGTTGGTAGCCCTGGCATGTCAGGTGCCTTTCCTCCATCTTTGCCACACTGCAACAGTAAGTCACTTTGTCTTTGCATCTGATACCATTGTCCAATTGCCCAACGCATGTGCTGGAAGGGCATCTGCCCACATCGTAGTAGACTGAGTTTGTGGTGTTTTGGTAGCAGTCATGTGGAAGTCGTATGAGATGTGATTCAGGCTTGGGATTGCATGAATAGCTATTTTTGTCTAAAGTAGAAAGAAAATTACAATTTTAAATTAGTTTGAGTGGTTTTGTATGTATGTCTTTTACACTGATCATTATTTTTATTACCAGGAAAGTAAAACAAACCAATGATTTTGAGCATGGCTGCTTTGGTCTTAATGGCCCCAGACTGACCACTTGCTCTGCAGTAGTACTCTCCAGCTTGTTCAGGCTGCAGATCTTTAAGAACCAAGATACTCTCAGATTTCCTCTCTAAGAGGCTGTTGTTATGGAACCTTTATTGAGGAAACAGACACACAGATTAGAAAAACAGAAAGAACCTACTACAAACAGTATGAAATTGTAATGAAAACATAGTTAGAGTATATGTACTTCATAAAATATCAAGTCATACCATTGGTACTTGTCTGGCTGTGGTGTTCCAGCCACATTACAGCAGAAGGCAGCAGTTTGCCCTTCTCTCCTGGCCTTGCTATCAGGGTTGCTCAACACATGAAGTTTCTCTGAAAAGTGTCAGAAATAAAAATGTATACTAATTTTCAACCACTTCACTTGTTACTTAAAATTAATTTTACTTTACCGGTTCTTTTGAGCTGTAGACTGAGGACTGTGGTACGCTGAGTGCTCTTGGGAACAATAACAGTAAGGCTGGCATGGCCTTGCAGTCTGATTGTCAATGTAGTGTTGCCATCAGGGCAGAGCCCAGAGATACGAAAGTGCCCATTGTGGTCTGTGAGGGTGATGAGTTTGTCTGAAACAAGTATTGCAGCCCCCTCAGCAATTAGACCTCCAGAACCACGGACTGAGCCCAGCAGGACGTGTTCTTCACACATGCATACATCACACTCTGCATTTACCCTTCCCATTACACAATGGAGGGAGCAATCTAAGAGATGGAGAGAAAAAAACATAGTATTCATTGATAATATCATCTCGTTAGGCACCATATTCAAATTCTGATAAACCAGGTGGGATTAAGAAAATCTCAGTGACAATGCCAGTGCTCCTTCAATGGTGCAAAATGGATATCTGCATTAGTCTGAACCCAAAGTTGTGCCCAGTTATCAATATAAAGGTATTGTAAGATTTTTATTGAAGCTAGTGATGGTGTACGGCAGGAGTGCTCAGACTTTTTTACCCCAAGATCTACTTCTCAAGCATCCAGCCTCTCGTGATCTAGTTTTTTTTTTTTTTTTTTTTTAGAATGACCAATGATGAAATAGAATGACCATGTCACAAAGATCTATCCACTACAAAAATGCAAAACATACTATAATATATATATAGTAAGTATATTGAGGATTCCGAAATGTATGTTTGTATGCCTTGCATAACCGTATGAGTCTACACCCATGGGGCCCGGCTGGGCACAGCCCAAAAGAGTAACGTGGGTACCCCTTCCAATGGGATTACCACCTCTGGGAGGGGCCATAGGGGTCAGGTGCACTGTGAGAAGGGTAGTGGCCAAAGGCCTGAACCTTGGTGATCCAATCCCCGACTATAGAAACTGGCTCTCGGGATGTGGAATGTCTCCTGGCAGGGAAGGAACCTGAGCTGGTGTGTGAGGTCAAGAAATTCTGACTAGACAGGGTTCGCACGCGGCCCTAAAAGTCCCTAAAAAACCCTAAATTTTCGAAGGTGCATTTAGGGGCTCCTAAAAGTCCTTAAAATCCGCGAAAACCGGTCAAGCCCCTAAAAAGGCCTTAAATTAAAAAAAAAAATCAAAGGGAGGACCTCTACTGCCAAAATTCTCCCCAAAAAATAAATTAATCTCATTTAAAAAAAAATAAAAAATCCGATCCGTCTGGCGTCCAAATCAGCTGGAAATTGTCAATGGAAGTCACTGTGTTGACAACTAGTCGCCATCTTGTCGATATTCCATTGTTTCCGTGAGTAGGCATTTCACTTCGTCTTCCTTACGACGTAGCGTAGTTCTTTCATCAATCCAACTTGTATCTTGGGGAAGTGCTTTTTTTCAATATGCTTGGGTTGAAAGTAAAGAGTTTGGGAGCTGGGTTCGTCGAGATCCAAAAGATCGGCACATGTTTTACTGCCATCTGTGCAAGCAGAGTTACCAGCTTGAAAAGATGGGCGTCAAAGCGCTCGAGTCGCACCGGAAAAACAGGAGACACGCTGATTTGGCGAAGACCATCGATCGTTAATTTACTCCGCGGCAATGGGGTAGTTTGTATACAATATTGAGAAACAAGCTTGTTGAATATGGTTTTCAACAACGCACTCGTGTAAGTTAAATTTTTATTTTTTTTTGTAAAAATGTTTTAATGTTGACATTCTTCTTTCGGAATTTCAGAAAGGGCATGAAAGTATACCGAGTGTTTCCTCGATGGCATGTTTGATGTTTCTTTGATTTAACTGAATGTTCTTTTGAGTCCAACTTTACTCTAACAGCGAAACTTGAAAAAAGTGGAAATGATGTTGAAAAAATAGCGCAATGTGGAGTACCGGAACCGGGAGAAATGATTGGAAATTTTAACCGATTTCGAAAGTCCGATTACGGTTTCAGTTTTAAAAAAACGAAAACCGGTTATAACCGGTTATTTGTAAACGGTTGCGATCCCTAATGCGCACCTACAGTTGTCCAGCCAGAAGTCAGGCTTTATGAACGTAGTTCAATTCACGAAGACGGACTCGTTAAAGGCAGAGATCATGTGAACTTTAAAAGTGATCTGCAGCCATTACAGTTCCAAACCTTGTGAAGATAATTCAAAAGTGTTTGCAGTCATGTTCCCAGACAGTGACATTGCTAAAAACTACCCCTGTGGGGAAAGGAAGACTTCGTACCTGGCTACATTTGGCATCGCTGCGCACTTCTCATCTCTACTGCCTCAAAGCCAAAAAAGCCAGAATAGAGACTGACATATCTATGCTTATTGAGAAGGCTGACAGGCTGTGTAACGAGGCAGAGAAAAGAGGAATCTGAGGTTTATCACCGAGGCCAATGCACTCAGAGGCAGAGCAAAGGACAAGAGAGCCACTTTGGCACCTCTGCAGCAACAAATAGAGGAGGCACTGGGTAGGCTCAAGGAGCTAGACTCGTAGGGGTGCTGAGACAGACATCAGTAGAAGACATTTGTGGATATAATTGCAATTGTAGTTACAATCTGTTTTCCTGTATACTGTTATGTGAAGACGTTGACAATGGTCATATCAATGAGAACTACCACAAGGGGCGACAGGTGATCACTGTCACAGGTACTGAGATACTGGAGCATTTGATGAACCAAGAACGGTTGATGGCACCATTGGGTGAGTCTTTTTTCCTTACTCTTGATTTCCCACGATGGCCCTAAATTTTTCGTGTCGGCCCTAAATTTTTTCCGTGTCGGCCCTAAATTTTTCGTGTCAGCCCCTAAGAATGCCCCTAAAAAGCCCTTAAATTTTTTTGGTCAGACTGAGTATGAACCCTGCTAGATATAGTCGGGCTTGCCTCCACACACTGCTTGGGCTCTAGTAGCAGTCCTCTTGAGAGGGGTTGGACTCTCTTTCCTTTGGAGTTACCCATGGTGAGATTTATTGCCCCCCTGGCTTGGTGCGTGTATGTTGGGGTCAATGTTCCCTCTAATTTTTTTGTCTGAGCAAACACACTAAGGCCGTGAGCGCCCCCTTTGACCACTGTGAGCAACATCAGATGTATGCAATGTGGTCAATCGGTGTCATCCATTGAAGTTACATGGCTCATTCAAAGATTCAGATTACATTCCCATCAGTACATCTATAAGAACAATTTTGTGTTTTTGCAAACTTACACTGAAAATGTGAAAAAAAAAAAAAAACATCACTGACCAAACCAGGCCAACTATGAACTATATATTTGAAAGGTCGCTTCCAACTGTGGATAAACTCTAGAAGATGAATGAATGAATGTAACCTCAAGCTTCACCAATCGGTTTCACATTTCTCTATAAAAAATGAGGCTGTCACTGTTGTCATAGCGTTTTTGTTCAACATTAAATATTTTTTTTATTTACATTATATCTTATATTTCTTTTATGAAATAATTAACTGTCAGATTATTTTAAATGTATTCCTGATTTATATGATAATTTGATTTTCATATACCATTTAAAGCGCAGCTACCATCACAAATTTGAAATAGAATATGCAGCAACTAACCCCTGCACTCAAGATTTAATTAAATGCAAGTGAAGCCTAGTGCGTAAACCACTGCCTCGACTACTCAACTCTGGGAGCGATAGCTGTGTAGTTTTACATCCAGTTTACTATTAACTGGCTGGAAATGTTACTTTTTATGTTTCTTGCCAGGACTGTTGATTTCAAAGAACTGCAGTTCACATTGAGGCTATTTGCTTATTTAATTGTTTGTATTGATTTCACTTGACTCCTTTTCTTTTGTTGTAGTTGAAAGGGTTAAAAGTGAAAAGTAAAAATGTGTTTTTAATGTCATTGTATTGAAGTTTTTTTTTTTTTTAAACCCGATTATTTGGCACGCCCTTGAGGTCACATTGTCCTTCACATCTGCCGATCTTGCCTAATAGTTGAGCCAACCTGGCATGCTAAAACAGTATGGTTAAGAAAACAATTTGTGTTGATATCAACCTTCGCCAGTTTACCTGTTGGACATTCTGCTCCATGACATTCTTTTTTTTCTACCTTTGGTCCACTGCAAAAATGAGAGCGAGAACTACAACTTCTGGAGCGTATTTGGAACCCCACTTGACCACAGAGGGCAGGACATGGACCCCAGTCTGACCATAGACTCCAAGTATCCTGAAGGTTTAGGCTGTTACCTGATAAGAAGTAGAGCTTTAGGCCAATCAAACCACAAAGTAAAAATCATAACAATGATCTATAACATTATAAGTCAACATATCTTATAATATGCAATTTGTTTAACACAGAGCAAGTTGGATATGCAGACTTGGAAAAGGCATTGTTTAAACATCAACTTCTGGAATTTTAAAACATACTGAAAATGAGAACAGACCTTTAGGACAAAGAAATCGGACTGCGTAGTTGGAACAGTTACGTTCTGAACCTTGCTCCTCATTGAGGCACCAGAAGCCCACAGTTGGGTCTCCGTGCACCCTCTCTCCAGTTTCACGGGCTGGGACCCAATCAGTTGTTCTGGCCTCCAGCGCCCAGGGAGTCTCACACACTTTGGCTCGATAGTAAAAGCGAATAGCATCCAGCTGCTCGTAGTCTCCACGGCCTCCGGGATGGTCCACATTGAACCATGTGGTCCATTCGTAGTTGTCTAAATAGTTCAGAAGCAAACATGAAAATCACATTTAGGGGAATGAAAGAGTTCAATCTATACAACATTATTGGGTATAAAACCAAAATAAGAAACTTTACCATGAGAGTGGTTCACAGAAGTGCAGGAAGCTTCGCTTCTCCATGGTCCTGAGACCATTTATTCCATTTGATTAAGTGATTGTATCTCCTCACATCATCTTTTTACCATTGTTTGTTCAAGTGTTTTACACCTCTAAAATTATATTTTTTCTGTGTGTACATATAGGAAATTATATAAGACAAGTAAAAATAATTACTAGACTTGCAAACCTAATCTTTCCAGTGACTGATGCCAAAGGCTTCACAACTTTGGTGAGAGCTCTCTGGGTAGGCTGTGCAGTTTTATGTGAAAGGGATTTTGGAAACAGCCTGTAACAGATTTCTTTGTGTGTCGGAGAAGTGAATATCAATATAATTTGTTTCTTTGACATCTACAATGTGAAATGGAACTTCCATCCATTTTCTGAGCCCCTTATCCTCACAAGGGTTGCGAGAGTGCTGGAGCCTGTCCAGGCTATCTTTGGCTACATCCCAAACTGGTTGCCAGCCAATTGCAGGGCACATAGAAACAAACAATGAGTTACACTCACAAGCACACTTACGGGCAATTTAGAGTCTCCAAATAATGCATGTTTTTGGGATGTGGGAGGAAACCCGAGTGCCCGGGGAAACCCACGCAGGCACTGGGAGAACATGCAAACTCCACACAGGGGAAACCAGGATTTGAACGCTTTCCTTAGAACTCTGAGGCAGATGCTCTCACCAGTCAGCCATTCACCGTGTCGCCTAAATTCACTTTTAGTTGCTGTAAATTAAAAATTGGATTTTTGGATGCCTTGCCCACCTGCTTAATATAAAATTGAATAGCCAAGTAAATTTTTAGTTGGTTGGCCATAGCTGTGTGTTTCTATGACTGCAAGGAAGTCCTTTTATTTATTAAAATTATTATTAACTAATTATTAATTATTATTATTATTATTATTAAAATAACACTCACAAGACAAGCTTCTGTGCCTATGGAAGCTTGGCTTGGAGAAGATCTGCCATTTTCAAGCAGCAGTCAAAGTATGGCCACTGAACTACACACTAGCACTATCATGTCAGATCCAAATGTTGAGCAAAACTACAATGTTAGCATAGATTAGTATTAGCTAACAGTGTTATTAACGTTGGCTTCGTAAAACTGGCACTTACTTGAATATTTGGCATAGTTGCCGATTTGTTGGCAGGAAGGTATTTTTCTTTGGCAATGTACAGTATATGCAGGACAACCGAGAAGTGCAATTTGCTACCTCGGTGATGAAGTGCTGCATCCATGAATAAAAATTATGCTTTAATTTCATTTTAATGGAAGTTCGTGCAGACACTGGGATTTTTGTAGACATGAGTCGTCATGGTAAGAATTGCTGTACTCGTCATTGTAATGCCTAGTGGGTTTAAGAAGTGACTCATTTGCATGAAAAAAGAAATGCCTAGTCAAAACCGTGTAATATATACCAGCGGATGTTAAGGGTGTCACATATTCTTATTTATTTGTGTATTTTGACAGAAAAGCCATCGAGACCTTTTATCAAGGACACGAGTGAAACTGTTTTGAATTGTGGAAAAAAAAGTTGAAAGTTGGAATTCCATTTGAAGGGGAATACGATTTATTGCAAATGTCCTGAAATATTTAATATAATATAAGTCTTTTAACTTCATAGAATACAGAGGGTTTTTGCTTATTTCAAGGGAACTTTGTGAAAGACTCACCTTGAGCTGAAAAAACTGTAGCTCGGCCGATTCCCACGATGAAAAGGAAGAGCCTCAGTAGCATTGTCACCTTCTGCCTTTGTCTATGATGTTCAAACTTTTACCTCTGGTGGTGCATGTTTTATATCTGAAACTCAGAAAAGGATGGAGCCCAGCAGGACAAATTCACCTCTGAAAGAAAAAAAGAAAGAAAAGAATAGAAAACATTCTGCTGCAGGGAACAAACAGATATGTGGACTCACATTCCCACCGTCACTGAGTGTGAACTCAACCCACAGCGTCTGCACGGAAGTCATGCAAGTGAACCACTTTTATCAGACACTTCTTGAACCACAGTGAAAACAAAAGCATTTCAAGAGCTAACCATCACTATCATACATGCAAGAAAGGTGTTTAATTTTAGTTGTCAGACAAACATGTTGACTTTTACAACAAAAACATGCCATCAAACATGATCTCAGACATCTTTGTATGGGGGAGGGCTAGGACAAAATATACAACCCACAAGAAAGACATTGCTGGAGCCCCCACTCAGATTTCACATCTGTGTTAGCCATCACCATTTGTCAGGGGGCTCACATGCATTTTTGCATCTGTCTACTTCCAAAGGACTCGCACACAAAAGGATTGCATTTGTGCGATGAACCATCACAACTACTGGTATTTTGTCCAATTTATCACATTTACACTCAATTCAGATGTAATGGTGTCTAATATTACAACAAATTACCTGCAAATATGTTGTATAAAAAGCATAAATCAATCGTCAAATGAAATTGAACAGAGGTGATTGAAATTTACAACATTATTAAGCAGATAACAATTACAAACTTTAAATCCATGGATGATTTCTCCTCATTCACAAAATGCATTTCTGATTTGTAAGAAATATGTAAAACCTCTCCCAGAGTGAAACAGCATGGACCTGTAGTACCTGTTTGGGGATTGGTCCTTCGGCCTATATTTGATATGTCCTATTCTTGTTCCTCTCCTCTTCTCACGTCTCTCCTCCTTCTCTTCAGTGTGCTTCAGCGCACTCCTTCGGTATCTCTTTTATACTGCTCTGCCTGGAGCGCCAGTCCTTCCTCTCTTGGCAGGATGCCACAATGCTCTTTCATTTCATCCTCATCATTTCCTCAAAAATCATGACCTCCGTTTTCTAACTTTGACTCCCAAGTGTGTAACACTGGTACTGTCAGCCCAACCTTGTGTCAACCAATCAGCTCCCTCCAGCCACTCGTATCTTGTCCAGGTGTTCCTCACTGTCTCGTATGTTAGCTTGTATTTAGTTCCCTTTCAGTCCTTCTTGGTTAATTGATGTATGTTGTCTGTCACTGTACTGTAATGTTTCCCACGTCTTATGTTTCTGGTTTGGGTGAGTTCATCCCTCCTGTTTTTTGGGGTAACTTTGAACCTTGCTTTGGACTTCATTATTTTGTATTTTTTTGGTGTGTGATCCATGTTTAGCTTTGTTTTTTAAATTAAATCTAATTTTGAGATTCTTTTTCTGCTTCTGTGCATTTGGGTAAACCTTTTTGCTGCCGCCACCGCCTAACTTGACGGAAGCTGCTTTATGAAGAAAACTTTTAAGGAAATGGAAGTGTTATGAAAAAGAATCATTTTAGGCACCATCCGAATTAGAGTTTTTTTTCTGAGAGAGAAGTAAATGGGTTGAACAAAAAAAACCTCACTTTTATTGGGTTGTTAGATCATATAATTGTATTTTTAAATTATTCTTAAAGTGTTTTATTGATACAACCTGATGAATTTATGAGAAGTTTGGAGATAGTGTCTCCTGTTACATGTATGTTTCTTTAAGAAGTTTGACATTTGATCAAAATTATGCCATTAGTCCCCCCCTCAAAGTTGGTTTCCCATTAATTGTTCACCCGTATAACAAAACACTCATGTATTCATGCTTTTTGTTTTTTTTGGTTCAAAATGAAATCATTGCTAATGGATTATTATTTGATAAAAAAAAATACAACTGAAAGATGACTGTGACTTTATTGAGAATAATTTTTTTCTGAAGGATTTCACTCAATAAAATGATCTCCCAGCCTCCCCCTTTTAAAGAATTCTTCTACTTTTTGTAATTGTTCCTGAACAGACCTGGAGAAAGTAATGTTCGCTTTCTCCCTTTCGCCATGCAGAGCAGCCCCTTAATGAAAGTAGCAGAGGCCCCTCTGCATACTTTTACTGGTAGAGTCATTCAAAAAACAACAACCGTGAGTGCTCTCCAAATAACCCTTTTCTCCTCTTTTGCTCTGTCCTCATTGCTTTGAAAAAACATTTTTGACGGCTCAGACAATGTACAACTACATTATCACTGAGTGTAATTGTTCTTACTGTATATTGTGTGAGAACAACGTTATTCTGCAGTTGAAATAAAGCTCTAGTATTTCTAGTCACACAGTAAATCAATTTTGTTATCTCTACGGGATGACATGATGCCAAAACATTTCACATTGAACCTCAACATTTTCTTCTCTCCCTGTGCAGGATTTCTGCAAATACAGTATCAGACTGAGGTCATCCTATTTTCTAAAATGTCAGACCATACCCCTGCAGATGTTTCTTGTGATGCATGTATATAGAGTTGTATAATTCACAGTAAGGTGGCAGTAAAATCAAATCAGATGTGCCTGCCTGGATGGAGGGCTTGTTAAATATGAAAGATTTGTCACTGCATGCATGTGGGGCTGGCAAGTGACGTACCGGTAATCATTTGAGGTGGTAAACTACAGAGTAGACGAGACTACACACTGACACACATCAATTGGCATCTGATGATTAAATGTTTCAGTTGGGTATTTTTATTTTTTTTAAAGACTATTGCTATGCAATTGTTGTTTCCAAAAAAAATGCTAGAAAAATATGAGAATTTAAAATGAATTTATAGCCATCAGTCCAACGGTCCTTCCTGGTAAACAATGCAAGTATACTTTTATTTGGACTACAGGTATTTTTAGACAGTAACAAATAACATGTCATATTAAGTCAACGCACATAGCCCTTCCAGTGGTCAATATGAATAAAGTTCTATCCCAAACCATAGATCCTTTTACACTTGAGACAATCTGAGTCCATGGATGCATGAGCATGAATGTCAAGGAAACAACGAGTCCCATATACTGTAGATCCCATTCACACCGACGAGAAATTCAACTAACTTCTTCAATTATCGTGCATGTTTTTGGGATGTGGGAGGAAACCGGAGTGCCTGGAAGGCTAACATAGGCAGAGGGAGAACATGCAAACTCCACACCGGTGATTTGAATCCTGGTCCTCAGAACTGTGAGGCAAACGCTCTAATCAGTTGTCCACCATTCCACCCAAAAGTAAAGTCTCAAACAATTTTGTGCATTATAATTGAGCAAATCATAACTGTACCTTTTTAAAGGTTTTGTTTGTTCAAAACCCTAGTTTCATAATCATGTTCCACATACATGAAAAATTTTAACAAGAGCTCCCACCTGAAACTTCCCAAAATATGACTGAAAAGTTTCATTTTAAGTAATATTGGCTTCAAATGATCTCTTCCTGTCATTAATTTTCTGATCTTTCTCTTATCTTTTACGTAACTCACATCCACTCTCTCTCTCTCTCTCTCTCTCTCTCTCTCTCTCTCTCTCTCTCTCGCCGTCTTTGTTTTTGTCTGGTCTTCAAACAGTCTGCGATTTCAGTGATTGCAGCCTACGGTGACAATTTGATTGGCTGAAAGGGTGGCGGAACACGAATGTAATTGGTTGGGACAGGTCATCACTACCGTAAAGCATATAATATAATACCAGGTAACATGAATATTTGACTTCCAAAGCGGTGAATGTGCTAACCTTCCCTAAAATTTCAGAGTTGTTTGCCTCTACGGAGCCAAACCTCTTCCGTAATTGACTCGCTGTATCAAGAGCGGCATGCCACGTGCTTTCCACAAGAATTCAATTCATTGAAAAAAAGTCTTGGGTCCACTGTATGTATGCAACAGTAATCCACCTTAATCTTCCTCTGTTTGCCTTCCACCAAGAAAGGACTCCCACTTTTAGTGGATAATAATGTGCTGAAGCACTTTAGCAACACACACACTTTCTGATTTTGACATGTGGGTAAGCAATGCTGTGCATCAGTGGACGCAGATTCACAATGCTTTATGCATCCCAGATCATTTTTGTGCGTGACACCCATCAAACGAGATCCTTGCAAAGTGTTGTCTAAATACTGGGCATGTATTGGACATATAACGTATCTGGATAATATTTATGGATAGAAGATGTGCAAAAATAAACATTGGCCAAATAAGTGAATGTGTTTTTTTTTTGAAGCTCTTGTACAAAACCTTTTTTTTTTAACAATACTTTGCCAAGCCCATCTCACTGCATACTGCATATTCTTATTATATCCATCCAACCATCCATTTTTTGCCCCTTATCCTCACGAGGGTTGCAGGAAATTGCTGGAGCCTATCCCAGCTGTCAACAGGCAGGAGGTGGGGTACACCCTGAACTGGTTGCCAGCCAATCGTAGGGCTATATAACTAAACTATAGTTTTATATATATAGTGGAGTGTATATAATGTATATACTGTATATTATTCGCTCGTGGATCCCCGTATGGGATTTATATACACAATTAGTATCATTGTACTAATTATAAAGGGATGATTGGCAGTACAATCCCACCCCATCCCACTTAACCACCACACGACATGTTTTTTTTTTTTTAAGCCATCAATATAGAGTGCCGATGTTTTTTGTTCGCAATGATTTTTAAAGAAGGCATGTGATGGGATGTGTTTTATAGTGCTATAAGTGCAGACTTCTATGTATGCAGATCTCTTTTAGTCTGCTTTCGCTCCATAGCTGACTGAGTCACGAGGTCATTATTATCACCACACATACAAAATGAGCAAAGCTTGTTCCTTGAAGATGACCATCTCAACACAACAGTGAGGATAGGACCTGTTTTGATGAGGGCATGCACTCCCATACAAAGGTGAAAAGCATGTCATTTGTATATCCTTGTTGGCTCCCCCACCTCTGCAAAGCGTGAAGACATGCACTGTTAAGTACTTGATTATAAACATGTGGGCCTGACCAGAAAGATGAATGATTCACTCTCTAAGAGGTCGCCAATTTTCTTCTTCAACTGGGAATTGGAGAACTCTGAAAACCCCATTAGTGTTCAGGTTCAGGAGAACATTTCATATGAAGATGAAGAAAATCACTTCATTAAAAAGGATACTGTAAATGGAGGATCTCCTCCAATTCTCTGGGTCTTCTGTCAGAATATACTCAGAGCAATATATGCAGTAATGTTACATCCATCCATCCATCTATTATCTAACGCTTTTCCAGGTCGGGTCACGGGGAAAGTAGCTTCAGCAGGGATACCCAGACTTCCCTTTCCCACCCCACTTCCTCCAGCTTTTCCGGAGAGATCCTGAGGCGTTCCCAAGCCAGCCGACAGACATAGTCACTCCAGCGTGTCCTGGGTTGTCCTCGGGGTCTCTTTCCGGTGGCACTCGCATGGAACACCTCACCAGGGAGGCGTCCAGGAGGCATCTGAATCAGATTCCCCAGCCACCTCATCTGACTTCACTGAAGGCGGAGGAGCAGCGCCTCGACACTGAGCCCGTCCTGGATGACTGGCTCCTCACCCTATCTCAAAGGGAGAGTCCGGACACCCTGCGGAGGAAACTCATTTCGGCCGCTTGTATCCGGGATCTTCTTCTTTCGGTCACGACCCAAAGATCATGCCCATAGGTGAGGGTAGGAATGTACATCGACTGGTAAATTGAGAGCTTCGCCTTTCGACTTAGCTCCCTCTTAATCTTACATTATAATAAAATATTTTCAAATCCTTTTCAACCTTCTCTAGCTTATAATGAGGAGAATAGTGTCTATCATGATAACTTGAATAATAAACAATAGAAGAGCTGTTCCGTTCCTATGACACTGACATAACACGATTTTGTACTTGTCAAAACAAAAACATTCTAGTCTCTATCAGTAACCTTGGCTATCACAGTAGTCAAGTCATAATTGCAAGAAATATTTCAACACTAGGCAATATCCATTCATTCATCTTCCATTCTGCTTATCCTCACAAGGGTCACAGGAGTGCTGGAGCCTATCCCAGCCATCTTTGGGCAGGAGGCGGGGTACACCTTGGTTGCCAGCCATTCCCAGAACACAACGATTTGCACTCACATTCACACCTATGGGCAGTTTGGATCAATTAACTTGAATTGTAAGATTGAAATTGAATTAACTTCAATTAACCTACCCTGCATGTGTTTGGCATTTCAGAGGAAACCGAACTACCTGCAGAAAACCCACACAGATACAGAGGAGAACAGGCAAAGTCCACAGAGGTGGAGTCAGAATTTCAACCCTGGTCCTCAGAAATGTGAGGTAGACCCTCTAACCAGTCTTACATAGTGCCGCCCAGTAGGCAATATAATAAAATAAACAGCAATAAAAAGAAAATGATAGATAATAGATAATATTTGGTAATCTTTACTCCTGTGGTTGCAAGAAGACCCAATTAATTCATAATGGTCACTTCAGAAGATGTCATAGGTTGAGAGGCTGTTGTCTTAACCTGAGCAGTTTCATGTTCTACAAAATATATAATAGTAGCAGTGGCCCAGCCCCGGTATTCTTCCATTGTGTTGTGTTGTGAGTCGTGTGCAACACTTGTATGCACTTGGGCACAAACTCAAGATCTGAAAATGTGATTTCATCCATTCAGTATTTAAAACTGACCAGAACTGGCAGGAACGTTAAAATGAACGTGAAAATGAAAACCCAACAGAAAACTTTAGATGATAGCTTTCAATGTTCTTGTGAATACCAGAATAAATGATTAAAAATAATTGTAACTTTGGTCAATTGGAGGGATTCCAAAAAATTTCATTAGCCTCAAGGGATTTGAGTTTGGCTACGTTGTAGTTCAGTTTTATCGTGAGAACGATACATTCCCCAACAAGTGGAATCTTTTCCCCAATTCAGTTTAGTCACTCAATGACAGGAAGCTCTTTTGAGATCCAAGATAGAAAGGAAGCCTAATCCTCCCCTTGTGAAAATTTCAGAAAAATGTTGACAACGGCTGTACTTTGAGACGCCCGGGCGTAGCCGTGTTGCATGCATGTGGATTTCTTGTCTGGCTGATGTTCACACTATTCTCTGCAATTAACCACTCACATCTCTGACTCATATCGCCTCATGTTAGGGAAAAATGTTCTTATTGCACGAGTTTTTAGTGCAAAATGGAACTTTATATAAGAGTGAATGACAATAAAAAAAATAGTAAATCTACCTTCAAACATTTGTACTTCACCAAGGCCAAATAAGATACATACAGTATGCTATTAGCAAGTCCAGATGAATTACAACTGGTAACTAAAACAGAGCAAATACAGTTGATACATAAAAAGCAATAACATTACAGACTATTTGTTTGAAAAAAAAAAAATCACTGACAATCAGGCTCATTTAATCGTGGCAACCAAAATTGCAGTCACAAGTAAAATCCCATTAACTGTGCAGGTCTACTGACCACTCACAACATTATTATGGAAGTAAATATGTGCCACCAGGATTTTAATTAAAAATGCCACTAAAATTTTAGGTTGTAAAATTCACATTGTTTTTTCAGTGATCATCTTTTCAATAGTTGTATTTCAGTTTAACATTTCAATGTTAACAAATTTGCCCTAAAAAAAAATTCAACCTTTAAAATTCAAACGCAATATTTTTAGTCTCCTGAGATTCATCTGGCTACAATTCGCTGTCTAATGTGATCAATTTGAAATAATGTGAATTTTACAACATAAAATTTTCAGTGGCATTTTTCATTAAAATCCTGGTGGCACATATGGCACATATTTACTTCCATAACTTCAGGTCAGAACCCAGCACCCAGCCAATCCAGTTACGCTTTTTTAGTCACGTGACGGGGTACTGACCTGAAGTAACCCTGCCTTCTTAACGTTGAATTAAGAATGTGATTTTCAGACAGCAAATTGTAGCCATTTGAATCTCACGAGACTGAAAATATTGCGTGTGAATTTTAAAGGTTGAATTTTTTTAATATGGCGAACTTGTTAAGATTGAAAATGTAGCGCCTCTCTCGTATAAAATACTTCAACGAGGTAGCCACCTGAGTTCTTTCCTCACTCCAAAGTAGGAAACTAATAAATTAACTCAATGGTAATTACTGTAAATGTCTATTAAAACTTTACTCTTTACTTATGCATTTAATTCTCTATCAAAAAGTCTCTGAAATAATGTTTCCCTTATGAGTAAAGGTTAACTAATGTAGATAACCCAGCTATCATACAAACTCCCCACTTCTAACTGTCATGCAGATAGTCAAATAATACACCTGGTTATGTAACAAAAAGTGTGAACATTTTATAACAAAATAAAGGTTAGAAAAGCAAATCTCTTTACTCAACAAACAGTCATTCAGTAAATAAATTGAACAAAACAGATACACACTGCACACATTAGCTAAGCTAAGGGCCCAAACAAAAATGAATCTAGCCGGCAAAGCAAACGAAAATCAAACCCCAATGTCACTGCGGTGCTTCCCCAGGCAGGAGTGAAGAAAGGTGAAGGTGGTTTTTTTTTCCTTTGTCCAGCGTCCTCACGGTACTCATCCTTTTTTTTTCTTCCTTGAAGTCCAAACACAGGCCTCGCTAGCCGCGTTAGCTTAAAGCTAGCGCCCTTGTCTTCTCACTCGTGGTCCAACACACAAGCCTTGCTAGCTAGCGTTAGCTGGTTGCTAGCGCCCAAGCCAAGTCCCATGCATGCACCTAGCCCCTGTGGTAGCGGCTAACTCCACAGCGTTATGGCGTGATTTGAGTAGTCCACTCAAACAACACATTATATCAGTTGAACATTTGACAGCCTTCAGAACCAGTTTCTTCTACCTCATCGGAAACGTCAGGATCTTCTTCACATTCAGTCTCGTCTACTGATCTAAGGACAGGGTGTATATCCTCTTGTAGATCAGCATCAGTATCTCCTTCATTGTTGCTAACATCCTCTGATTCAATTACTTACAGACACTCTGGGTGAGGTGCCTGATCACTGGCTAATTGAGGGCCATTCCCAAGGTTTTCCATTGGCCTAGCAGCATTCAACACTCTTTGAGCAGACGGTGACAGAGTGGCTCTTTGAGTGATAAAATACTCCTCATCAGAGGATGAATCAGAGAAATCCTGGAGCTCGGGAGTCTCTGAATTTAAGTTTTTCTGCTTCTTACAGATGTCTGCTCTGGTCTTAGGTTTGACAGGTGGATCTTGGCTCTGCCTAACTGGTGGCATTCTGACAAACTGTCCAATCGGCAACAGGAGATCCCTGTGGATTGTCTTTGTCCCTGGTCTACCATCTTCCCGTTTGAGTTTAAACACAGGCAGGCTTGGCAGTCTCCCAACGACAATATAGGGTTCAGGATCCCACTTGCTTTCTAACTTGTGCTTTCTTTTCAGGGATAAGTTCCTAAGAAGAACTCTGTCCCCCACCTCTAGGGACTGAAAAACTACTCTTCGATCATATAACTTTTTGCTTCTCTGGTGCCTTCTGTCAGCAGCATCAGAGGCCAATTTGTATGTTTGTTTCAAATCTTCTTTAAGCTGACACATAGCGAGAGTGACATGCCACTTCTATCCCATCAGGTGATGTTCCAAAACACAGATCAATAGGAAGTCTTGCCTCCCTACCTAACATAAGATGGTATGGCGAGTATACAGCGAATCACGCTTGGTGCTGTTGTATACATGAACTAGATATGGCATGTGTTGACTCCAGCTACGCTTTTTTTCTTGGGTCAGGGTACCAAGCATGGATGTTAGAGTTCTGTTCAACCTCTCTGGCTGTGGGTCTGCTTGTGGATGATACGGGGTGGTTTGCGACTTTCGTATCCCCATCAAGTTCAATATTTCTTTGACCAGTCGACTCACGAAATCTTTTTCTTGGTCTGAATGAATTCTTGCAGGAAGTCCATAGTGTGCAAAATATTTTTCTATTACAATCTTTGCCACAACTGAAGCTTTTTGGCTTTTGGTGGGAAACGCCTGCGTGTATCTCGTAAAATGATCTGTGACCACTAAGAAAATGCTAAGGCCCTTTGAGTCTGGTTCCATGCTAAGAACGTCCATGCACACAAGGTCCATGGGCCCATGGCTCGCAATCTGGTGCAATGGAGCAACCCGCTGTAGAGGAGCCTTGTGAGTGACACACACACCACAGTTTCTGATGTATTCTTCTACTTCCAATGACATTTTAGGCCAAAAATATCTGGTCTGGAGCATGTTAACCATTCTTTCCTGTCCAAGGCGTCCAAGATCATCATGCATAGCTTGGATGACCATCTGATGAAACTCCTTGGGAAGGACAAGCTGACTAACGATCCCCCCGGAGGGTTTTTTACTGACACGGTATAGCAGTCCATCTTTCATGGTTAACTTTCCAACATCTCTTTTTAATCTTACTAATTCCGAATTATTTGGTGCTTGGTCAGTGTCCATGCGTTAAGGCACTGATAGATGGTCCGATTGCTTCGTCGATGTTGTGTCGACTTGGTCTGTACTGTATGTCAAAGTCGTAGATGGACAGGCCAGAGAGAACAGCGATGCCCCACCGCATTGAGTTTGGCCGTTGATAACACATACGGAAGAGGGTTGTTATCTGTACGCACTGTGAATCTGGCTCCATACAAATAGTCATGGAATTTGTCCACCACAGCCCACTTAAGGGACAAAAACTCCAACTGATGTATAGGATAGTTTATTTCAGCTGCACTTAACTTTCTGCTTGCAAAAGCAACTGGGCGCATACCTTCAGGGTGTTCTTGGTACAGTACAGCCCGTAGCCCCTTCAAGCTTGCATCAACATGCAGGATGTATGGCTTTTGTGGATTGGCAAAAACCAAAACAGGCACATGTGTCAGGCAATATTTGATCTCGTGGAATGCATCGGTGCAGGACTTGTTCCATCTTTCTCCGTATGGCTCCGACTCTTTCAGATAAACTTTGCTAGCATCTCGGCTTTGCTTCTTCTTCTTCCAAGTGGGAGCATAGCCTTAAGTAAGCTCTGTCAATGGCCTTACTATTGCTGAATAGTTCTGGATGAACCTTCTGTAATAACCACAAAAAATCTAAAAATGGCTGCAGCGTTTTCAAATTTTATGGGCATTGGCCAGGTGCTGACAGCTTCTATTTTGTCTGGGTCTGGGTGACACCATCTGCTGATACTATGTGCACCAGGTACCTGACTCCCGGGAGACAGATCTGACATCTGTATCTTGAAAGTTTGAGTCCAACCTCTCCAAGATGATCTAGAACTTTGAGCAGCCTTTCTTTGTGTTCTTTAAGGGTTTTCCCAATACAATGAGGTCGTCAAGGTACACTACCACTTGCAGAAGGTTCATGTCTCCAACAGCCTTTTCCATTAATCTCTGAAAGGTGGCTGGAGCACCTGTAATGCCTTGTGGCATCCTCTCAAATTGGAAGAATCCAAGGGGCAAATAAATGCTGTTTTCTCCTTGTCCTCTTTGTGCATAGCAAGCTGATAGTAACCTGAACGCAGATCAAGCACAGATAACCACTGACTCCCACTCAAAGCATTCAGAGCATCGTCAATGCACGGGGTTGTATACTGATCAGGTATTGTTCGGCTGTTCAATAATCGGTAGTCTATGTACATCCTCACAGCCCCGTTTCTTCTTTCTGACAATGACTATGGGGAAGCATATGGGCTTTGTGACTCTTTCATTATGCCTGCTTGTAGCAGTTCTTGTAGATGATTTTTTACATCTTCAATGTCTGCAGGAGGCAACCGACGTGACCATTGCCTGAAAGGCCTAACATCTGACAGACGAATCCTGTGCTCCATCCCCTTTGCCAATCCCACATCCCACTCATTCAAGGAGAAGACATGAGACTTTTCGGCTAGTTTCTGCCGTAATCGGTTCTTCCACTGTGCAGATACTGGGGAATCACCGAAGTTGATTATATTGGTATCAAAGGCAGGGGAAGTCGTCTCTTTGGGTGCGATGGTAGCAACTGAATCAAAATGAAAGATGCTTCCGATCACAGTTCCCACCGGCAGGGAAACCTTCCTAGCGGATTCATTTTTGATCAGTACTCGGAAAGTGTTAATTACCAATGCCCCACTGGGCACAACCATTGGATGAACAAACACATCGGTCGGGAAGTTGACTGCTGTTGAGGACTCCATCATCAAAATTTCTTGATCAACTGGATTTTTCAAATCTACTTTGCACACAACCCATATGACACCCTCTGCTGGTAAGAGCAACGGACCTGGTCCCATCCAACGGACACGACCAGCTTCTTCCTCAACTGGGGAATCAATATTTTCAGCCGTAATCTGATCTTCTTTCCCATTAACTCTCAGACCAAGTGCATTCCTGACCTCTGCTTTGTCCCCAAACTGGTTCAACAACCATCGGACATGGCTGGCATTTGTGCCCACAATGATGGAAGTCTTATCGTCTAGTCCTGAAGTGGGACATATGAGAGCTAAGACAGAGACTGTTTTACTATCTCCCAGCACCTCAGCGGGATATTCAAGGTCAACCACCACATACCCACGGTAAGGGTAACTAACCTCTGTTTCACTTAATCCCCAGATGGATAGACCAGATACGGGATGAATTGAAATGTCAGATAAATACTCTTTGTACCAGGGCTCAAATATTATTGTCACTTGCGACCCACTAACCATTAAGGCCGTACATGGTTGCCCATTTACTTTTAAGGGCACCAGACTAGGCGGTCCAACCAGCCAAACAGGAATGCCTGTAGTCTCGGGCACATCAATTGCACTTCTTTTGACTGAGCAGTTAACTTCACTTGATGAGGCATCTCCTGATGGTTGATTGCTCTTTGTCTGCTTCAGATCTTGAATCAGTCTTTTGACCACTTTAGTCTGGTTCTCGCCATTTGAACACTTTGCAGCAAAATGTCCAGCCTCTCCACATCTGTAACAAATGGACTCATTTGAGTCTTATCTGGGTTTTTGAGGGGAGCTTTTGACTAACTTCGACATCTTAACGACTGACACCGCAGCTTGTGGTTCCGCCACTTTATGGACCAATTTCTGTTGCACGGATTTTAACTCTTTCCTCAAAGCAGCTATTTCTGGCTCAGAAATGCTGTCTGAGATTCTGCACTCGGGGGAATTTTCACAGTACCGTGTGAAGCATTGTCGTGGGGGTAGACACCACAGCAGCTACCAAGGACTTCAATTCCTTTATCTCAGCCTTTGACTGTTGGATTTCTGACTGTTTTGCATCCATTTCCCGTTGTATGTATGCACTTTGTACAACAGCACCCATCTTTCGTCTTGAGGATTCATATTCGTCCTTGGTGCGTCTGTCCTTTAACAGCTGAAGGAACGTGGGTTGGTTTTCTTTGCGCTCTCTAAGACGAAGCTTAAGTCGCATCATGTCAGAACCAATAGCGCCACGCAACAGCTGCTCTAACCTTACTTTGTCAGCACACGTGACAGGAATACCACCTCTCTGAACCACCCTATTCAACGACTGTTCTAGCCACCTGAGGAAGTCAGAGAGCTTCTCCGCTGTAACAAATGAAAGGCAAAATATGACTCATCTCCTGATTCAGCTGTCCCAAAAGCATGCTTAAGTGCTTCTAAGCAGTCTTCTGGGCTGACAGAAGGATCGCTGGATCAGGCTGCTTGGACAATATCAAGTGCTGGTCCTCTCAAACTCTCCATTAATCTACGCCTTTTCCCTTTTGGAGAGCCTTCACACTCTTCTCCATGAGCTGTGCTTGACCTAACCAGTGTTCAAATGGTTCCTCTCCATGTGGAGTGGGCAGCAATCCAGAAGAAGTTCGTAATATGCGGTAGCTTCCATTATCACTAAAATCTTTGGTCTTGCTGAGTAATTCATTAACAACTTGTAGTAGGGCTGCTGTAGATTTGGTCACATCCTCTTCCGGGGAAGATGATGTAGATTTCTCATTTCTGTATGTGCCATTTGCTTGTTGTTGTCCGGATGACCTCTGACTTGCTGCATTGGTCTCCAGGCCTTTATCTCCTGTGATGACAGACCATGGTCCACCACCATCAATGGAGTACACATCAAAGGGAACCATTTCTCTCATCACAGCTTCTTTACATTCACACAAAACCAGGTACCGGTTCTGCTGCAGGCTGGAAGTTCGCCCTCTGACACGCACACGTCCAAGACTCTACACTGTTTCTATTGTTTCTTGGATGGCATCAGTATTTACTTCTTCATGCATGAGCACCAAGACAGCTTGAGCCAGATCTAATGATCATCTTAACTGTTTTACCAACTCAGTCTGTGTATTTATTTTAGAACTAAAGCTATCAAAATTTACCAGCACAAAATTTGACAAAATAAATGCACAAATAAATTTCACTAGTATCCCAGCGGTGTCTCCAAATTATGTAGTGCCTCTCCAGTATAAAATACTTCGACAAGGTTGCCACCTGAGTTCTTTCCTCACTCCAAAGTAGGAAACTAATAAATTAACTCAATGGTAATTACTCTAAATGGCTATTACCACTTTACTTGTGCATTTAATTCTCTATCAAAAAGTCTCAGAAATAATGTTTCCCTTTTGAGTATAGGTTAACTAATGTAGCTAACCCAGCTATCATATAAACTCCCCACTTCTAACTGTCTTGCAGATGGGCAAATATTATACCTGGTTATGGAACAAAAAGTGTGAATATTTAATAACAAAATAAAGGTTGGAAATGCAAATCTCTTTACTCAACAAAGTCATTCAGTAAATAAATTGAACAAAACAGGTACACACTGCACACATAAGCTAAGCTTAGGGCTCAAACAAAAATGAATCTAGTCGGCAAAGCAAACGAAATTCAAACTCCAATGTCGCTGTGGTGCTTCCTCAGGTAGGAGTGAAGAAAGGTGAAGGTGGTTTTTCCTCTCTCCAGTGTCCTCACAGTCCTGGTCCTTTTTTCACACCGTCCAGCTTTCTCTCTCTCTCTCTCAGTTTGACAGATATTCCACCACGTTGCATAAAGAAAACCTATAACCTCATTGCTACTCTCTCATACTGAACTTTTACCTGTACCAATTTTTAACCGGGTTACAAAAAGTTAAAGTGAAATACAGCTATTGAAAATGTGATCATTTTGAATTAACTGTGAATTTTACAACACAAAATTTTCAGTGGCATTTTTAATTAAAATCCTGGTGGTACATATTTACTTCCATATGTTATGACCACTGAGAGAATTAATGCTAAACAGTAATGCTTTGGCAGTCTGAAGAAATATAATCTTTGTAAAGGAGCATTAATTGATACAGCTCTTCTACTATCAATCATAGTATATTTTGGCACTCAAAACAGTGAAGAACATTTCTAAGCTTACTTTACAAGTAGAAGAACAAGCTCAGCTTTGGGGCTAAAGTTGTAAACTAGTAGTAGTAGTAAACTGTGAGAGGCGCTACTGCGTGACTTGACATAAACTCTTGGCAGTTGTGTTGGCCACACGGTATTTCAGATCCTACCTTGTGACGTGACTTTCACAATTAGGATCGACCACGCGCCACTACAATTGTTGATGTCTTTCAAGGAACCGGAAGGACAGGTAGCACGGTGGATGGAGGAGCTGCAGTCTTTCAACGTCAGCGTGGTTCATTGGGCCAGGTCTCAATATGTCAATGCCAATACCCTTTCTTGGAGACCGTATGCTATGGATGACTGCGGCTACTGTGATCAGCAGGACACTAGGGAGATGGAGCTGTGTGGAGGTGAGACTTCTGGCGGGTAATCATGCTGCACTTTAGAGGCGGTAAATGCTGCAGAGTGGGCAGTCAAGCAAGAGGAGGACAGTGATATCAGTCCAGTGCATTGGAAGGTTTTGAGTGGTACACGGCAATCTTTGAAAAGTGTGATGGGACTGCTTGCAGTCACAAAAGGCCCTTGGAGTAAGTTTGCAGCATTACCCATGAGTGATGGCATAATGCAGCGTGCATGGAAGGAGCCAGCCACCGGGGAAGGGAGGTGACAAGTGGTGGTGCCCAAATCCGATCCCTCAGAGATGCTTTGTTAGAGCACGTCATGGTGGCATCAACTCAGGGCACTTTGGGAGCACAAGGACCCTTCGTCAAAAGCGCCAAGGGTTCAGATTGGGTCAGCACAGTGGAGATGTAGAGGACCTCTGCCAGCGCAACAATGGATGTGCAGCTTTCAAAGGACCCCAGGACCAGTCACATGCACCACCTCAGCAGCAAGAAGTTGGGCCACCAATGGAGTGGGTGGCTGTGGACATGATGGGCACTTTCCCTGTGACGGAAAGAAGGAACAAGTATGTGTTCTTTGTGATGGACTGTTGACGATCAAAACTGAAACTTGCCATAAAGATGATCAGAAATGAGGCCTACATAAAGAAAAATGAAAGCAAGAGGTATTTTTGAAACCTGCTAAAACTACATGCTAATGTCCACCAATGGTAAGCAGTTAAAATACTCAAAGAAAAAGAAAAAAATTTAATCTCAATCATCTTGGTGGTGTCAGTGAAATAAAAAGGATCCAGTATTCATGTGATAGCTAAAACATTGTGAAATTTCTAATTGAAATGAGGTAAAATACAACAAGATATCCACTTGATTACTTTACGTTTAGTGCCTGTGCTTACTGAGGCACGCCAAGTTTGTGTAGCTCCAAATAGAACCGACTGCTACTGACACTTATGATTAACAACTTACCCATCAAATGGTTCATGTATTTTACACTACTCACATATTGAAGAAACCATTATGGTCAGGAGGCAAAGAAAAAACTCACTTGAATGAAGGCAACTCACGCAGACAGCAGGCTGGACATTCTTTAAGTGTGTTGGGTGGAGTCTGCTAAAATGGGCTGAGATGTAGTTCGAGAAATAGATGTACAGAGTAAATAAGGAATGGGTAATGGATAAGGAAGCACCATGTAGAAAATTATCCATCCATTCATTTTCTGAGCCACTTATTCTCACAAGGGTCGTGGGAGTGCTGAGCCTATCCCACCTAACTAAGGGCTGGAGGAGTGGTACACCCTGAACTGCTTGCCAGCCAATTGTATTGTATAAAAATAATTATCCAATAATATTGCTTTGTTTTCCCATTATTTCTTTTGGTGGTGTTAAAAAAATAGATAAGGATATAAAAAAAAAAAAAAAACACGCTGGCTATTCTGGTAGTGCCAGACCATGTAATACAGCATGATCATATTCAACCAGGAGGTGTCCCTCTCTAGCTGTCTACCAGCGTGTCGGCTGGCAGCAAAACAACAATTGCACGAGGAATAATGTCTTCATTTGAGATTTATCAGTTAAAAAATGAGGTTTTGCGAAAGGTTACAGTGAATGTGTGTGGCTAGCTTTTCTGTTAAGAATGTCAATAAACCATGATGGTCTTTAAAGGTCAGTATGGCTGACTGAAAAGAAAAAGGTCAAAACCAGCAAACCCGCAAAGTTATTATTATTATTTTTTTTTTTACACAAAAGATTTCTTTGTTGACGGTATACTCAAATGATATTGTTCTGTCAGCTTGTAAAATTTATTCTTTTCTGGAGTAGCAACTAAAGACTTCCATATTTGGATGAGTGAAAATACGCATGCACATGAACTGTACTCTCTCCATTTATGCCCTTGCCACTCACATTTGGATAATGGATGTAATTACAAGTGGTCACTGTTGCAAATAGTTCTCGAGAATGTTACCACGGTCCTGTGGTAGCGTCACTAAATTTCTCCTTCAGCATCCCAATTATCTAATTACAGTTCTTGGTAAATGTGCTGACTTTTAAGTATTTTGTTGCAATGTTTTAAGCATTTTTTGAACACAGGTTCACATGATCATAAAATATTTCATCAGTGCATCTATGTCCTTTTTATGACACAAATGTAATTACATCATTTAGGGCTGCATGTACCTAATTGCCAAGGTCAAACCGCTCAACATTCAACATCACCACTATGCTGTAATCTTTAGTCTTTTGTCTCCAGGTTGCCTTCAGTATGGCAGAGTGCCAACAGTGGGTCACTCATTACAAGATCAGTCACATGGACGAGACCCCAACAAGTTCATTAAAGGCCCTATTTAATCTTGTGTATATTGGCACTTATTCTATACTTCTGGACTTGTAAATTATTTGTACATGAAAAAATTCCCCCCAAAACAGACTAAATAATGATTTTAGGTTTGTTTTCTGATTAAAGAGTTGATTGTCATGGTCATGCAGCAAGGGACTGGACCCAAATGCAGGACTCCTGGGCAAGGACATGATGTTGAGGGTGGTTTTTTTCCAGGCTAACGTCATACACAAGTAAGCAGTCCAAAAAAGGCGGAAGCACTAAAATGGGAGGCTACAGGCAAGATACAAAAACATGAAACGAGGTCTGATGACTATGAGGCAAAACTTGGAAACATGAACAAAACCAAGACTTGACTAGGATGGCACAAGAACACTGTCAGGAAGGGAAGCGCTACAAAAAGCTTGTGTACTCACGCATGATGATGCAGTCCAACACACAGAAAACACAACGACCTGGGAAATGCTAGAGACAAACTCAAGGCTTAAATGCCTGGTTTAATTAGCCTCCATACGGTCCAGGTGTGGAGCTGCTGCCAGAGGCAACTCCACCCAGGGCAGTTGCTTGGCTATGTCCCTGAGAGTTGATGTTCAATTCACCAATTACACTTACAATTCAACTGAAACATATACTGCCAGTTTTTTGTCTAGTCTTTATTGTCACATTCTGCTGGGCCAACTCGGAATCAGTAGCCATGCTAATGTTCAACATTCTCTGTTCAACAGTGTAATGGTAAAGTTAAATGTCTGATACCATTTGTATAAGATTTTTGTTTTCAGGACACAAGATTTCTGTAACGTCACTGAGGCATTTTAAAAACAAAAATTCCCCTTTATTGTATGGCTTTTTGGCCATTGCAATGTCCAAGCCAGTTGATATGATGCAAATTTTAGTCTTTCGATGATTCATTATTTATTTCAAAAAACACATCTGCTTTTCTGTCTGATTTTTCAGAGTTACTAACCTGTAACTGTGAAGTTCAATCCATTCTGAAAATTCCAGGTTGATGATAACGTGGAGTTAGTTGAAGTGTCGCTGAAGATTTGAAGCTTGCAATAAAATGCAATAAAAATGTTTTCTGACACAAAAGCCAGAGTGGCTTGGCGTTGCACTCAACTAAAAAATATGAACTCTCCCACTGTGGTAAAAACATCCTGTTCATCCAAATATTTCGGTTTAACTGAAAAATTGACAAATTACTTTCTCCAAAGCTCATGATCCAACTGGGAAACTTCAAGCTATTTTCATTCAATGTGCAAGCCAATTTTGTAAAAATACCGTGTTAACCTTTCCTGCTACGGTCGCGTGACCGTGGCTGGGATACGCAGGGGAGACGTATTCTCCCGAGCCGAGGTTGTCCTCCTCCGATAACTCTCTTCTGTCGTTGCGCAGCTCGCGCTGGTGGCGGCAACAATAAAGCTACCTTTCCCCAGTGGCCATTGCACCCTTTTTTTTCTTCTCACCCGCCTCACACACCTGTGCAGTCCTGTCTCACTTCGACGCACACGCCTACACACACTAAGCTTGTTCAATCAATACCTGTAATAACCGTAATAAACGCAAGCAAAGCACACTTGCAACAACCCTAATGAACTGAAAGCGAGCACTTACCCACATAAAAAAAAAGAACTTTGTGTTTTTTTTTTGTTTTTTTTTTATCTCTGACACTCATAATCTGTATTCCGAACCAATGCTTAGGGCTAAAGTTCTGCCCTTCTTAGAGCTTCAAGAAATTCCTCACAGAGGACGAGATTGTTAACAGTACTAGAATACACCGCTCCTTACCTCATTGTTGAAGATAGTTAATTTTCCCATGAGGGCAAATAACCGTCTTTCATACGTTTTCCCTCGATGCTGGCTGTGTGCAAAAGATGGAGATTGAAGATATTAGACCTTTACTAGTCCAGATAATTGATAAGCAAGTGCTCCTTCTCTAGTAGATGTCTCCTTTCTGGCCTGCTCTGTCCAACCCATCATTGATCCACCACTGGATAAAATGAGAGTCTATTATCTTAGCGATTACTTTCAAACCTTTTCATGTTATAATTCAGCCTATAGATCAGCCAGGCAGTGATGGAGTGCTCCTGCTGGCCTGCAACATAAGTTCGACCTGTACACTACATGAACATCCACCTCAAAGAGGCTCTGACCCCACTAACTCCATCTTCATCATTGTATCTCCTTTCAAGAAGCTTGTTTACCTATTCATATTGCCAGTCCCCTCTTATCACTCCACCTCCTCCATCAAAACACTCTTAGTAAAGGATATACAAGGACATACACACACTCACACGCACAGACATACTTGCTGATGTGCACTATAAGGACATTCAGCTCGTGACCTGCACACACACACACACACACACACCACACACACACACACACACACACACACACACACCACACACACACACACACACACACACACACACAAGGAGTCCTACAGTTGCGATTTAACTCAAATTAGAAAGTTAGAAATACAAATGTACACAACTCAACTTTGAAAATAACCATATTACTAGTCACAAAGCACTCACTGTGTTTTTGGTGCACATGATATGTTTAATAGTCTTATAACACTTCAGACAGGTCTTGGCTTGTCTTGGCCTTAAGACCACATTTTGAATTTTTTGGTCTCATCTCGGATTGGATTTCCAAAAGTCTTGTCTCAGTATCGGACTTTTTGGACACATGATATTTGGCCATGACCGGTTGAGGCCAGCACTAAAAATTCTTCAACTTCATTTGTGTGAAATAAAACAACAGATAACTTCAATTCATGTATTACTAACCTTCAACAGTCCTCATAATAAAACTGCCAATTGCAGGTCATTGCAACCTCTCCCCTTTTGCTCACAAACTAAGTGAAAGGTGCAAGACAAGATGTAAAAATAATACTGAGCAAGGAAAAACCAGGAGCAAGTCCGCGAACTCAGTCATAGCTAAATTTGGCTTCCTCAAAAACAAAGACTTCATATGTAAAAATATGCATAAGAAAGCACACCATGGTGTAAAAATGTCTTCAACTAACTGAAATGGCTGGGGCAATGTCAAACTGTCATCCATCCCACCCTCGCCCCTCCCAAATACCCACCCTCCCTCCATCCATCCATCCATCCATCCATCCATCCATCCATCCATAAATCCATCCATCAATTTTCTGAGTAGCTTATCCTGAGAGGGGTCACGGGAGTGCTGGAGCCTGTCCCAGCTATCACCAGGCACGAGACGAGACGAGGTACACCCTGGAATGGTTGCAAGCCAAGCCAACAGCCTGATGGGTGTGAACAGTTTTCAAATGAAAGTTTATTTTCATTCAAGAGTGCCAGGTTTTGTTAGGGACTTCCAGGATAGAACCCATCTAAACCCACTATATAGGACCCTTCATAGGATTGGGGACTATCACAAACACAGACACTACAGATTTTTCTCTCCTGGTTTCGAGAATGGTGCAGCGAGCTACAAGAGTGGACTGAAAAGGTGGCAATAATGGAGAAATGAAATGCCAGTATTTTGAGGGTAATAGCTTGCCAGCAACAGACAGTATTAAAAAAAAGAATTATAAACTAGTTAATTTATAGAACAATGAATTTAGTTTTTTAATTATGAATTACAAACTAAAGTATTAAATTTATGGAAAATGAATTGAAGTTGGATTAATTTAAAATTTCTAATCACTGCAAACAAAGACATTCATCATTCCATATTCTACTTGCTCGGCGAGGTACAGCCTGGGCTGGTAGCATTTAACATGCTGTGTATATATATTTATATATATATATATATATATATACATATATATGTACAACCATTGACATTGCAACTCCAATTACGTGGGAGAAAAGCCACAGCAAATGTAGAAAACCCACACAAACTTCATACCAGAAGGCCTGCTAGTACAATTTGATCAGAAAATATTGAGGCAGATAAGATGCATTAAAGCACTGGGACAGAGTGTTGCCCAAATAAAGAACTCATCATACATTTCCAACAGATCATCAAACTAAACCCCCCCCACCCAAAAAAACCCCAAAACATTACATCTTGCTCGAGTTAACAAACACTGCCAATATAGTTGTCCTTATCAAAGTCTGCACCCCCCCCCCAAAAAAAAAAAAGAAAAAAAAAAACCTCTTCCAACACTTTTCCCCCCAGGTCAGACAAAAAACATATAACGCTCCTCAAAAGCAATTGATCGTGGTTACATTTTCATTCATTCCTCTTCTACTGCTTCTCCGAGGTCAGGTCGCGGGGGGCAGTAGCTTTAATGGATACACCCAAACTTTCCTTTCCCCAGTAATTTCAACCAGCTCAGGTCTTCTTTTTTTTCTTTTCGGCTTGTCCCGTTAGGGGTTGCCACAGCGTGTCATCTTTTTCCAATTTAGCCTATCTCCTACATCTTCCTCTATAACCCCAACTGTTCTCATATCTTCCCTCACAACACCCATCAACCTTCTCTTTGGTCTTCCTCTCGCTCTTTTGCCTGGCAGCTCCATCCTCAGCACCCTTCCACCAATATACTCACTCTCTCGCCTCTGGACATGTCCAAACCATCGAAGTCTGCTCTCTCAAACCTTGTCTCCTAAACACCCAACTTTGGCTGTCCCTCTAATGAGCTCATGAACTCATTTCTAATCCTATCCATCCTGCTCCCTTCTAGCAAGAACCTCAACATCTTCATTTCTGCCACCTCCAGTTCTGCTTCCTGTTGTCTCTTCAGTGCCACCGTCTCTAATCATCATGGCCAGCCTCACCACTGTTTTATAAACTTTCCCCTTCATCCTAGCAGACTCTTCTGTCACATAACACATCAGACAACCTTCCGCCAGCTGTTCCAACCTGCTTGACCCGTTTCTTCACTTCTTTACCACACTCACCATTGGTCTGGATTGTTGACCGTAAATATTTGTAAATATACCACTCTTCCCCCTCCACCCCTCTTATTCACAAACATATATTCTGTTTTACTTTGGCTTGTCTTCATTCCTCTCCTTTCCATGCATGTCTCGATCTTTCTAATTTTTCCTCTGCATGCTCCCTGCTTTCACTGCATATCACAATATCATCTGCGAACATCATGGTCCAAGGCCATTCCAGTCTAACGTCATCTCTCAGCCTACCCATTACCACAGCAAACAGGAAGGGACTCAGAACTGATCCTTGATGCAGTCTCAATCTTAAATTCTTCTGTCACACCTATGGCACACCTCACCATTGTTCTGCTGCCATCATACATGTACTGTACTATTTTAACATACTTCTCTGCCACACCAGACCTACGCATGCAGTACCACAGTTCCTCTCTTGGTACTGTCATAGGCTTTCTCTAGATCCACAAAGACACAATGTAGCTCCTTCTGAGCTTCTCTGTACTTTTCCACTAGCATCCTCAAGGCAAATAATGCATCTGTGGTACTCTTTCTAGGCATGAAACCATACTGTTGCTCGCAGATACTTACTTCTGTCCTGAGTCTAGCCTCCACTACTCTTTCCCTTAACTTAATTGTGTGGCTCATCAACTTTATTCCTCAATAAGTCTCACAGCTCTGAACATCGCCTTTGTTCTTAAAAATGGGGATTACAACACTTTTCCTCCTATCTTCAGGCATCTTTTCACCTGCTAGTATTCTGTTGAATAAGTTGGTCAAAAACTCCACAGCCATCTTTCCAAATTGCTTCCATACCTCCACCGGTATGTCATCACGACCAACTGCCTTTCCATTTTTCATCCTTTGTAGTGCCTTTCTGACTTCCCCTTTACTAATCATTGCCACTTCCTGGTCCTTCACACTTGCCTCTTCTAGTCTTCCTTCTCTCTCATTTTCTTCATTCATCAACTTCTCGAAGTATTTTTCCATCTATTTAGCACACGACTGACACGAGCCAACACATTTCCATCTCTATTCTTAATCATCCTGACCTGCTGCACATCCTTCCCATCTCTATCCCTCTGTCTGGCCAACCTGTAGAGATTCTTTTCTCCTTCTTTCGTGTCCAACCTGGTGTACATGACGTAAAATACCTTTGCCCCAAGTCACACCTCAGTGTATTCTTTCTGCCTCTCCTCAATCCTCTCCATGTCTCACTTCTTCTTCGCTAATCTCTTTCCTTGTATCACTTCCTCTATTTTGGGGTTCCACCACCAAGCCTCCTTCCCCCCTTTCCTACCAGAAGACACACCAAGTACTCTCCTTCCTGTCTCTCTGATAACCTTGGCTGTAGTAGTCCGGTCTTCCATGTGTTTCACATGCCCATCAAGAGCCTGTCTCACCTCTTTCCGAAAGGCCGCACAACATTCTTCCTTTCTCAGCTTCCACCACACGTTTCTCTGCTCTAACCTCGCCTTCTTAATCTTCTTCCCACCACCAGAGTCATCCTACACACTATGCTGTAAAGCTACACTCTTCGCTACCACGACTTTGCATTCCTCCTTCAGATTACATTGTCTGTACAAAATATAATCCACCCGCGTCCTTCCACCTCTGTTCTTGTAGATCACTCTATGTTCCTGCCTCTTCTGGAAATAAGTGTTCCCTACAGCCGTTTCCATCCTTTTTGCAAAGTCCACCACCATCTGTCCCTCAAACTTCCTTTCCTGGATGCTGGACTTACCCATTACTTCTTCATAGCCTTTATTTCCTTCACAAACATGTCCATTACAATCTGCACCAATCACAACTCTCTATCTGGGATGCTGAGAACATTCAAAGTCTCTGCACGCTAGACTCTGTGGATTCCTCTTCTTCTTGTGCTGATGAATCTGGTTTCCTCCTCTTCTCTGTCTTCCTCCCACAGTAGCTGAATTTCCACTGATGCCCTGCAGGTTTGCGGTGCCATGGGCGGGGGTTATCAACCTGGGCCACGACCAAGCCGTATGGGATTCTTTTGATGAACGCTCATATTTGTTTTGGCACAGTTTTTACGCCGGATACCCTTCCTGATGCAACTCTCTGTCACGACCCATCGGAACGGAGGTAGGACCCAAATGCAGGAGGACACGGAAGATGCAAGGTAGTTTAGGGAAAAACGTTTATTAATCCAAGGTCGGGGATCGGGCAGGCAGTCAGGTGCAGCAGCGGTAGTTGGGACGTCGGGCCAAGAGAGCAGGTGAGCGGGGAGGCAGGAGTCAGTACACGGGAGCTTGATCAAGGCAGGCAGAAGTGTCAAAGGAGTCAGGCTTATGGGGTCGGTCGGAGAACAAGCCGAGGTCGGTACACACGGGTTGACGATCAGGGATATGAGATTGCTGGAACGGGACATGAACCTCAACGATCTGGCCGAGGACCAGTCGTCATCGGGGTCATATATATATTAACAGGATAATCAGCCCGCATGAGGCGCAGGTGTGTGCCTCCCAATTAGCGCGACCTCGCGGGCAACCGCACAGCCCGGGCTGGAGCGCCAGGATCATGGCACCCTCTGCATTTATCCGGGCTTGGGACCGGCCTACAGATTGTACTGACTTGTGCCCCCATAGAGCTGCAGCTCAGGTCATCCTGAGATATTCCTAGGCTAGCCAAGAGACATAGTCTCCCCAGCATGTCGTGGGTCATCGCTGAGGTCTCCTTCCGGTGGCGCGTGCCCAGAACACCTCACCAAGTAGGCGTCCGGGGGGCATCCAAATCAGTGCCTGTGAGGGTAGGATTGTTGATTGACTGGTAAATTGAGAGCTTCGCCTTTCAAGTTAGCTCCTTCTTTACTGCGATGGGCCGATACAAAGTCTGCATCACCAAACTGCCAGTCAACCTCCTGCCCCATTCTTCCCTCACTTGTGAAAACAAACCCAGGATCCTTGAATTGGGGCAGTATCTCATCTCTGACCTGAAGAGGACACACTTTCTGACTCCTTTTCTGACTGAGAACCATGGTCTCTGATTTGTAGGTGCTGATTATTATCCAGGTCTCTTCACACTTGGATCCAAACCACTCCACTGGGTGTTGGAGATCAGGGTTTGATGATGCCAACAGAACTATGTCATCTGCAAAAAGCAGAGATTAAATATTGAGGACACCGAACGGGACCCCCCTACGCCTCGGCTGCAGCTAGAAATTCTGTCGATAAATGTTATTGACAGAATTGTTGACAAAGGGCAGCTCGTCCACTTACTGCTGGCAATGGAGACCAAACTCTGACACCGATTGTACTGGGACTTAACACCCTATGTCAGGGGATTCAGTACCTCATACTTCACAAAACACATGTAGACAGGTTGGTCAAACTCCTGCGCACCCTCGAGGATCCTACCGAGGGTGTAGTGCTGGTGGACTGTTCCAAAGCCCGGCTGAAAACCGCAGTCCTCTTACTGAGTCTGAGATGTGACTTCCCGATGGACCCTCTTCTCCAGCACAACTAAATAGACCTTACCAGGGAGGCTGTGGTGTGTGATCCCCCTGTAGTTGGAACACTTCCTTGTGTACTCCTTTTTATAAAGGGGAACCACCACCCCAATCTGCCAATTTAGTGGCACTGTCCCCGATGACTGCACATTGTTGATAAGGGTTGTCAATCAGGATAGTCCACAACATCCAGAGCCTTTAGGACCTGTGGAAGAATCTCATCCTTCCCCGGGGCCTTGCCATCGAGGAGCTTTTTCACCACTTCGGTGACCTCAATCCCAGAGATTGGAGGGTCCACCTCAGAAAACCCAGACTCTGCTTTCTCTTGGGAAGACGTCTCGATGGAATTGATGAGCTCTTTGAAGTATTCTTCCCACCGATTCACTAAGTTTTGAGTTGAGGTCAGTAGCCCCCATCCTCACTCTACACAGCTTTGACGGTGTACTGATTCCCCCTCCTGAGACGCCAGATGGACCAGCATTTCCTTGAAGCCATCTGGAAGTCTTTCTTCATAGTCCCACCAACCTCCTCCCATTCCAACAAGCACAAAGTCCATCCATCCATCAAGTTTCTTTGCCGCTTATTCTCACAAGGATCGTGGGGACTGCAGGACCCTATCCCAGCTGACAACGGGCAGGAGGCAGGGTACTCCTTGAACTGGTTGCCAGGCAATCACAGGGCACATAGAGACAAACAACCAATCGCACTCACAATCACACCTAGGGGCAATTTAGAGTGTCAAATTAATGTTGAATGTTTTTTGGGATGTGGGAGGAAACCGGAGTTCCCGGAGAACATGCAAACTCCACACAGGCGGCTCTGGGTTGATTGAACCCAGGACCTCAGCACCGTGAGACCAATGTTTTCCAGCTGATCCACCGTGCCGCCGAAGCACAGAGTCTTTGATGCTTATTGAGTCTTTGAATAGGGAATATGACTGATGTCAACTGCCATCATGGAGAACAAATACTAATCACATGATCAAAAACTCGGTAGAAAAGCATCTGCATGCGCTTACCATTGTGGGTGTACTCATGCACCAAAGCGTAACAATGATTAATTTTTCACAAAAAGCCTCACTCAAATTTATCCAATCTATCTCTTTTAATGAGTCATGACCATAAAAAATATCCAAACTTTCAATATTGGGATGGCATACTTGTAATACTACATGACTCTTACAGAATAAGTGATGAAACAGAGCTTTATGTCACGACCCATCGGAACGGGAGTAGGACCCAAATCCAGGACTCGGACGATGAAAGGTAGTTCTGGGAGAAACGTTTATTATTCCGTGGTTGGGGATCGGGCAGGCAGTCAGGTGCAGCAGCGGTAGTTGGGACGTCCGGCGAAGAGAGCAGGTGAGCGGGCAGGCAGGAGTCGGTACACGGGAGATCGATCAAAGCAGGCAAGAGCATCAAAGGAGTCAGGCTTACGGGGTTGGTCGGAGAACAGGCGAAGGTCGGTACACACGGGTTGTCGATCAGGGATACGGGAGTACTCAAACGGGACATGAAGCTCAACGACTCAGGCCGCAAGAGGCGCAGGTGTGCGCCTCCCAATCAGCACCCGCACCGCCCGGGCTGGAGCGGCAGGATCATGACACTTTACAACAATTCTCAGACCGTCGATTAGTTCTTGAAATATTTTCAACACTTTTATTTGGTTAATAATGTGCAAAAGAAAAAGTGGGCACAGAACAAATATTATTGATTGTGGGAAAAATAGGAAATTATATTAAAATGAATTAGCGGCATGGTTGCTCACCTGGTAGAGCGTTGGCCTCACAGTTCTGAGGTCCTGGGTTCAATCCCAGACCCGCCTGTGTGGAGTTTACATGTTCTCCTCATTCCTGCATGGGTTTCCTCCGGGCACTTTGGTTTCCCCCCACATTCCAAAAATATGCAACATTAATTGGACACTCTAAATTGCCCCTAGGTGTGATTGTGAGTGTGGCTGTTTGTCTCAATATGCCCTGCGATTGACTGGCAACCAATTCAGGGTGTACCCCGCTTCCTGCCCGTTGACACCTGGGATAGGCTCCAGCACTCCCCGCTACCTTCGTGAAGATAAGCGGTGAAGAAAATGGATGGATGGATGGATGGATGGATTAAAATGAATCTCACTGTTCTGACCCACCTGTGTGGAGTTTGCATGTTCTCCCCGTGCCTGTGTGAGTTTACTCTGGGCACTCCGGTTTCCTCCCACACTCCAAAAACATTACAACATTAACATCTAAATTGCCCCTAGGTGTGCCCCTTGTGAGTGTGGCTGTTTGTCTCACTGTGCCCTGCGATTGGCTGACAACCAGTTCAGGGTGTACCCTGCCTCCTGCCTGTTGACAGCTGGGATAGGCTCCAGGGCTTCCCATGACGCTTTTGAGGATAGGCAGCAAAGAAAATGCATGGATGATTTTAAAAAAATTACATTTGGACTTTTTATCTTTGTGACTGACAATGATATACTGTACTGTACTGTACTATCTCAACGGACATTTTTTACGCTCTCACACTATACTGTGGAATGCAGGACTTGGACAACTGCTATTGCTGTTTAGGCTTCTTTTATCACTCATACGGTAACATTTTAATGATGTGGTTAAAGGTAAAGGAACTCTTCATGTACTGTACAGTATGTCTCAAGGTTGTATGGTTTGGAATTCCAAACTCAGCTATACTTTTTCTCTCTGGAGTATGCATGTTTGACCAGTCCACAACATAGCCAGCCATCTGCGATATATTCCAGTCCAACAATTCAACAATGGCACTTTTGATGACATGCACATGGATGGATGGGCTGCATTTAGACTGCATGTGGGCAAGTCTAAGAGGTACCTGGAGAAAACTGTGTGCTACCTGAGAACTTGACTGCTTTATGATGACTTTCAACAAGTAATACACTCAATGATAGCTGCAAGTTGTCACAAATTGGTCAATCTTGTTCAAAATTGCTACCCTGCTGGCCACTTGGGCCGTGCAAATAAAAGGACAAACATATCGTATAGATGGTAACACACTGTATGTTCCTGATGAGAGAAATTACAGGTGTGAAAATTATTCTGAATTTGTTTCTGGCTTGTTGGACAAAGGACTTACCTGTTTTAAGAGGTCTGCATAGCTCAAATTTGATATGAGATTTCAAAGAGAATACAATTCCTGTCAAATGTGTCCATGCCCATGTTCCAAACGGCTTATTCTCTCAAAATGGATTCTATCTAAATAGCTATCGAGGGGGACTACACCCTGAACAGGTCACCATTCAGTTGCAGGGTAGATACTGTCAACATTACACCAGTGAGGATTGAACCTAAACTGCCCGCACCAAAGTCAGTAGTGTGTACCACTACGCCATCAGTGACTCCTGTTGATTGTATAAGTGGATAAATGTGTCCATCACTTTAGGGGAATGTGTCTCGTAGCCAAGCGCAATGGTCACTTAAAGATCATCTTAAGTGACCTGCCATTAAAGGCCACTGACAGAATTGAGAAAATAATTCATCTGTGTCTGTTCCCTATGTTTATTCAACTTATTTTTCTCATTGATTTTGCAGTTCAGCAGCAAATACCCAACATTTAGTTTGGTCAATTCCTCTCCATCAAATTTCTGGGTCATTTGATTGCATAATGTGTTTATACTGTATACCAGGAATTCAGTGATCATTTAATCATGATGGATCTTCAGTTTTCAGTAAGACACTTTTCTACTCTTTAGGAGACTAATGGACGACTTTTAATAGACTGCATAATGAAAAATGTTAACACCACTGTTGTTATAAACACAAAATAATAATTATTTTTCAAGTTTAGAATATTTACATTTATGTTTTTCATTGATGTCTCCCCTGAGAGTAGAAAAAACACGATGTTCCAGAAACATGGTAAATGAAAGATGTGCTGTGACAATAACCATCTAATTAGTCTCGGGCGAACTATTAATGCAGCATACACTCAAGGATATGCCTGACACATCATTAAAAAGAAAAAAAAGACGCACTTGTATTTACCTCACCATGAAGTTAGAAATGGTAATTTCATTTCATTAATAGCACTTTGTGATATCTCATAACAATAATCTAAATCTCTCTGATTAGTCCTTGCATACATGATTCAGATGAAAGGCTGAGGGTGAATCGATTGTGGCGTCATAAATGGACGTTTGTCAGGGGATGGCCATAGTCAACAGGGACATCATCTTGGATGACATTAATCTGAAAGAGGAGAGGGGAGAGGTGGAAGGAAAGAGGGGAGGGATCTGTTGCTCATCCATGCGTTGACCTTCAAAACACCTTCATGAGACAATAACAACGTGATTGCCTCTCTTCCCTCTTGCCTGCTTCAACGTGGAGTGCGTTTCTCTCAAGTGTTTGTCCTTTAAAACTGTTCAACATGCAAATGAAAATAATTTATTCATGCTTTGATTCATTCTTGATTGATTCATTTTTTCATCCATGCCAGAGCCAATCCCAGCTATCTTCAGGTGAGATAGGGTAGAGCCTGAACCGCTGTCGAGCCAATCACAGGGCAGATAGAAACAAACAACCACTCACACTTATACATACAGGCAATTTAATATTCAATCAACACGCAGGGTTTTGGAACGTGGGAAGAAACCAGAATACCCGGAGAAAACTTACACACGTACGGCAAGAACTTCCTAACCCTACAAAAGCCAGGATGGATTTGAAACCCGGTCCTCAGAACTGTAAGGCAGAAACACTAACCAGCTGTTCACCGTGCCATCATTATTTATTACAACACCTAGAATAAACTATAATTAACCCCTTCCAGCATTTATGGTCAAATTTGAAGGAAGAATGTTGTTTCTAGATAGATAGATAGATAGATAGATAGATAGATAGATAGATAGATAGATAGATAGATAGATAGATAGATAGATAGATAGATAGATAGATAGATAGATAGATAGATAGATAGATAGATAGATAGATAGATAGATAGGAGGGAGATGACAGTTTCAGGGAAATGTAGGTTGATGGGCGTCTCAGAAAATAACCTCGTCTTTTTGTGTCCCCTTTTCATTTTCAACTTTAATGTTACAGTGAAGAAAATAACTATTTGAACACCCTGCTATATTGCAAGTTCTCCCACTTAGAAATCATGGAGGGGTCTGAAATTTTCATTGTTGATCCACTGTGAGAGATAATCTAAAAAGTAAAACCCATAAATCACAATGTATGTTTTTTTAACGATTTATTTGTGTGATACATCTGCAAATAAGTATTTGAACACCAGAGAAAACCAATGTTAATATTTGGTACAGTAGGCTTTGTTTGCAATTACAGAGGTCAAACGTTACCTGTAGTTGTTCACCAGGTTTGCAAACACTGCAGGAGGGATTTTGACCCACTCCTACACATATATCTTCTCTAGATCAGACAGGTTTCTGGGCTGTCGCTGAGAAACACAGAGTTTCAGCTCCCTCCAACGATTTTATATTGGGTTTAGGTTTGGAGACTGGCTAGACCACGCCAGAACCTTGATATGCTTCTGACGGAGACACTCCTTGGTTTTCCTGGCTGTGTGCTTCAGGTCATTGTCATGTTGAAAGACCCAGCCACGACCCATCTTCAATGCTCTGACTGAGGGAAAGAGGTTGTTCCCCAAAATTTCACAATACATGGCCGCGGTCATCCTCTGCTCAATACAGTGCAGTCGTCCTGTCCCATGGGCACAAGAACACCCCCAATGAATGATGTTACCACCCCCATGTTTCACAGTAGGGATGGTGTTCTTGGGATGGAACTCATCATTCGTTTTCCTACAAACACGGTTAGTAGAATTATGACCAAAAAGTTAAATTTTGGTCTCATCTGACCACAAAACAAACAAAACTTTCTCCCATGACTCCTCTGTATCATCCAAATGGTCATTGGCAAACTTAAGACGGGCCTTGACATGTGCTGGTTTAAGCAGGGGAACCTTCCGTGCCATGCATGATTTCAAACCATGACGTCTTAGAGTATTACAACAGTCACCTTGGAAACGGTGGTCCCAGCTCTTTTCAGGTCATTGACCAAGTCCAAGGCTGATTCCTCACCTTTCTAAGGATCATTGAGACCCCACGAGCTGATATCTTGCATGGGGCTCCACTCCGATTGAGATTAACCGTCATGTTTAGCTTCTTCCATTTCCTAATGATTGCTCCAACAGTGGACCTTTTTTCACCAAGCTGCTTGGCAATTTCTCCGTAGCCTTTTCCAGCCGTGTGGAGTTGTACAATTTTGTCTCTGGTATCTTTGAACAGCTTTTTGGTCTTGGCCATGTTACAAGTTTGAGTCTCACTGATTGTATGAGGTGGGCAGGTGTCGTTATGCAGCTCACGACCTCACACAGGTGCATCTGATTCAGGATACTACAAGTAGTGGAGGTGGACTTTTAAAGGCGGACTAACAGGTCTTTGAGGGTCAGAATTCTAGCTGATAGAGAGGTGTTCAAATACTTTTTTGCAACTGTATCACACAAATAAATCATGAAAAAAATCCTACATTGTGATTTCTGGATTTTTTTTTAGATTTTCTCTCTCGCAGTGGACATGCACCTACGATGAAAAATTCAGACCCCTCCATGATTTCTAAGTGGGAGAACTTGCAATATAGCAGGGTGTTCAAATACTTATTTTCTTCATTGTATGTTAATAAATGACATAAAATATAAATGTGTCATACTTGTGTCTTCCATGTTCTGCTTTGATTGTTTGTCCAGCCCTGTTAATTTAAATCGCTCACTTCTCTCCATGATCAGAGAGGTGTGGACTCTGACCACATTGCATTGCACACCGGTACTCATAGGTTTTATTTGCTAAAGCCCAGATTTTTTTTTCATATCACAGCCTCCTTCTTAAACCAACACTTGTGATCATCGCTCTCTCTGACCATGTGCCATTCTGTTGTGCCATTTAAACATATTGTGACACATTTTTCAAAATATGACCTCAAACAAGCAGAACGGTGGAACTGCTGGTCAGAGCGTTGACCTCACAGTTCTCAGGACTGGGGTTCAAATCCTGGCCCGCCTGTGTAGTGTTTGCATGCTCTCCCTGTGCCTGTGTGGGGTTTCTCCAGGCACTCCGGTTTCCTCCCACGTTTCAAAAACATGCAACGTTATTTGGACACTCTAACTTGCCCCTAGGTATGATTGCGAGTATGACTGTTATATGCTCTATGTGCCCTGTGATTGGGTGGCAACCAGTTCAGGGTGAACCCCGCCTTCTGCCCGATGATAGCTGAGATAGGCTCCAGCACTCCCGCTACCCTTGTGAGGATAAGCGGCTCGGAAAATGGATGGACTGATGACTTCGAAGAATCACAAAAAATTCTAAATATTGTTTGTTTGTGTTTTTTTCAAAACTGTATGTGCCTTTGCATCCCTAAAATTGGTTTTTATACACCACTAAATGATTTGGTCATTCCAAAAATTCACCCCATTGACAAAATGTACACCGCCCCCTCCAAATGTGTTGACAGCCCGTGTATGAAGTGAAATAGTCTAAATTGTACACATTTGTCATTAGGTCCACATTGGTATGATGTTTTCCTCATGCTGCAAACAATGCAAAATCACATTTATTATTTTATTATGTTTGATCAAGAATTATCAACTCTTCATTATATGTGTAAATGTTTTTTAACGTGTTTTTAGAGGAAAACATCTTTTGATACATTCACTCAAAACTTGATCACAATGTAATCATGTTATTCCCATGATTTATATTACTTTGAGAAGGTAATTGAAATACAGTAGTTACACTACTCTGAAATTTTCAATAGGGTACGTTGTAACTAACTACATTTCCAAAGTAATCTTCCCAACATTAATGATACGTCTCAATCATGTTAGTGCTCTTAAGTGGCTCAACAAAAAGGTCGGGAGGAGTTCACTATGATACAGTATGTTTTTTAATTGGGATCTCAGTTATGTATCCATGCATTATTTTCATGTCATAATTTATTGAAAATGATTTTGCTTGAGTTGCTTAAGTTTGAGAACGACTCCTCTGAAAGATGATCTTTACAGCAAACCAACCAATGACACATTCATCAAATATAGAGTTTGTCATTAAAACTGTTGTTTTTTTTTAAACAAATGGTTCAGTCATCCCCGCCCCCAAATAAATTTATTCATTTGTGGAAAAATTGTTGTGGATTCCTGGATGTGACCATGAGCACTTCTTGATTTTTTTTGTCACATATGAAAGCATATGGAATAATGAATGCAGAGAATTAACGAGGGGATGATGAAAAGGATTTAAATTTTCATTTTCCATCTCCATTTGAACAGGGCTGCCACCATTATGCATAATGAATTATTCAAGACATGTATGTGAATTATAGGGGATAGTTATGATAATTGAATAAAGGTGACGGACCTTCAATGAAATTGTATCTGATATGAGGAGAGGAACAAATACATTCTTTAGTGTAGCTCACATAAATGACTAAATCGCATTGACACAAAATGACCATTGCTGCTATTCACATTCATTGCTTTATGCACGTAAAGCACGCCAATAGACATCCGGTCCACTGTACTCCATAAAAAAGAGAGAGTGAAATAGAAGGACCATGTAAACATTTTTTTAAAATGAAAAAACAACTAGCATGTACACAGAAAGACCTCTTCTGGTGCTCAAGCCTCTGACCTTTTGTCCTGGATGAGGAAAATGTCCTCTCTCTTAGAGCCCATTTTTTCTTTCATTAATCAATACTTAAAAAAAAAAATCATATTCGTCACTTACTATCCCCCAAAATATTTTGACATCTGAGGGATATTTACTTGAATTCCAAGTAGGAATTGCACCTCTGGCTGATTTGGTTGCGCACTAGCCACTGAGCCAACATCCTCCCTCCTCCACTTAGCTGTCCTGATTCACAATGAGCAACAACTGGTCAGCCAAACCTCTCCAGCCTGGAGGTCTGACCCACAACAACGGACAAATGGATCATTAGAGTTACTCCGAGCTGAGTTTAAAAACATTTCAAATTTGAATCATTCATAATTTGTATTTACTATTCATAAATGTATTCAATTTGATCACTTTAGTTAACGTATTTGATTAGCATTTGCTGCGTTCACAAAATATGTATGTCGAATGCATCCTACTGCTTTATTTTTTCTCAAGTTTATAAATTTTGGCAATAGGTGTCTTTCTTGGGCTTAAAACACCTGCCTTCTAAAATCCCTGAAAAATAACATTATTTTATTCATCCATCAATTTTCTGAGCCACTTATCCTCACAAGGGTCGCAGGGAGTGCTGGAGCCTATCCCAGCTGTCAACAGCCAGGAGGCGGGGTACACCCTGAACTGGTTGCCAGCCAATCGCAGGGCACATTGAGACAGACAACAGTTGCACTCCCAATCACACTTAGGGGCAATTTAGAGTCTCCATTGAATGCATGTTTTTGGTATGTGGGACGAAACCGGAGAAAACCCACGCAGGCACGGGGAGACCATGCAAACTCCATACAGGTAGGGCTGGGATTTGAACCTCGTTCCTCAAAACTGTGACACCAACGCTTTGCAGCTGTTTCATCGTGCTGCCAAAATAATTATGACAATTTGTAGTTTTAATTTAAATCTGGAACATTGCACAATCATATTATATTTGAATGGAATCAGTGTGAAGTTATCAGTTTTGACCGATTCTGAACCTTCATATTAAAATGTCCCCTCTACCACAGCTACATAGAACATGCTTTGGCCATTGTTTTTGTATTGTTCATAATCAAAATACAAAGGAAATCTAAAAATGACTGCCAACATAGAATTGATCCAATCTATAGCTGGATGGAAGCATCTACTAGTTACGGGAAGTGTTAAGTCTACAGACTCAGACTGGGAGCAGAAGCAGCCTCTCGGGAATGTTGACAAATCCTCAAATATTGATTGGATGCAGGAGTTTCTGGGCACAGTATCCAAAGTGATCCCTTCAAAGCTTTGAGATGCTGCAAACAGAAAAGGTGGCTGCAGGGTATTAAGCGATGCGTCAAAGACATACAGTATGGAACGAGATGAGAAAATGCATGTCTCTCAAACAGCCTTAGCCTGTTGGTTTACAGGACACAGCAATATGCACCAATGGATGATTGATTGCTCAGGGACACATTATAGTTGTGTATGTGTGTGTGTGTGTGTGTGTGTGTTGGGGTGGTTCTTACCAGTGAGATGCTGGACTGTTTGTATTGACAGGGTAAAGGAAACTCCACCCTCGTCAGCAATACCGGTCAAGACAGTCAATCACTGTAGCATGACCTGATGCTCATCAGAGTACAGTACAGCTACACGCTAATTAAAAAAATTGCACAAACATATACAAATGTATAGACACACCTCGAATAACGTTTACATCTAATTGCAAACCTCCCAAATGAGCAAAAACAAATGCATAATCACAACCAAACTCAAGAAAGACCCTAAAAATGATCACAATCCCCCCCACCCTCTCCTCCATCGACACCCACTTTTCTGCAGTAACTATATCTGACCAACTGGGGGAAGTATATTTCTTTTGACAGCATGACAGCCTTTACTGTGTGTGCACGGTGATTTCTTGATACTTGAAAGGTGCTCACGACTATGATGGTAGGTTGACAAAATAAAGGAGATTAATGACATCAAGCATGAGAAAATTCAAAAGCGGACATGCTTTTTTAAAACACCGTTTTCAATATACTGCAAAATATAAAGAAAAAAAATCTTTGTTTGATATGTTATGAGAACAGAAATATTTTTGCATCTCAGCTGAGGGAAAATGACGGACTTGCATTTAATGAATGCAATCTTCATTCTATTAAATCCCTGTGGTGATCTCAGTGGTATTTTATACGGTCAGCGATTGATCGAGTGATCGCGACCCAACAGGGTCCGCTAACCTCATGTTCAGTTGAGACTAATGGTTATTGAGTGATATGTCAATATTAAGGAAGGACTGACCAGAGCAACGTGGGTGATGGCACTTATTGGGGAAGGGGTAGCCATCGTAACCTTCACCTCCCCTCCACATTAGATCCCCTGGATTCAACAATTTGATTCGACACAATAGTCGCTACGACAACACCATGCAGACATATATTATACATATTTGCTTTTTTAAGCACCAATCTCCTTGTCATTGTCACGTCATTATTCAAGCCGCTTATTCTCACAAGGGTTGAGAGAAAGCTTGAGCCAAGCCAACATCATTGACCTCGGATCTGACAAATGTTGATCTGGACGAATGGACAACATACAAAGCTAAAAGAGACTCCAAAATCATGCACTGCTTTGCCTTATGGTGAAACTTTTAGCTTCAAGAGTATATTTTCTTGCTTTTTCACATTTTGTAGTTGTCACATGGCTAAATACTCTTGCATTGTAGTGTTACAACCTGGCATATTTTTCTCAATCTTGTTCTAAGACAGACAAAAAGTATGGAAAATGAAAATATTAAATTCTCCATTAAAACTTATCCATAAGAAGCTCTGTCCATTAATTTCTTTTCCAGCTCCCAAGGAGACAGCTAGGCAAACACTGACCCGTATCTGCCCCTTCCCCCACGACCCCCTAAACTGACCTCAATCCCATCAACTCCCTGTGTTGACCCCCCCACCCCCTCCGTGCTCCATCCGTTGGCCCCTCAGTTCAAACGGCCCACCTCATTAGCCAAGCAACTGGTACCGATGCCCACCCAGGTCTTCATTTTCTCAGTGGGAACGATGTGTGAGATTTAGAAATTCCAAACACTTAAGATCTTGAGCAAATACTCGAGGCAAGCAGGGTCAGCCTGTTTCGGTAGGTAAAAGCGGGCAAGACACAGACATCTTTCTTTCCATCCTAACAACAACAACAGATCTGCATTTTTAAACTTTCACTTCTTTGTTGGCATTTATCCTGCTCTGCAATGGCTCCCTGGGGAAGGAGCTCACATAAACCAGTGTCTTTTATTTAGTTAGCTTGAGCCATTTACCATCTGGTTAAGACCCATGTGGAGAGTTCCAATACCCATCACCTCACTGCAAAGTTAAAGAATTGTCCTCAGTTGTTTTCTCAAATGAAAATGACAATGGTTTTAACAAACAGAAATTCAAAAATCATGCTAGCGTCCCTTAACTATGTCAACTTTTAATTTTGAATATGATAATTTTCAGTTTAACAATGCCATCTGTATTGATAAAAATGCATGGAAGTGCATGCAAGTGTTTGGTATTTTGATATTCTCCACTCAGTTTTCCTGGGAAAAGAGAATACATTTTGAAAAGAGAAACTGTAATTTAAGTACAAATCAGTGTTGTCATGGGATATTTGACAAACAGGTTGGTTTACCGTTTGTCTTAAAAAATAAACATAATTTCCACTTCTTGTTGTCGGAGCACAGTGATAAGTGGCGAGGCATCAGAAAGATTTCCACTTGAATGATACTAACATGCCATTCCTAGTGATGGTGGTATGTGAGGCAAAAAATGGATGGGGATGGGGGGATCAATGATAGTTAGATTGATGTACATAATTTTTACCATGAGGGGGATGACCTAAAAGTGTATTTGATAAATTCTAAATGAACATAATCTCTACAAAACTATATTATTACAAAAGTAAATACGATACTGAGTAGGAGTCAATTTATTGTTTTTGGATCAGCTTCTTTTCTTTGCCTTCCGAACATATTGATCACCAGACTTAGCTCCCTGCAGAGTTACTGCAGTGAGCTTTTTGTGTGAGGCTGTGCCCGGAGTTCTGATTAATAGACCACATTGTGAATTCATATGGGTCTGCATCATGAAATAGAATGAGCATTAAAGGGAATTAAAGAACAAAAAACATGAGATGGAATGGCTTGGCCGGGTGACCTTGGGCACGGGCTGTACTTTCTTTATTGATGGAGAGGAATTATATCGCTGCACGGTCTAATACTCTCTGACTGTTCTGGCCAATAAAACAGGAAGCCAACCTTGGAACAAAGCAGCGTGACAAGACCCTGCAAAAATCAAAGCATTAAAATGTTCTGGTCAATCAAACAGACGATCGATACTGTCTTTCTCTTTTGTCATTTGCATCAAACAAGGCCATGTTCAAACATTGCATAACCTGATGCAACAAGAATATAGGCTTTGTTCGCTGAACACAATCCCCAAGTGGATTTCTTCCTGAGTAAGGATAAGAGATAGGTGGGTACTGGAGTTAATGAAGGGGGACAACAGAGGGTGAGTTGTGGAGTTGACCATGAGAAGTGGAAAATTCAGTGGTGGTAAAGATAAGTCCAATGAAAGACTATTTCCATTTCAACCTGATACACGTATTTAGTTGTAAGTGTATGTAGATTAATAGTGGTAAATGATGCGTTCATGCTTGCACATATCTGGAACCAAATTTAAATAATAATAATAATCATCATCATCATCATTATCATTATGACCCTTCTATCCTTCCATCTATTATTAATTTACTTCATCTTTTCCAAGGTAGGGTCAAATGGGCAGCTGCTGAAGAGGGGAAGCCTAGCCTTCCCTCTCCCCAGTCACTTTACCCAGCTCTTCCAGGGGGATCCTGGAGTGCCTCCAACCCAGTTGGCAGATGTAGTCTCTCCAGCATGTCTCAAATCATCCCTGGGCTTCCTTCTGGTGGGACATGCCTGGAACACCTCATAAGGGAGGCCTCCATGGGGCATCATAATCAGATCCCTGAGCCACTTCATCTAGAGGCTTGACTTGAGGATTCCATTCACTTTCAATTTCTGATCCCCTCATCCTCACAAGGGTTGTGCGAGTGCTGGGGCCTATTCCAGCTATATACGCGCAGGAGATGACATGCTGTGGCGACCCCGAAAGGGACAAGCCGAAAGAAACATTCACAGGCAGGTTATATCCTGAACTGGTCACTAGGCAATCACAGAGCACATAGAGAAAAACAACCTTACACACTGACAATAACAAATTGCAAACAATGGTTATGAAGGCCACACACTGACATTTGCACCCTTTCCAGGAAGTACGCCAGCCATGGGGACAAAGGTAAGGAATTGCTCCCTTTTTTGTTATTGTTTTTTTTTCATTTATTTTTCATAGAAATATCTACTGTGATCATGATTTTACTACAAGTTTGTTCAGATGAGACATGGGGGTAAGCCACATTTGTGTAAGTCGCAAACAAGTCTTAGTTTATTACCTTAAAGTCAGACTCAAGCAAACAAAGTTGAGTCACCACCAAATTGAAGCAAGTCAGGTCATTACTTGATTCAAAAAGTCATCAGTCCTTATTCAAGTCAGACATTGTTGCTCAGTGTCAACGTATATTGAAGCGTTAATAAAATGATTTTCGCGAATAATACATCAAAAAGTACAAAATCAATTCCAATGAAGTTGGGATATTGTGATAAACATAAATACAATGATTTGCAAATCATGTTCAACCTATATGTATTTGAATAGAGCTCGCGCACCTACGTCATAAAATCACGTGACATCGCCATATTGTAAAAGCATTGTTGCAAGGTAATTCCGTTGAGACGAAACGAAAATATGTTTTATAGCACGACACCCAGAGTTTACCGAAACCATTACACATGGGAAGGTGATAATAAATGACGGTACGTGGAAAAATGATAGACACTTGGCATAGAGGACCCATATTTAATGCCGAAGTTGATGTTTTCACTGATAAGAAATTGGACTGTTAATTCGCTTCCGCTTGTCTTGGACAATTGGATCCACACATGTATCTGGTGAGTAAGTAGTCGAGATTTACACACAAAGGTTTGAAAGACTATTAGGTCTGGACGTATACATATACTTTGTTGCTGGATCTGTTCTCAATCAGGAATAAATCTCACAATGTGATGGACCCACTCATATTTTTTCAAAGAAATACCAATAATTAAATAAATGACCCCAGGTTTTATACAAACTCGCATTCATTAACTATGGCTAGAAAAAAAAAAAATAGGACAGAGAGTTGTCTCCTCCGTACACGGAAGCGTATTGCGGCCACACATTAACCTCTGTAAACCTCTGATCGACAGACTTTTTTTTTTAAATACACGTTGTTCTCAAATGAGTCAACTTGGCATTATAAATACTTCTATTTGAGATTGAGAAGAATAATTCCTACCTGAAATGAAGTGATCGCTCCACAGGTGTGTGTATTTGGTTGGGCACCATCCATCCCGTTTAATTGCCGAAATCCATCGATCTTTTCTGGTATTTTCCATAGAGTGATCTCTTTGAAGAACTGTTATCTATTGTGACAACTAACAGCACAATACTGTAGGTCTCGGGCATTGAGCAAAATGTGCTCCGGGTTCAGCTGACTCCCGAGCAGCTTTGTTTGACCGGCAACTCATCGAGCTTTTCTGGTCTTTTCAGCTGTTATTCTGTAGAATGACATCTTTGAAGAACTGTGTCATGTATTGTGACAACCAACAGCACAATAGGTCTCTGGCAATTTAAAAAATCTGCTCCGGTTCAACGGCTCCCGCACTGCAGAGCAGCTAGGTTTGACCGGCAGTATGAAGCCGTGCAGACTGTGATGTCACGTGCACGAGGTCTATATACTACCAAGACAAGACAATTAACGCTCAAACTGACAAACTTGATTATTTTTTAGCAAATTATAAGTAATTTTGAATTTTATGGCTGCAACACAGTCCAAAAAAAAAAAAAAAACTGGGACATGTGGCAGATGCAAAGACTGAGAAAATTGAGGAATGCTCATCAAACACCTGTTTGGAACATCCCACAGGTGTACAGGCTAATTCGGAACAGTTTTGTGCCATAATTGGGCATAAAAGGAGCTTTCCTATATTGCTCAGTACTTCACAAGCAACGATGGAGCAAGGTTCTTTGTGAACAAGTGTGTGATAAAATAGTCGAACAGTTTAAGGTCAATGTTCCTCAACGTACAATTGCAAGGAATTTAGGGATTTCATCATCAACGGTCCATAATATGATCAAAAGTTTCAGAGAACCTGGAGAAATTATTGTATGTAAGCGGCAGTGCTGAAAACCACCATTGAATGCCTTGATCTTCAATCCCTCGGGTGGTACTGCATCAAAAACAGACATCAATGTGGAAAGGATATTGCCACATGGGCTCAGTAACAATTCAGAAAAGGATTGTCAGTAAATACAGTTTGGTGCTACATCCATAACTGCAACTTAAAATTCTGCTATGCAAAGCAGAATTCATTTATCAACAATACTGAGAAACACTGCTGGCTTCTCTGGGCCTGAGCTCATCCAAGATGAACTGATGCAAGTTGGAAAAATCTTCTGTGGTTCGACGAGTCCACATTTCAAATTGTTTTTGGAAATTGTGTACTCCAGGCCAAAGAGGAAAAGAACCATCTGGACTGTTATGGATGCAAAGTTCAAAAGCCAGCATCTGTGATGGGATGGGGCTGGGTTGGTTCCAATGTAACTCACAATCAGTGAAGGCACCATCAATATCAATATCATCACCAAATGCTGAAAGATAGATAAATGTTTTGGAGAAGTAAAACCTCCCATTCCAGCAATGCCTTTTTTATGGACACCAATGCTCATTACAGCAAGAGAATGCCAAACCACATTCTGCACGTGTTATAAAGGTGTGGCTTCGTGGTAAAACGGGGCATGTACAAGACTGGCCTGCCTGCTTTCCAGATCTGTGGGCATTATGAAGCGCAAAATATAACAATGGAGACCCCAGACTGTTGAACAGCTGAAGCTGTACATCAAGTAAGAATGGGACAAAATTCCCCCTACAAAGCTTCAACAATTAGTGTCCCGTGTTCCCAAATATTGAATATTGTTAAAAGCAAAGGTGAATCAACACAGTGTCTCATTTTTTGGAACGTGTTCCAGTCATAAAATTCCAAATCAAGGGTTATTTTCTAAAAAAAACCCCAATAAATTATCAGTTTGAACATTAAATATCTTGTCTTTGTACTGCATTCAATTAAACATAGCTTGAAGATGATTTTCAAATCATTGCACTGTATTCTGTTTTTTATTTATGTTACACACCCAGCTTCATTGGAATTGGGGTTGTACAACTGACTCGACTTCACCAAAAGAACAGCACAAGGCATACTCATGTCCTCACATAAAGCTATGTGGGACAATCAAATGGACTCAATAGTTTTTTTTAAATGATAGTTTCCAGATTCTAGTCTATGTATTATCATTTTGTATTCAAACTTAAATGAATAACCCAAGTAAATCTTAGTTAATCTGTAATCAGCTATTGATGAACCTAACTATGAAGCTAACCTAGGTATTTTACCTGTGTCAGAAAGCTCACTAGACCTCCTAGATGTTGCGTTTTTTATCTTTGAGTGGAAAACCTTGCATGTCGCTGTTGTCTTTACCCCAATTTCATCTCAAAAATATCATCTAGGAATCCAAATGTAATCATTCTGAGCTCAATAAGGTAGCTTATACCCTTGTCTTTGGCTGGGGCAATGTGGACATAGCCCATATATACTGGTTGCTGGCGTTGCCAGATTGACGGCACAAAAATAACTTTCACTAATAAAAGGCGTACTATATTGACTGTATGACTTATAAAGTTATATAGTTAAAAACTTGAGTCGAGTCTCATGAATGTCAAGACCCAGTCAAGTTAAGTATTTCATAGGTTTTAGAAAGCAAGTTGGAACTCGTAAATCAGCAATTTGAGTCAACTCGAGTCCAAGTACTCGAGTCCCCCCATCTATGGTTCAGACTTCAGGTTATGTCAGTGTTGTATGAGGAGAACACCTTTACAAACCAAGAACACCCTGTACATCCTTATAACTTTCCCAATTTCAATCATTCTAATCAACCGTAGTACTTTTCATCTGCGTCTGTTGCTGCATCAAACATATTTTTATCAAACATATTTTTAGTGTGATGACAGTCGTCACTACATCTTTTTTACTAGCTGCCCATTTTTGGTACATGAATTGGAGATGTGACTGTACACTTCTATCCCTCTTCCACACTCTTCCTCCTCCCTTTGTCTTTCTTCAGGGCACTTGGGTATATCCTGCAAACTCTATATGTTAATGGCTGAGTGGTTGCAGTGTGTACATGAGTGATGAATGATGAGAAATCTAGCTGCTGTACTACATGGTGAGTCGACGTGTCATAGATAATGACTGCATCTCTCACCATGTGAGCCTTATACTCTATTTCATTGTAAAGACCAACCGATTTAATCTCTCAAATACTTATAGATGTGTTACTAGGGTGTCTACAGAGTCTGCATGGTCAGCTTCAGGAGAATGATTCCCTTAGCACACATTGCAATCACATCAAGGGCTCCTTTTCTCTGAAACAGTCACTCTATTAATGGTTTCTGTGCCATGTCTCCTGTGGCCTCGACATGTTAATGTGTATGGTACATTCTCCATCAGACACAGCTTATCATATGCATATTTTATGCTTGAGCCACAGGCAAAAGAAGTAAGGGAACAGGAGAGACAGCAAATTATACAATACAGTGGTAACTCTACTTACGAATTTAATTTATTTCAGAAGTTGTTTCGTAATGTGAATTTTTTGTTAGTAGAAGCGCATTTTACATGTGAATACCCTTATCTGTTCCAAGACCCCCGCCAAAAATAAACATTCAAAGTCCATAATATAAAGAATAAAAATGTGGTTCATTTACCTTTGGCGTTGGGTGACTATGCGAAGAGAAGGGTGACTGACAAGCAAAAGGCAGAATGGGTGACAGAGGAGGAATCAAATATTTGACAGCTGAGAGAAAACATATGTACGAATGTATGGATGCACACCACTTAACTCCACGAAAGTTTCTTGGTGCCCATGGTGAAAAGACATGAATAAACTTACAAAAAACAAACGAGAAACAATGTGTGCTACCGTCATTCAGTGACAGTCGAGTGTCCAAGAGAAATGAAAAGTATCATGGGAAAAGATTGACATCCCTCCTAGCCAGTGGGATGCCAGGAAGATGCTACAGCGATAGCCAATGGGAGAGCAGCAATATTGCGCTACACAAACCAAGATACAGGATGTTTACGTTTGGTGGAATTTGGGGGATGTGAATCCAGCACCTTAGTTTCCTTTGCAACTACAGACAATACTTTTCCTAGGAGGCGTTTCGTAACCAGAAATTTTTCGTTACTAAAGATGTTCTTAAGTAGCGGTACCACTGTATGTTGATCATACAATTAATACGAATTTGAACAACCTGCTATATTGCAAGTTCTCCCACTTAGAAATCGTGGAGGGGTCTGAAATTTTCATCGTAGGTGCGTGGCCACTGTGAGAGAGATAATCTAAAAAGAAAAATCCAGAAATCACAATGTAGGATTTTTTCAAACAATTATTTGTGTGATATAGTGGCAAATAAGTATTTGAACATCTTTCAGCTCGAATTCTGACCCTCAAAGACCTGTTAGTCCGCCTTTAAAAGTCCACCTCCACTCCATGTATTATCCTGAATTAGGTGCACCTGTGTGAGGTCATTAGCTGCATACAGACACCTGTCAACCCCATACAATCAGCAAGACTCAAACTTGTAACATGGCCAAGACCAAAAAGCTGTCGAAAGACACCAGAGACAAAATTGTACAACTGCACACGGTTTGTAAGGGCTACGGAGAAATTGCCACTCAGCTTGATGAAAAAAGGTCCACTGTTGGAGCAATCATTAGAAAATGGAAGACGCTAAACATGACGCTCAATTTCAATCAGAGTGGAGCCCCATTCAAGATATCACCTCGTGGGGTCTCAATGATCCTTAGAAAGGTGAGGAATCAGCCCAGGAATACCAGCAGGACCTAGTCAATGACCTGAAAAGAGCTGGGACCACTGTTTCCAAGGTGATTTGTAATACACTAAGACCTCAGGGTTTGAAATCATGCATGGCACAGAAGGTTTCCTTGCTTAAACCAGCACATGTCAAGGCCTGTCTTAAGTTTGCCAATGACCATTTGGATGATACAGAGGAGTCAATGGGAGAACAATTTGTGGTCAGATGAGTGAAGTGGGCCAATATGAAATGGCCTTGACCTTGCTGGGATCCATACAGATCTCTCACTCTGCCAACATGAAGCTCAGAAATAACATGGACGAGCGCTGAAGGTCGTACTTTTCAGCCTTGACGTAGAGGTCACGTAGAAGCAACCACTGCAACACTGTTCGAACGTGCCTGAAATTGGTCTTTTCGTCAGGGGAGAAAATCAGAAAATTGTCTAGGTACACAGACATTAATGTTGTGCATATTGTGTAAATCATCACTAATAAACCTCTGAAACACTACAGGAGCCTTTGTGAGCTATCACCAAATATTCATAATGACCTGTTCAATGCAGTCTCCCCCTCTCGCATGAAAAAGAAGCCTGCTCCTGTCGGAGATGGCAAGGCCTTAATCAGTCTGGCAGCAAGCTACTTCCTCCACATATTTTTTAATGGCTTGATGTTCCGGGCCTGAAAGAGAAAAAGCCTCCCATAAGGGGGTGAGAAATCGGGCATATGCATATGGTCTGTGCAGGGGAAGCGATTTGGCCTTGGACCAAGAAAACACTTCCTTTACGTCATGGTAGCAGGTGGGGGACTAAGGACAAATCCGGATCGGTTTAAGGTTTGTGGGCTTTGCTAAACAGCATTTATATTCCCTGTACACTATGATAGGAAGCAGGCTCGCGCCCACTTCACTCGCCTTAATTTCATCAGCCCGGTTGGGTTGTGCAGTCTCAATGATGAACTCCCCCAAATTATGTCATGATTTATTGCATCAAAGACATGAAAACCAATGTGGTCAGAGTGTGAGTCTGGGATTTTCAGCATGAGAGATTGAGTATAGTAGGTTATCTTTACAAGGAAATTACCATTAGCTGTGTATGTGTTACAGCGGCAGTGTACCTTGAACGTCCTAAGACCCATGGTCCTTACAAGGAGTGAGTTTAAGAGATTGGTATCCAGAGCCAAGTTGATGAAATCTGTTGTCTGGAGTGGCTGCGTGCCTGAACCTGGGGTGACTTGAGGCTGTGCCTGGACTGAGGTGTTTTTAATAAGGTTGAGACTCACTGTTGTCAGGGTCCATAGTGAGGCACTGACTAGTTTGGCCTGGCAGCAGACCACAGTGCGCCTTTTTAACAACCTTGGTGACCTCAACCCCAGAGATAGGAGAGCACTTGTCAGAGACTCCTGACTCTGGGAAGGCATGTTGGTGGTATTGAGGAGGTCTTCAAAGTATTCTCCCCACTGACCCGCAATGTCGTGAGTCAAGGCCAGCAGTACCCTATCCCCACTACACTCATTGTTGATGGTCCACTACTCCCCTCCCCTTTTCTATGTCCTCACGGAACTCCTCCCATACCTGAATTTTTGCCTTAGGGACCACCAAAGCTGCATTCTGCTTAGTTACCCATTGCCCATCAGCTACCTCAGGAATCCCACAGGCCAAAAAGGCCTGATAGGACTCCTTCCTCAGAAATCCCTCACTGCTGGTGCTCAATAATGGGTTTGCGGATTTCTGTCATTACAGGCACTGACAACCTTCCAGACACAGCTCCACTTGGCTGCTTCATCAATGGAGGTACCGAACGTGATCCACTTGGACCCAATGTCCCCTGCATCCCCCTGGATGTGGGTGAAGTTCTGTCATAGGTGGGAGTTGAAACTCTTCTGACAGTGGATTCTGCCAGACTTTCCCAGCAGAACCGCACAAGACATTTGGGCCTTCCATCACCGGAACGAACTCTCCAGCAGTTAGTAATCACTTGACAACTCTACCCCTCTCTTCACCCGAGTGTCCAAGATGTGGCTGCCAGTCCCATGACACTGCCACAAAGGCAATCACTGAGCTGTGATCCACGATGTCCTGGTACAAAGTACACGTGAGGCATCCCTTTTCCTTGAACATGAAGTTTGCTATGGATAATCTGTTATGAGCACAGAAGTCCAATCGCAGAATACCATTTGTGTTCTGATCTGGGAGGGTGTTCCTGCCAATCACACCCTTCCCCTTGTTAGTGGCCCCTTGAGTACTTAAGTCTGCTCTACTCTCCAGCAATAACAGTTGGGGGAACAACACGGTAGTGATGGCAACAGAAAGTTTTGCGATTTGATCTATTTCGCGACTGTGGAGTTAGTTTGTTAGTTTGCTCTGTAATTCATTCACCATGTGGTGTAATTTCTTTAGTGTTGCCGTATATTTCATTTTAGTGTCAAAAAGTAGGACGCACTGATGGATGCAGAGCAGGGTTTTAAGATCATCTATGAGCTGGGAGCATTAACTCCAGAGGGTTAATATAATCCCAGTTTTTACTGGTTAATTTCCCCCAAATAATGACTACTGTATACCTTTCTCTCTGCAACAGCAGCTTTATGTAGATATTAAACCTTACATCATACTGAGTAAGAATCTGGGTTTAATACATAGTTTTGATAGATTTAATGGGAGACAAATCATGACAAATCAAATTTTATATGACTATGTAAATATAGCGGTGATTTAATACTTTTACAAACAAAATTCAACAGAAATCAGTATCATGGTTAAATTGCAGTTCCTTGTCTCCTTTTTGGAATGGAGCTTCCTCCTGTAATGTCTATTCTCCTCCAGCTCAGCCAGTGGGATCCGTGTGCCACATCCTGTTTCTTGAGTAATGCGTCCATCCGAGTGGCAAGTGGCAATTTATTGGTTCATTTGTTATGGTTGTGTCAAGCACAATATATTTGGACCCCAAAGCAAAACAACAGAAGATGCATGTTTACAGACTTTATTCAACAAAGGAAGAATGCTGAGGTGAAGAGATAACTATAAACAGAATATGATGTGATGGAAGGTCAACGTGAAAACCATCTTGTGGAGCGGTACTTAAATAACGACAGTAGATGAGAAACACAAGAGGAAAACACAAAAGGAAGCGAGGAGAACAAGGTTGGTCCTACCCAAGGAGGAGAAGGAAGCATGGTAGGATTTACTAGAAAAACAGCAGACAAATAGCTACCGGCAGGACAGAATGAACATGCGAATGCATGAGAATGTAACAAAGCTTGCAAGACAATGGCAGCAAGTAAAAAACAACTTCTTGGTTTTTCGCCCTGCGTCTCCCACGCTTCAATACACTGCAGATGACAAATCATCAGCAGCTGCATCATGGGAGACTCCACCACGGACCAGCATGAAGGGAATGCAACACAACAGAAAATTCCACCCAGGAAACATAAAATTAAAACAGAATATGATGAAATAGGCCTACGAGTGAAAATCCGAGTGAGAACAGACTAGTCTTCTGATGTCTTAGTGGGTTTGCTGCAGTGGCTGCCCAGATGTCCGTTCTCAGATGATCATGAAGGTAAAGATGCTCTTACTGTCATGGTCCTGCCGGTCCAGCCCTGGCTGTGAGGGTCCCCGCGTGTTAGCGCTGATTGGGAGGTGCACACCTGTGCCTCATGCTGGCTGATTGGCACCAGTGTATATAGGACCATGGGGACGACTGGTCCGGCGCCAGATTGTCGCAACTCATGCCCCATGCCCAGAGGGAGGAGGGGCCGCCAAATTATGAGGTGTTCCACCGCGAAATGCGGGCGGAGATAAAGCGGCAGAGCGCCGAACTGGCGGTCCTCACCGCCCAGGTCCGGCAATGATTGGAGAACCAGCTGAGCTACGGTGACGTCGCGACTGCTACGGACTTGCTGCTGACTCAGCTTCACGCTGCAGTGGCTACGGATCCGCTACCAAGCAAAGCTCATGTCACTGTCACAACGGATCTGCTGCCGAGACACGCCCACGTTGCAGTTTCGATGGACTTGTTACTGACTTTTGTTTATGCGGCAGTGGCAACTGATCAGCTACCAAGCCAAGCGCACGTTGCAGTGGGAATGGATCTGCCACCTCGCCATTCCCACGTCGCTGTGGGAACGGATCCGCCACCTCGCCACACCCACGTCGGAGTTTTGGCTGTTTCACTGCAGGCTCACGCGGCGGTGGCCACTTATCCGCTGCCAAGCAGAGCTCACGTGTCAGTGGAGACCGATCCGCCGCCGCCTCAAGTTTCTGTCCAGGAGGTGGTGACGTCTCCGCAGCCGCTTCTCGTCCGTGTCCAGGAGTACCGGTGGCGACCGGTCCGTGGCCGCTCCACGCTCCTGCTTCAACGGCGCCCCCCATTCCTGGTCCGACGCTGACTGGCACGCCCATACGTTCCCGTCCAGGAGGCGGCGACGGTTCCCCAGCCGCCTCACGTTGCTGTCCAGGAGGTGGCGATGGCGCCGCCACCTTCTCACATTCCTGTCCAGGAGGAGGTGGCGATGGCACCGCCGACTTCTCACGTTCCCGTCCAGAAGGAGGTGGCGATGGCGTCGCCGCCTTCTCACGTTCCCGTCCAAGAGGAGGTGGCGATGGTTCCCCAGCCGCCTCACGTTCCTGTCCGGCAGACAGCGGCGATGGTTCCCCAGCCGCCTCACATTGCTGTCCGGCAAATGTGGCAATGGTTCCCCAGCCGCCTCACGTCCCTGTCCGGCAGACGGCGACGATGGTTCCCCAGTCGCCTCACGTCCCTGTCCGGCAGACGGAGGTGTGGGTCCCCCAGCTGCCTCACGTTCCCGTCCAGGAGTACCGGCGGCGACCGGTCCACGGCTGTTCAACGCTTCTGCTTCGTCGGCGACCGGCCCGAGGCTGCCTCACGCTCCTGCTTCGACGGCGACCCGTCCGCGGCCGCCCTCTGTTCCTGCTTTGTCGGCGACCGGCCCACGATCACCCCCCGTTCCTGCTTCGACGGCGACTGGTACCCAGTTGTTCCACGCCACTGTCTCGACGGCAACAGAGGATGGCGATGGCTCATCGGCATCCTCACGTTCTTGTCCAGCAGACGGCGGCGACGGTTCCGCGGCCGCCTCGCGTTCCTGTCCAGCCGACGGCGGCGACGATGGTCCGTAGTCGCCTCACGCTCCTGCTTCATTGGCGACCGGCCCGCAGCCGTGTCTAGGGAGGCCTTCGTTCTGAGCTGTTGCATGCCTTGTTATGGTTTCTGCTTTGCCGTTGGGTTCCTCACCGAGGCCGCTTACCCGAATCGCCCCATGGGGATCCTGGTGCTTGGCGTCTGGGTCATCCAACTGACCTGTCCATCCCGGACGTCTTGCGTTTGGTGGCCTAGATGGCTACCAGACTGGGGTTGGGGGGAATTACACCTGGGTCTCCCGACTCCTGCATTTGGGTCCTACCTCCGTTCCGATGGGTCGTGACACTGACGAAAGTCTTGGGCTTGTGTGTTCACACATGATCTGAGGTTGTGTGGCTGTTTGTCTGTACTGCCAAATCCCATGAAACGCCTTTAGAGATGGCATATGGTAGAGAAATTAATGGAGCTACAGCTCTGGCGGACATTCCTGTGGCTTTGTGTTGTGTGATAAAACTACACATTTTAGAGTACCTTTTACTGTGGGCAGCCGAAGGCACACCTGTGCAATAATCATGATATTTAGTTAGCACGTTGATATGTCACATCTATGCGGTGGATGCATAATATTGGAGAAGGAAGGAGGAGAAGTGCTCAACACACACTCAGAGATTTATGAGCAAAGTTTGAGATAAAAAGTGCTTTGTTTACCAAGAAAAAAGTTTTGCCTTTTTTTCTAATTTCAGCTCATGAAAGAAACGCAACGGACAATAACCAAAAGTGTTGCATTAATATTTTTGTTCAGTTGCACTGACAATATGTTTGGGGTGTCACCTGAGAAGACAATAAAATGAAGTGGCAAGAAAGATAACAAAGGAGTGGGGAACTTCAGAGGTAGTTGGTATGTAAGTGGGCTGCTTTGACCTCTGACCTCCCTCGCTCGACTCCTTTACTCCTCCTTTACAGTTGCTAAGAGGCGTGCAGTCTGAGAAGTCAGAGGACAGCTGTGTCTCTCTTTTTCCTCCAGTAAGTTCTTTCTTGGAAACAGAGGTCCCCTTTCTCAACTCGCCTTAATTTGCTGAGGGGTCAGGAGGAGCAGGGGCCCAGTTAAGGTTGTCCGGTCTGATATAGAGTTTCACTGCTTACCATGCTTGTTGTGGGCGTGTGTGTGCCGGTGTGAAAAGCGTAGCTTGGAAGAGAAGGCTGTTTTGCTCAATGAAGATATCTTTGTCACTGTGATAACCAGAAACAAAAAAAAAAAAAAAAAAAATGGTCATGAATGTAAAAGACTAAACTTAAATGTAAATCATGTTCTCAGCTCATCCAAAAGACTATTTTGTGAAGTCCAAGCTCAGTGAAGCCAAATTACTTTTGTATTGTATACTTGACACGATTCCACAAGCAGGTGAAAACCCGCAACTCCATTTTATTCATTTTCAAGAAACCCTTGCTTCTCTCAAGTGTGTCCTTAATGTGAGCAAAACAAATGTTTATTTTTCTCCAATGCTGAAAGCCCTAACATTGATGATGTTTTTCTTATCCCTGCCTCTAACGGTTCCATCATTGAGAGAGTGTGTGTGTACAATTACAAGTACAATTACATAGGTGTATATCTTGATAACTGATGTATCTTTCAATTCCACATCAATGGCCTTGTGACCAATCTGTGCCAGAAAATTGGTAATTTGTTAAGAAGAGGACTTGCTTTTCATCAATTTGGAGGAGGAGGAGTGTCGAAGCTACATGTTTATCTCGACTCGGCGATACAGTCTACAGACATGGTGTTGTTAATACTCTTAGATCCTCAGACTCAGGTTAGGTTAATCTTGAGTGCTATACCTCTTAGGTTGGCCCTTTCTTTTCTCTATTTTCAAGATACACTGGCTGTTATTGCTTTTATTTTTATTTAGATTTTTTTCCTTTGTCACCAACAGGCTCAATTGGCATGGAGGGGGAGTGGCGGATCTTGTTAAACGCGTTCCAAATAAACCGTTGAAATGCAAAAACCTATTTCAATAACACATCGGTGTACAACACTGGATTTACACTTTCTGGCTGAAGTGGTGATTCAGATGTGCCTCATGGCAGGATAAATAGCAGAAAGAAACAAAACCAGAGACTAGGATGTCTGCAGATCAGAATCTGGCTTCTTTCCATTGTGAATAAAAACGCGATGTATCTACAATATGTATCTCCCAATATGCCTGAAGCCTTCTTCTTCTTCTTTTCCTTTTGGCTTGGTCACTCTACGTTCCTGTCTCTTCTGGAAATAAGTGTTCACCACTGCCTAGATGCACAAATCAGAAATACCGAGACAACAAAAGCCGGACGTCATTAAAAAACACCAATTGTTGAGATACAAAATGTCAGATAACTGTGAAGCATGTGGCGGTTACCCTAAAGTAATCAAAAGGGTGGAATGGCGCAGGTGGAAACAGGCTTGAACAACGAGATGTGGAAGGTTGGTGTGGATCTTAAGGGACGGAGGAAGTTTCAAGTGGATGGATGAAGGATGAATGATTTTGGTCATTGGGAATGAGCCAATGAATTGGGGTGTGAGTTTACAGGATTAGGTTTGGAGCGGGACGTCAAGAGATGAGAGCCAGACTGATTAGCCCACTTTGTATTCAGGCTTTGGGGAAGGATGACACTCTGGAAGCTGTTTATTGTACGTGGTAAATCGGGTCAATGCCATTCGCGTGACTTTCAACACAGCCTGAATCCTCAGGAGATGATTCTTGATGTCGGCGACGACTACTGCCCGCTCCTGTTCCCTGAACAATGGGGGTTGGTAACCATACAGTAGGAAGCCACAAACGGGGGAGATGCCAGGCCGATGGGATAATTTCAAATTGTGGGCCCACCACAGGACATTGGAAAGTCCCAAATGCGGTATAAACAGGCAGTCAGGAGGCCCAGTCTTAGGATCACTTTGGATTTTTTGGGCCTCTGTGACTACCTGCTCAATCTCACACGTGGCAGCTCCCATGAAACTTGTGGATGTAAGAATGGGTTTGGGTTCTGCCGAACTAGAGGGTGGTGAGTGGATATGGGACATGACATAAGCTTCAGTGTTATGGGAACTAGAATGGAAGGAGTGACTGAAATTGAACCTGCTGAGGAGGGGGTTGAGGCATTTAGCGAAAAGAAGGTAGGTAAGGTTTTTGCAGTCAGTCCAAATGATAAACGATAATACAGCCCCCTCCAACCTGTGCCTCCACTCCTCCAGAGCCTACACTAGTAATTCCTGGTTGGTGACATTGCAGTTTCATTCGAGATTGCTCCAGCCTTGCTGAACACTGCGGAGAGGTCATGATATTCTTGAGAAATTTGTGAGAGGTCCACTGGGGTGGTTGGAGGTGATGAGTCTTTGGAGGGTGTAACAGCAGAGAGCAGACAGTGGGAATGCCATTGAGGACTCCATCCAGTGTTAGATAAACGAGTCCAGTCTATGGGGGGGGTTGTTAATTTGGAGCCAGGGAATCCCTATAAACAAGGGTGCTTCAGGGGGAGGAATGACAAAGAGGGATATGGTTTCGTGGCTGAAATAGGGAGAGTGATGGGCACTGTTTGATGGGTTACTGGGAAAATACCTCCGCCATCCAGAGTTGTGACTTTTTTTGGAGATGGAAGTGGTTGGACAGGGATTTGGAGCAGGTGAATTGTGTCTTCATGAAAAAAAATCGATTCCACCAGAATCAATAAGGGCAGTGATGGGGGTGTTATGAGCAGAAATAATAATGCAAGCCGGGAAGGTAAAGGAGGAAAAGCTTGAAGAAATTAAGGTTTGGCTCACCGGCTCACGGTCTTGGGAAGTGGTGAGGGTGTCTTTGGGTTGAAGAGGGCACGAGAAAATATAATGACCACATTGACCACAGTAGATCCACAGCTGCTGGATGAAACAACGCTGACATTATTGTGGCTCTAAACGCATTGATCTAAATTTGCATGGGTTCATTGGATGCAACGGGGAGTGACGAAAGTGTGGAAGATGGTGCAAGAGGCAAGTGAGAAGCTGATGGGGTGGTACTCAGAGTGGGAGAGTATTTACACGAACAGAACCGCCTCTCACAGGCTGTTTTCCCCACAGATGGAGAGGGTCATGAGAGCCTCGAGAGAGAGGAGGGCCCGCCCTCGACCGCGAGCTCGTCTTTGAATTGTTATGACAGACTGTTGGAGAAAACTCACCTCCCCCGGATTCACCTGCAAGGACACAGAAATCTATGGATTATTCGGCAACCGTCTTACAGTAACGCCCTGAGTAAGCATGAGTAAAAGATGGGTGACTTCTTTGCCCTGGACAACTTGATCAAATATCTTGCATAGTGAGTTGAGTTCAGTGAAAAAAAGAGTCAAACAAATAGAGTATAGGGAAGGAGTTGTGCCATTGTGACATGGACCATTTGGCTGCTTTCCCGTGGAGGAGGTTAGTGACAGACATATGGTACTTTTGATCATTCCGTGGGATAACTGTATGGCTGGAGAATGAAAATGAGTGAGAAGTTGAACAAGAATTGGTTACATTCACCTTGGTCCCTGGAGTAGGGCTTGAGCAGAGGAAAATTAGGTTCTTTGTATGAAACGTGGGGTGGCACAGAGGCTGCGGGCTCAAAGAGGACTATTTAGTGCAAGAGTGTCAGATAGGAAAAGTGAATAGAACAGGGATACCTGTTGCGTGAGGGAGTGTAATGATTTTTGGATTTCTGAAAACTGGTTTTCTTGTCTTCTGATGTGCGTACCTTGGAATGTCACTGCATTTTTAAACGCCTCCAGGGTTGCTGGCTAAATGATGGTCAAAGGATTTTGTCACAGAATAAGAGAAGCTGGACCCAAGAGCAGGCGGACACAGGCGTAATATGATGAACAATTTATTTTGGTAAGGCGATGGAGGTGGTTCAGGATATATGGGCAGGCGGTGGCATGGAAAGGTGGCAGGCACTAGACAGAACAGGTGGCTGATTTCGTAATGACGTGGGTCAAGAACACTGGGAACGAGGAAACACAAGTGTCAACAAGAGCACAAAGAGCGTACTTGCATAATGTGGGCCGTGGTAACGCTAGGAAAGGCTGCAATACTCAGGCCTCGATCTCGAGAAACAGGCAGTCTTAAATAGTGGAGAGAGTGAGAGAGAGAGAGAGAGAGAGAGAGAGAGAGGAGAGAGAGAGAGAGAGAGAGAGAGAGAGAGAGAGAAGAGAGAGAGAGAGAGAGAGAGAGAGAGAAGGCGCAAATGTGCCATCCAGGCCTCGCTCTTGGTACTGCTGGGTCGGACATAATTTTAAAGTACATTGAACATTGAACAAAAACACCGTGTTAGTGTTACAAAGCATTTGGAGTTTGTTTCCATTTTTAAATCAGATACATTTTTATATCACTGGTAATTTTTATCCATCCATCCGTTTTCTTAGCCGCTTATCCTCACAAGGGTCGCGGGAGTGCTGGAACCTATCCCAGCTGTCAAGAGGCGGGAGTCAGGGTACACCCTAAACTGGTTCCCAGCCATGGTATTTTTTAGTCATCATTTTTACTTATTGCTCTCATGTTATATACAGTGTAATTTCTGTTGTCTGTATAATTTCTCCCCACTTTTGGCTTTTGAAAAATATTTCATTTCTCATAAGATTTTTACCTGTTTAAATCAAGAATAAATAAAATGTAGAATAAGGCCCATCCTCAAACTGCTGCTTGGTAATGTGAGACCTGAAAATGAAAATTTGCTGAAATGAACTACTGTCTGAATATGGATGTATGCTGCTGTAGTTCAGGTTTTTAAGCAGTTACAGAGAAACATATATGGAAAAGTATGTGTATGTATGTGTGTGTGTTATGTGGAGAACACACACACTTGGAGCATTACTGTTTTAATGATGTCACCGAGCTCAAGTGAGCTTTTTACCTCCAGCCCTTAGCTTGCTAGCTTGTTAGCGCAGAACCTCGTAAATATAAAAAAAAAACAATTAACGTTTCCTTAGGTGTCCTAGTTGTATGGAACTATTGAGCAAAAGCTATTCTGCCAGCAGGTTGCTGGGTCGTGAGCGATGCAATGGGTGTGACCACAAAAATGAAAATGTATCGAGTTCAGAACAAAAACATACATGTTCATGGAACAATCGCCGGCTTTACTCTCCCTGTGATTTTGTAGCCCCAAGACATGATTTGTACTTTTGAATTGCAGTGTGTGGAACCTCTGAACAGACAAACATACGTAGCGCGGTTCTTAAATCACATGTATAGATATGCTTCATGATTTTCTCCTAATTTTTGTGCAAGTCTTTTGCATCTGCAAGTCATAAGTAAGTCTCAAATATGAACATTCAGCTTTAAAGCTTGGAGGAGACATCAGGTCTAGAAGACTACGCTGGTAATGCCGGCTGGTGAAACTTAGATATGAATGACAAAGAGAGTGAGCAGTGGAGTTCCAACTACGACCATTGGTTACAGCTCCGCCAGAGATTTCAATTCCAACTGACGACTTCATGACCATTCTTTCTCGTCATGGTGCTTTGTCCACATGTTGACGGACGGCTTGGTGGAGGATGACTCATCCCGGTTGTACGTCATTGAAGGAGAAGGATGCAAGTACGTCTTCACTGAGGTCAACCTGGACACCAGGTGTGTGGCTGCCGGACTAGACCTTCATGTGTTTCAATTCCAACATTTTTCCTCTTGGAGAATATTGATTCAATGAATATGGCTTCCTGTTCCTCATAAAACATCTTTTAACAAGGCTCCCAACAACATAACAATAAAGAGAAGGATTCACACTTATTCGAAGTCCAATGTTGTTCTTCGTTGACCACGATCTCTTAGTCTTGTATTAAAAACTGGCAAACAAGATAAACGTGGAGAAGAAGCAGGGTCATAGATTCCAGATTGATCTTAAACGTCTCAGTGGACCAGGGGAAGCAAACACATCTTAGCTGGGAATCACATTTTATTATCCAACAAGATCAGAGTCTGTCATACACAAGCACTCAATAAAGAAAGGATCAGTTAGTTATTACTGGAGCAATTTTTTTTTCCTTCGCGTAATTTTTGCACAATGACACTCTAAAACAGGGGAGCTCAATGCGTCAATCGCGATCAACCGGTTGATCGCAAGACAGTCTAGGTCGATCACGATGGCATGCTGACAAAAAAAAAAAAAAAAAGACATCAGCCGTATTTTTCTGACCTTTCGCTCACCGCGCATGTGCAAACAACGAAAGTACAGGAAAACACGCCAGTCAGCAAGTTCCCAACTATTTTAAGCCCTCGCTTAAGAAACCTTATCAAAAATGAGTATGGATGCTGCAGTAAAGAAGACAAAAACACATCACTTTCATATGGAATGGGAGGCGGACTTTTTTTTCACAATTTGCCTCATATGCTAGTGTAGTGAAATGTGGAGCGGCATTTTCAAACTGTTTATGCAAAATACGACGCCGACATTTCGCCGAAAAGCAAGCTGAGAATGAGAAAAGTGAACGAACTAAAATCCCAATTGGCCACGCAATAATCACTTTTCACACAATATAGTTGAACAGGGAAAGCCAACACCAGGAGTCATGGCTGTTGTGTGAAAGGACATTGGAGATTGTGAGTGTTTCTCAGTGTAGTTGGACGAATCCACTGACGTGAGCGACACAGCTCGGGTGTGCATTTTCATTCGTAAGGCATTTAGTGATCATCAACGTGAACTCAGTTACAAAAATGTTTATGGTTCAGTGTATTGTGTTGTTCAATATTGGCCCATGCGGTTATGCAAGGCACACAAACAAACATTTCCATATAAAGAATCCTCAATATACTTTAAAATAAATGTTTTGCATTTTTGTAGTGGGTAGATCTTTGTGGCTTGGTCATTCGATTTCATTATTGGTCATTCTAAAAAAAAAAAAGAACATTGAAAGCAATTACATCAGTTTCTCAAATACAGAATCAACGTACAACAACAACAACAACACGCACACAAATGGTAATGCTGATCACGATGGGAAAAACAAACAAGCTCCTTTTCCTTTGTTGTTTGTTTCTTGATGATACCTACAAGCAAAGGAAACCCCCCAAAATGACACAGTGCATAGAATCCATATCTTTTCAAACTATAATTTTGGGACGAATAATTTCGATGAGGCAGCACGGTGGTTCAGTCGGTAAAGCAATGGCCTCACAGTTCTGAGGACCTGGGTTCGATCCAGGCACCTGTGTGGAGTTTGTATGTTCTCCCCGTGCCTGCGGGGGTTTTCTCTGGGGACTCCGGTTTCCTCCCACATCCCAAAAAATATGCAACCTTAATTTGACATGCTAGATTGCCCCTAGGTGTGATTGTGAGTGTGGCTGTTTGTCTCTATGTGCCCTGCGATTGGCTGGCAACCAGTTCAGGGTGTACCCTGCATCCTGCCCGTTGACAGCTGGGATAGGCTCCAGCACTCCCCGCAACCCTTGTGAGGATAAGCAGCAAAGAAAATGAATGAATGGATAATTTCGATGACTGCGATTGGCTGGCAATCAGTTCAGGGTGTACCCCACCTCCTGCCCAAAGATAGATGGGATAGGATGCAGCACTTCTGCAGCCCTTTTAAGGATAAGCGGGTCAGAAAATGGATGGATGGATGGATGTAAGGATGTTTTTGATATCACCATGTTGATCGTTTTATAAGAGCAAAGCCAATCTGACACGACCAAATGAATCATGGAGCAGAGACAGCTTGACTTGTCATGTGCATGGCTGGACCACAGCAAAGAGGAGCGTGGCCTGGCCATCGCTCCGAGCGGTTTCTTCTATGACACCTGTCGTCGGTCACAGCTGTGTCACATGAGGCACTGTGATTAGACCACGTATTTAAGTTGGGGTTTTGTCACTGACATTTGTCAGTTTGTTGAGTATGCTTTACCCCATCCAGGGTTACTCCGCCACTGCACCATTATAGTCCAGTCCCGCTTTTGTTATGTTCTTTAGTTGTCTCATAGTTATCAGACATTGTTTCTTGTGCCTTGGATCCTGCCTTCTTGAACTACGTTCTTGTGCACAACTTTAGTTTATAATAAAACCTGCTGAACATCATGTCCTCGTCTTGGAGTCCTGCATTTGGGTCCGCCTCCGCACTGGTGGTCATCACATGACTATTCGCTTGATTTAATGCTAAACTCACAGGACAGGTGTTGGAATTAATCACACTTGCAGCGCTCCAGTTTTATTCAATATTGAAACGGCTTTAAATCGTGCTGAAAACATCAATACGGAAGATAAATACTTTCTGCTCGAGCAAGCGTGCTTTATGACAAGAAATTAAGACAGCTTGTCACTTTCTAGGAAACAGAACCATAGCATGAGTGATTCAAGTGAGGTTGATTGACTCGTGGGAGCAGGATAAGGAATCATCGTGATCGGGTGAGGATAGGACAGATTTTGATGAACGAAGCAAAAGATAGTTCAATCTATTTTAATCATCACACAGCATAAAGGCAGCTTGACCATCGGTGTGCAACAGGACCAAGAATAGCACCATATTGAGATCATCACATTAGCCTGGTATTATCTCGCTATACAGTATATATAGTCCAACATTAATCAACTACCTGTAAAACAAAATAACATGTTTGCTTTTCAGTTTACATGCAGATCTATTCACTTTTGTCTGCATATGATTCATTCATACATTCACTTTGGCTTCCTGACCAATGTACTTTTGATACAAAAACAACATTGATCTCAAAAATGTGAGGCACAAGCATAATCACAATAACATTTACTGATATGCTACAATTTGACAGGAGCATAAATTTCTTAGAAAATCTTATGATTATATATATGGACAAAGAGTATCAGAAAAGTAGAGAAGAAATGAATGCATCGGACAAGTAGACACTTCACAATCATATGAAAAAAAAAAGTTATTTGGAACAGAAGTCATTTACACCAGGCTGTGAACTCAACTAAAACAATATTGTAAATCCGGTTTTGCAATCTTCCCACAAACCTTGCCATTCAATTTAAAGGTAGAGCTTGGTATTTTGAGAAATTAGACGCGTAGAGCATTTGACACATATACAGACACAGATATTGTTCAAAAGTACCGTTATGCGCGTGATGGTACTTTAACGGTAAATGTGTTTGCACTTGTACCTCAACATTTCAAGTTAGAAATTGAGCTCTGGTACAAGAGTACATAATATACCTTGAGGGACATAAATTGGCTGTACCTGTTCCTGTATTCCGTCAGTGTGATAGAACTTTACGTCTAACATGGATCTTGAGTAGAGTATGTGTAGCTCTATAATAAATATAGACTATCACACAAGTATTGCAAAAATCCTGCATTGAGGATGAAATGGCATGATTTTTCTTTAAATGTAGTTTTTCTCAGCAAAAGTTTTACAACAATGATCTAATGACAACAATTTTCAGTTTCTGAACTGTGAAAAGTGGAGATAAAGGACTTTGTTTTCTTAGACTGTGCAACATGCGTCGGGCTCCAAATGGTGGTGTATCTTGACTTTCATTGGGATTGAGTGAGGATTGCTGGCATATACCAGTACAACGAGGTTGTGTCCTTTGACATCTGCCTAGCATATGTGAAAATTTGGTGACTAAAAGTCAGTCTAAACTTACACCTGGCCAGACCATGTCTAACCTTTGGTGCGAGGTAGACCACTGGCCTAATGCGATTTGGGTGAATTTGAGCAGGGCACATTCAGACAGATACACGAGCTCCATGGACATACAGTATGTTAGATGAATTTAAGTATGAATATGTGAACAGCTTCCATCGAATTCTTTAAAACATTGGAGAAATTAATGCATTGAACACATTAGTGTTATTGTTCTCATCATTATTATGTTTTTGAAATCATGCACAAACCTATGGAATTGGGGGCACAGCAGAAACGAACAATCACTGGTTCATGGACATACAGTATTAAAAGTGGGGGTGACATCCCTATAAAGTAATTTTCTTTCAGCTTGTCCCTTTGAGGGTCACCACAGCATGTCATCTCAGGTGAACGCACATATATGTTTGGGACAATTTTTCCTGCCAGAAGCCCTTCCTGATGCAACCCTTCTCAGGGAGTAGAGGCCCCAGTGGGATACGAACCCACAACCCCTGGTTTACCAAACCAGTGTTCTATCCAATGAGCTACAGGGCCTCGGTGTGATATCCCTATAAACATTCTAAAATAGATATTGTAATGAGAAATACATATAACAGTATTCACTTCAATGTCTATACGAAAAAAAAAGTGAGCGGAGAGCCCGTCATCCATGCACAAAGTTGCAAAATTGAGTGTCCCTCGACATCCAAGTGGTCGCCATATTAGTCGAGTCATCTGTCCTTGACGTCATCGTCACTTCTGCCGTTGAAAACGCGCAGTGCCTGCTACTATGGAAGCCAAACAACAGAGATATTTGGATTTTTCCAACGCCCCTTCTGACACGGAAGCTCTTTTCGAAAAGGACATCACACAACCGAGTGAAGTTACTGGGGCAATATTACACTATTGTTTCGAGCCCTCAGGGCAATATTACACTATTGTTTCGAGCCATATTCAGATGATATGCCATCACGGCCAAACCGCATCCTGTCTGATCCACTTCCGCGGCGGAGATGAGCGATCGCAGCTCATCGCAGCCGGCTGGTGTGGCTTATGACAGAGCCGAGCGGTCATGCTTTGTGTTCACAGTCGAGCCGGCGCGCTTCATGCTCGCACGTGACTGAGTTTTTCAGAGCCGCCCCTGTCGCAAAGCCCGACGCGCAGCCTTCGCGGAAGATGTGACCGCTGAACGCGGCGCCTCTGCCGGTGTGGCTGAATTTCGCCCCGCCGTGCTATATAAGGAGGGGGTGGAGCCGAGCTATGTTGCAGGCTGAGTGAGACATTGTTGGCTGGGCTGGGCGATGTGCACATCGACACATTTCATACGCCGATCTTTTGTTACGTTACGAGAAAGACCGATTACGTGGTCCGCCCCAAACTATTATTTTTTTAAGTAGATGTATGCGCACATCAACACATTTCATATGCGGATCTTTTGCTACGTTATGAGAGAGAGCGATTACGTGGTCTGCCCCAAACAATTTTTTTTTTTTAGCAGCTGTATACACACCTACCTGTTATTTGGAACCCACGAAGCTCTCGTCCTTTGCACCCGTGGAATCCATTTTTCACAACGAACAGGGTCTCTTTCAAACTTATGAAGGGTAATTCTATTCTCCTGAGTGTTCAAGCAATGTCCAGCAATGCAATGAGCCAGCATTTTGGCTAACACAAAGGAACAATGAGCTACCTTCGCGGAGGTAAAACTAATGGAAACAAACGAGTCCACGAGGGGGCGCCACTATCCTTTACGTCACTTCCTGCTTCTTCTCGACAACAAATTAAAACCAAAGAGGATTTTCATGGCGGGATTTACAAAAAGCTGTATACATCAAAATCATGTTTTGTGGTGAAAAAACACATCAGCTGTGGGTTTTTCATTAATAATATATCAAAAATCATCCATTTGACGACACTTGAGCTTTAAGTTGCCAGTGATTTTTCACAAGCTCACTTGTATTTAATAAAGGTACCTGCAAATATTCACTGCTCCAGTAGATCGTTGAATCCTTTTCCGCAGATACAGACGTCTCCATGTTAGACTATTGTGCCCATTTTAAAGGTAGTGAATTATAATGATTGGACAGGTATGAAGTTAGATATGGTGATGCCCATGCCAGGGCAGATTTTCCCATTTTAAATGTGCTGGGGACACACTGGTCCACTACTTTACCAAAACCGGGTCTTCCTACTCTTTGAGTACTCTCAAGCGGCACACTAATGAGGAAAATAAATCCCAAGGTTTTACCACTACACCAATGGTTACAGGAATTTTGCCAGTATTTGAAAAGGACCAGAATTTAAAGACACATAGTACAGTCAACCAGTCACCTTACATTTATGAATTAGACATCCATGCTGAGCATTCCCGAGCACCCCCCCCAAAAAAAAAAAAAAAAAAACCAATCCCTGAACAAATGTGATAGTAGATCAGCTAACAAGTGAAGACAAAGTACTTCCTTATGTGCCCAAGATATAAAATCACAACCTGTTTTCACTGGCTTGACCAATGGGCTTCACAGTATCAGTCAAGGAGCAAACAGCTGGAAAGGGCCTCATTCCATTTTTCAAGTTGTAATATAATATAATGTACAATAGTACAGCACAGGTGTCAAACTCAAGGCCTGGGGGCCAGATCCGGTGCACCGTACGATTTTATTTGGCCCACGAAGGGAAATCATGTGAATCAACTCTCATGATTTTTGTTCAAATCTGTAATAAAATTTCAAATGGTCATATTGCGAATGATAACATTGAGCTATTTCAAGCATTTTTGTGTGCCCATACATAAGTAATAGTTGAAAAACCCATTACCCTTGATTTCTGATTCTAAAAGAAAATAAATACATTTTCACGTGTAACAGTAAACAACAATGTGGCCTACGATAAAATGACTGTGACACCCCTGCTGTACAGTCACCTAACAACCTGACCTACCTTAATCTAGCAATGTAAACAAACACCTACTTGAACAGAGTGGAACTCAAACTTGACCATCAACAGTGGACACATGAGTAATTAACTGCAGTCGGAGATGCACATGAAATTATACTGACTGACTGACAAAGGGATATGAAAGAAAAATCAGAAAAGCGTAGCATTTGAGCTACAACATTAAAAGAAGTTGTCAAGTCTGGGAACAACTTCTTTGATACATAACATTGGTTGTTATTAAATGTACAAGTAGGGTAGGTATTGTTTGTAAATGTCTTTTTTTGACTTGCAACTGGAGATTACAGTTTGATACAAGAATGTGATGCAAGGACGAATTAACAGATAAGCAAGAATATAAATGGTTGGCTGGGGGACACAAACAAATCTTTCCTGGGATGTTGTGGATGTTCACAACAAACCATATACATAATCATGGTGTCAAACTCATTTTTGTCGAGGGCTGCATTGCATTCATGGTTTCCCTCGGAGGGCCATTACGACTGTGAACTAATACATAACATATGATCACCTCATATTATTACACGTACACTACAAATTGATGGGAAAGATGCTTTGAAAGCAGAAACCAGTCAAACATAGCTTTTTGAAACTATTAATCAATTTATTTGAAAAGCAGGATTGGTAACAATAAGTGCCTGCAATATCCTAATCTTACTAAAACACAATTTCCGGTTTTGGTATTTTAGCAAGAAATATGAAGTCACCGCACATGATTTGCAATCGTGGGAAATATTAAATGATGAGGTGGGCCAGATGTGCCCCCCGGGCTTTGAATTTGACACGTGTGGCAAGTGATGTGATATTATTAGTTACTTCTGAGATTTTGACCACAGGATTTGAATAGCTTTACATGAATGATAGATACTGCTGTATTTTATTTGCACTTTCAGTATGTGTACTAATAATTGTGATCATAATTATCCTACATCTGCTTCCAATAAATAAATACTTTGCTCTGCTTGAGATAACGTGGCAGCCTCCTAGCAGGAGATAGCAAGAATAAAAACATCTAATCATCAGAACTGTTAGAACTGCTGCCTGTTAAAGAAATGATGACCACACATGTATTCAGCAATCTTCCACACATGCACATGCACATGAACAAACATGTACACTTTGTTTCCAACTGTTTTGTTTGCCGTCTCCTTTTTGTAACATCCATGTAAATAAGTGATGTCTTAAAACTAAATAAATAGAGGTGCTGTGGAGAGGATAATCAGAGAGTGCAGTGGTGAATTGTACGAGACAGTTCCTCTCCTCTCTCCTCGCGAGACTTGAACTGGTGTCTTTGCTTCCTTTTTTGTCCTGTTTAATGAATGTCTGATTGGTGAACCTGACATTCACTTGGTCCTTCGAGCCAGATCTCAAGATACCTGAGGTTTCCAGGGGCTGAGTCAACGTCCAGGCAAAGACCGTGGCCACGGCACTTGAGACCCTTTCCGGGACTGGGCCTCGACTTTGCATCTGGAGGCTGAGGGTTGACAAGAAGCCGAAGGAAGTAAAGGCATCTCTGGTGAGTAGGAAACTCCCACACTCATGAGGAATGAGTGTGTGTAAAACTGAGAAAAGGGCAAGGTGTGTCCTGTACGTGAGATCTGTGAAACGTGTGCATGTGTAAAAGTGTGAGTGGAGGTTCGCTACCTCATTTGAACAGGAAATTGAGTGACAACTGTTTGAGGATATAGAGGTAAGAATTCTCCGCCACTTGTGAAAGAACCTTGAGAATTACCTCAAACAGAACATAATTGTCACCCTGTTCAGGGGGAAGTCAGTATAGTCACCCTAGGTGAACCACTGACTCCAACAGGGGAAAAACAAATAGCAAAAGTTGAAACAGAATATCTGGAAAAAACAACCATGTGTAAGGACTAGAAGTTTGTAGAAAGCCAATGTCCTACTAAAATAAAACATCTAAATTTGTGGATAACACAATATGACTTTGCTGGCCAGCTCAACATACACACAAAAATATATATAGTTAACCTGCAGGATAACATAAGAGATACACACACAAAAAACAACAAAAACAACAAAAAAACTGGACTCAAGATGTTGTAAAAACAGCCATAAAAGGTATTACATCTCATAAAGTTGATGTAACATAATTCGAACGGAAGACTTGAGAAAATCTTACCATTTAAATGGTGTGGAAGCACAAGAAATTTGGATGACATCAAAGTACTTTCTCACAGCAGCAGGGAGTTCAAGGTTTAATATCGCGCACTTCTGCTAGATTTAGACAAAAAGCAAATTTTTCAGCCATTGGAAGAGCAAAATAAAACAACAATGAACCATTTGAAGAATATAGAATTGGAACGACTGCATGTTTTAAAGCAAACAGTGGCATTCCTGAAGATCACACTCCAGGGAGTATGTATCAAGGGCAATTAAAAAAATGCTCTTCATGCGAATTCAAATAATCCTACAAAACAATAGATTGAAAAACATTGGGTTGATAAACCGACTGGCAGCCTGTAACAATAAGTTAACCAAGCACTACACGCAGAAAGAGTGCTACAAAATTGGTAGCCTTGCTAAAAAGGCATTACATGATCCATGGATTTAACTTGTATGCAAAAATATTTGGAGGGCTTGTTTGACCTGTGCGCGACAGAATCCACAAGAGAATGTGCATCCAAAACGTGGTCAGTTTCCTCAAGCTACACATCCATCCATCCCTCCATCCATTTTCTTAGCTGCTTATCCCCACAAGGGTCGCGGGGAGTGCTGTAGCGTATCCCAGCTGTCAACGGGCAGGAGGCATGGTACACCCTGACCTGGTTGCCAGCCAATCGCAGGGCACAATTTGGACACAATGATAGATTTAGTCTAACTATAGATACATGACAACCACGTAAGGGTCTGATTCCATTGAAAACACTGTTTGAGAGACCATACAAATTACCAATATTTTCCACACAATGAGAGATAGATGAATGATGAAGGAAAAAAAAAACACACAAGTGGGTCCTTTTCAGGAGTTATTAACAACTCCAAACAGCTTAAAAAATTGCAGAAGGGGTACTTGAGTTCTTTTGTTGATTGTAAGAAAGTTATTGCTTTTGAAACCATTGTTAACACAAACAAAACTAATTTGTTTTTATTGGCCACTTGTAAGATTCCCATTCCCATTGCCAAGGTTGCTGTAGTCCGGTTACACATGGAAGTGAGACTGCTGTCATAATGGTGACTAAACAGTTAAATTTTGTTGTTGGGTGTTGGATGAAAATGCTACCCGTTATTTTCATTTTTCTGTTCGAGTGCTACCTCAAGGTCCCACCCAAAAATAAATACATAAAATAAAATAAAATAAAATAAAAACAAGACAAATTGGATAATTACATACAAAAAACCTGTCCAAAAGATTCTGTTGTTTGCGCGGATCCAGAGATAATACCATTGACAAATGTCCCTCTGAGGGAAATCTGAACTACAACGTGGCCCGCAAGAGAAATGAGTTTGACACCCCTGCACTACACCATCAGAAAAGAAAAAAAAAATGTAACAAGTTACTGTGCTTTAATAACTTTATTACTGCCATCCTATGTCGGTTTATGAATTAATGTACATGCAATGTAATGTAATGTTTATGTACATGCAGTTGTATCCGAACACTGGCATAGACTGAGCAAGAGCTGAATGACATGGACAAAATAGCAGAAAGAAACACGTGGATGCACCTTACACAGTGTAAAAGGTCATCTCAGCAGAGTCGCCCAAAGGCAAAGGTGAGCAAAGTCCAGCATACGGTTGGTGCAGATTTATATCTGAAAATATCTGAAGGCTGGTGAAGATTTAAAAGACACTTGACTCATTTAGGGGTGACTTGGTCGACATGACTTCAAAATGGCTAAATAATATGATAGAGTCTAATTGCTGGGGATTCCATCTATGGACTTATGCTAAAGGAAACCCCCATTTTCTTCTCACCATTTGCCAATTTAATGCTACTTTAAACCCGAATGCCATACAAAAGAGTACGTATACTATGGAGGGAGTATTTTAACTGAAAAAGCCTGAGGAACATTTTTTTCTTATTATTATCTTTTTTTTTTTTTTACAAATAGGAAAAAAAATGGTTGTTATTAATGTAGAATGCAGCTCACAAGGTAAACTATAGTTACATCACATGCATGGGCCCTAGGCCACTAATGTGTGTCATTACAGCAGAAATCCCAACACAGTGTACCCTGGAGGTAATGACTAAAACAACTCCCAACACCACTTGTCAGAAATGGAAAAGTGTTTATCCAACAACTAAGGCAGTAAATGATAAACTGATATTTTCTACAAATGTTGCATTGGCTAATTTCTCCTGTGTTAGCTTTACAGGGACAGATTTTAAGGTGGGAAGTCTCAGCAAAAGATGGCGTCATGATATCCATCTCCAAACTGCCCCACTGCTCCCATGCAGCGATGTGTGGTGGTGGTGGTGTGTTGCTCAAAAGTTGTATGACACACTGATAAATGCAGCAGGAACATGTGAACTGGTATCACTGCTCTTATCTGTGACTGTGTTTCCATCCAAAGCAGAGGATATAAAATTGGCCACATCCATCTTTGGACCTCCCCTTGGGTTTTTGAAGTTTTACTTCAAGCATGTGGTCAAATGCCACAGTTTTGAACCAAAGACACACAGTCCAGGTACACTAATTAACTTAAGTGAGGCAGTTACTTATATGCTTATTTAAGAGATAGAACAAAAAGCCACTCCATATAAAGAATGAATCATGTTGTATAATATTGTTTGAATTTAATTTGATTAATTCCTTCTCAAAGGGGAAAAATACAATGAGAATACAATGAGAATATTTACAAAACTGGAGTTGGGTTCCCAGATATATGGACAATGTTTGTAAATTTCCCAAAGCATAGAATAATTGATGAGGATTAAGTGATATTACATCACTCAAAATATATCATAAAAATGTGCACACTACTGTATAATATTCTCGATGCTTTGCAAATATATTTAAGTAGCTAAAATAACGTTCTCAAATGTATGGGCTATGGATATGGAGTATGGTGGTGTCAAACTATTGATAAATCATTCCAAGCAAAAAAAAAAAAAAAACGTTTCGTTTATTTTATTTCTGTGTATTGTGAACTGTAAGTGCCACCCACTTTACGTCAGACAGTTTACTTTATTCAAAGGTAAACAGTGAATTCATACACCAGTGACAAAAATAATTTTAACAATTGTGACGTGAAAAAAAATATCATCCGATAAAGTTACACATTCACATCAACTAGGAACTAAGCAAGAACAAGAAGGTTCCCACCCCCCCAGTAATTAGTGCACAAAAGAGGGATTAAACATTTTCTGTTTGTATACTGCTTGTGTGCAATCCTGACTAATTCACCATCCAGTGAATGCTGACTATTTGAATATATTTACATATGTATCCACCGTACATTTGTGTGGTTATGTTTTTTACTCTGCATGACTCCTTAAGACCTGAACAAAAGGACAGAAACTTCTGAGGTAGGTAACCACAATGCACATCAGAGCGAGACCCTGTGATGCCACACAAGCAAGAACTGTAGAGAGATTCATGTTGTCTCACAAAGACCGACTTCCTTCATTTAATTTTTTCTGTCTGTGGTCTTTGACATCCACCAGGACTGTGTTCCTGAGGCTCTGATACGAGTTTTTAGTGAAGACAGAAGGGGACCGTTGATAGTTTTGAGAAGAATTTAAATGTAGGCTAACATGAGCAGCAACTCTTGTGTCATCGACGCATTCATTTCAATGTGATTTTTTTCAAGGAGTTGGAGTAGCTTACTGAGACCAAAGATCTCATGATACTGAGTAATTCAGAATTTTGGGGAAATGTTTTCTCTTTCTTGTGAACTCTACACAAAAAAGTGACTTTTTTGTCAATAAAAGCCTACATTTTACACATTTCTCTAATGAACGAATCACTTCGGCCATCAAAAAGAAAAACTGTAAGGATACAGTGCTTCTGATAAATGCTGAGTTAAATGGATGAAAAAAATGTACTGTATTGCTAGCGGAACTACCCTCCTTTGAGCCAATAGAAAGATGTTTCACTGCAACTTAAAATGTACAGATCTGGACTAGTTTGTCCTGTACCACATTAGGATCTTTGACTATAGTTGTGAATGTGAGTGAGAATGGTTGTTCGTCTATCTGCAACGGGCTATCCTGCGATTGACCGGGTACAGGTCCTGGGTGTACCCCGCCTCTTGAACGTGGTGAGCTGGGATATGCTCCAGTTCACCCAAGACCCTCGTGAGGAGGAGTACTATAGGAAAAGGACGAATGTCGACATGTACTAGGTTTGACAGACAACGTAGTATCATGAAAAGAACACAATTTATTTGGCTAAGCAGTGACAGAAAATTTGCTAACTTTAAGAACAATGCAAGTCCTAGTACAGTATGTCCTACTGCATTGAAACTATGCCCCTACTCCTCTTCACCTTGTAATTTAAAAAATGGCATTGGCCTTCTAATTCGACTCTCAGCAAGTGATAAATGACAGAAAAAAAAATATTGAACTATGCTAGCAAAAGTGTAAAATATCTTGGCAGTTTAATCAATTTTGTGCTTGTGTTTTAATTAACACAAATTCATACTTGCACATAAGCATCATCCACATCGATACTCGCGCACACAGTCACACCACTAATTTGCGTCATTTTCCAGTTGTCTAATGGACCGTTAAAGATCCCATTTAGCAGTAAATTGTCTGGAAAATGTGATGTTCATTGATGAGTGTTTTGTTCTACTAATGCAATGATTTAAAAAAATGTCAAATAAAAATGACAACTTTAAAAATGGAACAGCATAGATTACAATTGAATCCATAGCACGTGACAGTACTATCGCATGTAGTGCTGAATGTCTTTCTTTCTATAGACACCGAATTCTTCAAACAGAGGAGGTAAGCAATTTTCATTTTGCAATAAAAAGACAAAGATCAACTACAACAGTGACAACATTGACAATGTTAGTTTGAGGTAGAACAATTAACTTCAGCATTCGGAAGTGCTTTATGTTGGATACTCGTTTTTCATTTGCTTTGACAAGCACAAAGAGGAGAGAAGATTCTTGACATCTGAGGTAGTGCGGCACCTGATCTTGTAATTCTGACCCATCTGTTCATCTGCATGTACAGTTAGTGTGAACACAGGGGAAGATAAATGTCCCAAAAGGCTTCCCACAACACATTCATTCTGGCTGAGGTAGGTTTTTGTTAAAACAAAACAAAACAAAACAAAACAAAACAAAACAAAACAAAACAAAACAAAACAAAACAAGGTTCACACATGCCCAGAGCTTGTATGAGGGCCCAGAATCACAACTTTGGGGGGGTGGGGGGTTGGTGGGGGGGTGGAGTCCTGAGACAGTACTGAACGAGTCCCTGGAAGAATGTTAGATGTTCTGTGAGCAACATGATGGAATCATTGGTATGTTTGAGCAGGCAGCAGGCATCTTTGATATCCACAGAGCAGTAGCCATAAGACCAGTAACTTATATCCACTTTCACACAGAGTTGATAAAGATACAGTATATGGATGTAAATATATATTGAAAAACTTAAAAATGAAATCATCTTTGTATAACAAGGAAATTTGGGGCTTCTCTTCTGTGTGCTGCGGAACACCAGAAAATAAACTAACAACCAGACAGTGAGAGTAAAGAACACTTATCTGGTAAGCCTGTCTAAAAACGACTTTCCCCAAAACCAGTTCTAGACCCTCTAGAACCTCTTAACATACCAATAACAATCTTTACACAAAATCCCACTTACTAAAAGGAAAACCTGAGTCAGGGAGAATCTGAGCAGACTTTTCATACATTGATTAGCATTGGCCCCGTTGAGCCGTTCATGTTGCTGAGGACTCTTGGAAGCGTGTTTCTGTGTTCCGCTCGACAGTGAATTCGTCCAATGGTATTGTGGACAGCTGCGTGCTATTTGGGGAGTAGGTCAAGAGAGTTCTGTCAGCCTGAAAACCCATGAACAGAAAGAATTAGTTAATAGAATGAAGAATATTAATTTCCATCATCAACTTGCTTTAACTCAGACAATGAATTCTGTTATTTTGTCTATTGTATTGACTCAAACGCTACAATTGAGTAAATGGAGTTACTGTATTTTCCAGATGTCAGTTTACACCGGTGCCGAACCATACGCTACGGATATGTACCGCATGTACAGGTTTGTTGTGAAAAATTATACTTTACATATCTTTTTTCCAAACATTAACTGGAACATGGCAGTTAAATGTCTCAAATACACCAGAAATGTCATTGTTTTTAGTCCCCCTCTCTTGTTCACTCAAACCACTAAAGTCCATTTCAATATCGGAGTTGAAGAGCCTCAGAAAATCTCCGTCACACATCATTCCAGTCTCTTAGTCCCTCTCAATGTGATTTTAATCTCAAGTTTTGTTAAATTGAAAAAATATATTTTTCATTTGTGTATCTCATGCTTGCTAAGAGTTTAACAAAAACTATCACAGTCTTCTTCTACCCACGCTCAACGTATCTTTTTCTACTTCCATGCAAAATTGAGGTAGAGCAAGGGTCTCAAACTTGGCGGCCTGCAGGCCATTTGCGGCCCACGAGACGATATTTTGTGCCCCTCCATATGAAAGTATAATGGTAGTGCGGCCCTGGAGTTCTATATGGATAGCACTTTTACAGTGTTGTGTGAGCGAAAGTTACAGCGTTGCCAAGGAGAGGTTTTTTTTTTTTTTTTTTTTAGGTTTTGCACACAAGTTTTAAACACCAGAATCCTTCTTTTGTTTTTTAAAAGATGTTTGACATTGATTTAAATTCTACATACATGTGCGCCAAGGCTGCGGCTGAGCCTCAGCCAGACCCCCGAGGTAGAGTGTTCTTTTTCTACACATGCTTGACGTAGATTCTTCTTCTACATGCTCCCTATGTAGATTCTTCTTCTTCTTTGCATGTTAAAGTTAAAGTGTTGTTCTTCTACTACACATTGGAGGCACCTGTGCGTGCGCAAACCACAGTGCATTATTGGGACTGGCCATGTTTTAACCATTACGTTCAAACAAGATTTTGTCGTATGTTTAAACTGATAACCCGCTGGAGACAAAAAAAATACCAAAACAATATTCTAGCCACATCGTTAAATATGACCCAGGGTTCACATTGCTGGAAAAAAGCAGCCGCTTGTCGTCCGGAAACTATTGGACTCAAGTGCGCATTTTTGGCCTCACAGTCATGCAACTTCCTTCTACTTTTATTTCCCCCATGAGTGTTGAAGTCTCCCAGCAGAACGAACAAGTCCCCACCAGGGTCATTCTCCAGAATCCCCTTCAAAGACTCAAAAAAGGGTGGGTACTCTGAACTGTTGTTTGGTGCATAGAAACGAACAAAATTCAGTACACATGTGGCCATTCAAGGGTGGAGAGAGGCGAACCCTAAGACTGAGCCTTTGTAAACCCCAACAAAGAAGCACCAAGACTTAAATAAAATCGGTGGCACTCAGCGGGGGCAATTCCAGACTAGTGAGGACTAGTCTAACCCCTCTCAAGAGGACCAGTACCTGAGCCTAAGATGTGTGTTGGAGTAACTAAAGTATACATTTAAACTACACTGCATCTTTCAAATGACACCCACGCTCCATGCTCCTACTTGAGGAAGGCTTGTGACAATACGTTTGTTTCCAGCAAATTTCAGATTAAAATGTTTAAAAGATCACGTTAACTATCTATGATATTTGACAATTTGAAATTTTGTTGCAGATTTTCACAAGAAGGTCACTGATGGTGTAGTGGTCCACATGCCTGACTTTGGCGCTGGCAGTGTGGGCTCAATTGCTGCTCAGTGGTGTCTCATGGGTTCTACCTCTGTTCCGATGGGTCGTGACAGAACGATCTGGCAAAAAAGGACCCAACAGGAAAGACCAGAACCTGACTGGTGTTGTCACTGGACGTCTCTGCTCGACGCAAGGTAGACTGCCGGAGGACCAAGCTTGTCCGATCCGGGTAGGCTCCATGACGTCCTCCGCTTCCGTGTCATACGCTCCGCCGGCGAGCTATGAATACGTCCTTACCACGACCCATCCAGCACCTCGTATTCTTCTGGACTTTGATTTTTCGGACTAAGAGGAGGACCTTGATTTGTATGACCGGCTGCCTGAGTACGACTCAGATTATTTCGACTATGAGTCTCTTCACCCGATCTTCAATCCCGGTCAGTTTGCTTCACCTTCGCCTAGTGGGTACAAGTACACCAATCCGGGTCCTCCGCGCGACGGCCAGAGGAGACGCCCACAAGTGCCTTCTCACATTCCACTCCAGGAGGAGGTGGCGATGATGCCACTGCCTTCTCACGTTCCCGTCCAGGAGGAGGTGGTGATGTCGCCGCCACCTCACATTGCCGTCCAGGAGGGGGTGGTGATGTCATCTCCGTCCCCTCATGTTACTGTCCAGGAGGTGGCAATGGCACCGCAGCCACCTCAAGTTGCTGTCCGGGAGGTGGCGACGGTTCCCCAGCCGCCTCACGTTCTGGTCCAGGAGTACTGGCGGCGACTGGCCCGAGCCCGCTCCACGCTCCTGTCTCGACAGCGACGGGTATACGGCCTCCTGACACCCCAGTCTCGGTGGCTGGCACCTTCCTCTCCCGTCCACCCAGACGCCTCGCCTGGGGTTGGGGGGGGGCGCCTCCGGACCCCCTTCCACCCGCCCCTGGATTTGTTAATTTTTGTCCGTTTCTTTCGTTAAGGGGCGTCTGGGAGCCGTGCCTTAGAGGAGGGGGGTATTGTCATGCTCCTGGCATCCTCCCCAGGCTGGGCGTGGCCAGCCAATTAGTCGGCACACCCCCGCACCTTGTTTCGGCTGATTATGCCCGGTACCTATAGGACCTGGTGATGACTGGTCCTCTGCCAGATCGCTGAGGTTCATGCCCCGTTCCAGCACTCTTGTATCCCTGATCGTCAACCCGTGTGTACCGACCTTCGCCTGTTCTCCGACCAACCCCGTAAGCCTAACTCCCTTAATACTCCTGCCTGCTTTGATCGTTCTCCCGTGTACCGACTCCTGCCTGCCCGCTGACCTGCTCTCTACGCCCGACGTCCCAATTACCACTGCTCCGCCTGACTGCCTGCCCGATCCCCGACCATTGAATAATAAACGTTTTTCCCGATTTACAGCTGTGTCTCCCGTGTACTCCTGCATTTGGGTCCTACCTCTGTTCCAATGGGTCGTGACACCTCTCCCTCTCTGTGTCTAGTAAAATCAGAATGTTGAGGCAGCAGTTGAGAAGAGAGAAGAGAGATAAAGTCTGCACAATATATATACATTCATCCATTTTCTGTCGCTCTGTCTCCCTATCTACACAATGGAGCAACTAGTTAGCGCGTTAGCCTCACAGTTCTGAGGACCAGGGTTCAAATACCAGCCCCGCCTGTGTGGAGTTTGCATGTTCTCCCTGTGCCTGCATTGGTTTTCTCCGGGCACTCCGGTTTCCTCCCACATCCGAAAACATGCACTCATTGGAGAATCTAAATTGCCCCTAGGTGTGATTGTGAGTGCGGCTGTTGTCTGTCTCCATGTGCCCGACGATTGGCTGGCAACCATTTCAAGGTGTACCCTGCCTCTGTTGACAGCTCGGATAAGCTCCAGCACTCCTGTGAACCCTCGTGAGGATAAGTGGCTCAGAAAATGGATGGATGGATAAATATGCACACATGCACACACACAGATAGATAGATAGATAGATAGATAGATAGATAGATAGATAGATAGATAGATAGATAGATAGATAGATAGATAGATAGATAGATAGATAGATATTTCTATGGCAGAAAGAGAAAAATCCCAGTCCACACCTGCTATGTTCTTTGATGTGAGTTTACATATGCAAATCATGTCATCACCTCTGCAGCAGAATTGCTGTAAGGACTCACCATGAGTGGGTCTTGTCTGTTGGATTGAAGGAAGAGTCTCTCCAGCTCATTGCTGTCAACCACTTTGGTTCCTCCTGCGCTGCAATTGATCTTCATCTCTCTTCTGGTGGCTGCGTTTATCCCATAGCCCTCCTGGGAAGAAGAGGATTCCAGTGGTGTGCTGTGTGATGCCTGGGGAGTGGCCTGAACTGCCTTACACATCATCAATCTGAGGATCATCAGAACAACACTTTAAAACATTAGTCAGCTGCACATATTATGATTATGACAGACTGACATTAATGCCTAACATTGGTTATCATCGGATTGCCATCATGAACACACCTGCCACGGTAGCTGAAGATGAGGAAGAAAATGCAGAAGATGATGCAGGTGACTCCAATGTGAATGCCAATTATGATCCCTGTGGTGGATGCTTTGCTCTGTTCCTCTTGCACACAGTCACAGGAAGCATCCAGAACTGGTGAGGCACGACATGTCAAGTTCAAAGAATGCAGAGTTATAAAGCTTGAAACCCAGAAAAGGCAAGCAAAGAGAGGCTGAGGCTGCGTGTGCGAAGCAATTACCAGATTTCTCCAATGCCTCTCGAAGTGAGACAAAGCGCATGGTGGCATTGCCGTCTCCGTGTTGGTTGTAGGCCAGTAGATTTATCTCATAAACCAGTGAAGGGTCTGGATAGAAGAGACAAATACTTATACCCTTAGAAATTGTGTTTTTGAGGGTCGCACAACTTTTTTTTTTTTTTTTTTAGCACAAAGTCAAACTTCTGAAAATTGAACAAAACCAGACTAAAATTATTACTTGATTACAAAAAATATGATGACTTGGCAAGAGACTGTCCCTTCCTTTTTAACCTCCAACAATGAACTGAGTAAATGAAAGAAAGAAACAAAAGACTTCTGAGGGTCCACTGTAGCACAATTTTTTGATGAAAATCTTAACTTACTCGCATTAATGTGTTGAAGGAGTAATGTGTTAGGTCCTGAAAGTCATGAAAGATCTCACCCAGCTGAGTGATGTTGTACTGGGTAGCGTTGCGAGGTAAGAAAATGGGACCAGTGAACACTGCAGTGTGGGCTCTTCTGTAATATAGTCGGAAGCCTTGGTGTTGACCCATCTTAGTGGAAGCTTCCCACATTGCTTGCACCATGCTGCTGTTCACAACTTTGGCGAAGAGGGAGGGGGGTGCTGGAACTGCAATACAATATAGAATGTAAGTCAACAAACTTATTTAAATAGCAGATAGCAAAATATCCCCTGAAACAAGGCAGCAGAGTTTTTCCAGAGACTACAAAACGCTATAGGATTCAAAATAATGCCCAACATCTTATGTCTACAGTATAGAAACATTTCTATGCATCATATAGCACATATGTCAGAGCTCCGTTTGAAAGGACTGTGTCAAAAATCCAAATTCTACTAAAAGAAACTGGTACTTGGCAGTTGGGAGATACTAGTCTGCAACCGAGGTAGCAAGGCAATGAAGCGCCAGAAACTAAGCTCAGTGGTGCAATATTGTCCCACTCAGGTTTCAATCAACATCCTCCTCATCATCATCATCAACATTTTCATTTGCCTGCTTGTGTGCATCTCTGTGGCACGGGTTTGGTTCCAGAGACAACATTTTTTTTTCCTTTTCTGAAACAAAACAGTGGAGGCACAGTGGTGAAGCTGTAAAGTCTTGTCCTCACAGTTCTAAGTACTGGGGTTCAAATCCCGACAAGTCCGGGACACTCCGGTTTCCTCCCACATCCCAAAAACATGCAACATAAGAGGCTCTAAGTTGCCCCTAGGTGTGATTGTGAGTGCGACTGTTGTCCGTCTCCATGTGCCCTGTGATTGGCTGGCAACCAGTTCAGGGTGTACCCTGCCTCCTACCCAATGACAGCTGGGATAGGCTCCACTCCCGCAACCCTTGTGTGGATAAGTGGATTAGAAAACCGTTGGATGAAATAAAACATACATAATAAAAGATAAAAAAGTCTGCTGTGTATTTCAGTGTTTCTGCTTCAGATGCAATAGATTCTGTGAATACTGTGCAAGTGCATGTTTATTTCTGTGCTTTCACCTTCCCCATGAGTCATCTCTGTGGCACTATCTGATGGTTTACTGGCCCCATGGGATGTGTAGGCTTTGACGTAGAAGGTGTAACTGGTGGAAGGCTCGAGATCTCGGATAATGTGCTGCAGTGTCACCTTACTGACTGCCTCCTCATACTCCATTTCCACTGGGTCTGATTGCGATGGATGGAGAGAAAGGCGGTAAAAGACGAAGTCACAAAGAAATAAGGGTGAAATTAGACATTTGATTTTTGCATTCATGTTCTATTGAAAAAAGATCAAGAGAGGAAACAACATATACATTGGTCACTGTCATTCATTAACGGTTATTACTGTTTTTGCTGGCTCTTAATTAATAGCTAATCTAGTGTGGCCCTGCTGGTCTGAGAAATTCTAGACAAAGTTAGAGAAGGGGGCGTTAAAGGGTGTGCATTATTGCATTCGATTGCTCTTAATCCAGAGACACCAGACCATAACGCCAATCTATCTCCAACCTGAAACCCATCAGCCCATCCCATCCTGGAAGCGTAATTGCAGCAACCTGATTGGCTCATGCCTCTGGCCTTTAATTACACACGAGAGATAGACTGAGGAGAAGAGCAGCTGGGACTGAGCAATATAAACCACATGATTCTTCTAATAGTGTATGTGCAGGCAAACTCTGTATTCGGACACAAAATTATTGCATTGTATTTGTATCTACTCTCCATCTTCTACAATAGTTCAAATTTTCAGTGCATATTTTGAATTGTCACTGATTTTGACAAGGCAGGAGTTCTGGTGTTGATTCAGACATTAGTTATCCACTAATTTAGTACCCGTGCAAGTCATTAACGTTTTGCAACGTGGCTTTTGATTCCATCCTCACCTGGGGTCTTGCGTATGTGAAGCACATAACCAATGATGTCTTGAGTGTTCTGGTCGGGCTGCCTCCAGGAGACCTGTATGGTGGTGGGTGATAGGGCCTTAGCCTGCACTTTGGAGGGCGCACCAGGGAGTCCGTCAGCCCAGAGCACCGTGAGGCGAGCGCTGGCCTGGGTGGAGCCGGCGCTGTTCTCAGCAATGCACTGGTAGATGGCCTCATCTTCCTGGCTGATGCTGTATATCGTTAGAGTGCTGTGAGAGCCAGAAAGAATTGAGTTTTAATCTTATTCATAGAATAAAAAACAGTTGATAGCGGAAGCCGGAATATGACAAGAACCCATACGTGCTCAGACGTCTTGGCACGTAAGTATACTTGTCTTTCAACTGTCTCTCCAACAATATATACCAAAAGTCTCTATTTTCCAGGAATTTTGATAATGAAACATGTGAATGGGTCTGATTCACCAATAAATTCTCACAACCTTTGTTCAGAGAAAGTTTCGCCAGACAAGCCCATGTCAACAAAAACCCAAAACCTGGCAAACATATCCACGCATATAAATTGTCCTTAAAATCAGAGCAATTGGGAAAACTCCCCAGATGAATGAAGGGAGAGGGTGCAGATTGACACGCAACAATTGCATCCTTTTATCCGTAAAAGTCTTGTGCCATCAAAAAGGTATTGATGAGAGCATGATGATGATGATGGTGATTGCATTTGAAGGTCTATCTGTGGATTATGTTTGCGTTTGGCACGTCAACAATACACAAATAATTTAAAAGTTTTTATTTTACATTTGAAGGTTTTTCATTTCCTTTTATCGAGTTTGCAAGAAGTTCTGTGTTGGAAATGCCCAAGATGCCATTTTTTCAAGCTTTTCTAGTTGGTCTTTTCTGCCTTGCATCTGAAATGGCTGGATTTCTCATGAATTGTTTACATGTAAATAAAGTTTACACCAGGCAGTACGGTGGTGCAACTGTTTGTTTTTGCCCTCACAGTTGTGAGGACCGGAGTTCAAATCCCGGCCCCGCCTGTGTGGAGTTTGCATGTTCTCCCTGTGCCTCCGTGGGTTTTGTCGGGGTACTCCGGTTTCTTCCCACATCCCAAAAAGATGCAACATTAATTGGAGACTCTAAATTTCCTGTAGGTGTGTAAATGGATGTTTGTTTATATTGCCCTATAATTGGCTGGCAGGGTCTACCCTTCCTCATGCCCGATGAGCAATTTCAAATTGGACCTTTTGCAAGCCCTATGTCCTTTATTGCCTTTTGTATTCAATTTTAAAACCTGTCACAGACTCATTTTGACCTGCGGTGTATTTTGAAACAAACAGAAGTAAAAAAAAAAAAAGGAAGTTGTTGGAAGTGGGCCTTTAAAGCCAATTGGGACATAATATGAAAACACCGCTGCCAGCCATTATGTTTGATGAGCCAGAGCAGAAAGTGCAAATTACTACTTCAGTCACTTTCAAGTGAGGTGGGTGTCTAACTCTTTTGAGACCATAATTAATGACTCATGTCACTGAACTAATTGCAAAATTGGTGACAGTGTTTATTATTAGGCGGCACGGGTTAGGACACCTTCCTCACACTTCTGATGACCGGCGTTCAAATGCCAGTCCCAACTTTGTGCAGTTTACATGTTCTCCCCGTCCCTGCGCGGGTGTTTTTCAGGTACTTTGGTTTCCTCACGCATTCCAAAAACATGCAAGTTAAGCTTATTGGAGAGGCCTGCCTGTAGGTGTGAACGTGACTGTGAATGGTTGTTTTTCTATCCCAACCAGCTTGCCCCGAGAGGGTTGGGATTGGTTCCAGCATGCCCAAGACCCTAGTGAGGATAAGCGGCACAGAAAATTAATGGAATGGTTGATGTTTATTATTGTAAAAAGAGTTCAAATTGAGAAGGAAGAATGTGTGAGTACAACACATGTAATAAATCTTATGAAATGTTGCTATTGTAACGAATATGGCTGTGTAGTGTTTGTACAGTGCAGCATGCTTTGCAGATGGTTTTCCATTACAGCCAATTTAAAACAAATCCTGATTTTGGCTTTTACTTGTGGTTTGAAAAGCACCCCCCCCAAAAAAAAAAAAAAAAAGACCGCAAAACACTCCTCTGCAGTCCTCATTCAAATGGTATAACAAATCAAATTCAAAGTATTGCTTTGATTGTGTGTTGGCAACGGATTCACAGTAAACGAAAGCACCTCATCCAGAGCCCATACTTCAACCTGCTTTGTCTTCTGCTGGAACTCCCTTCGGAGGGCATGAATTGATTTCAGAGTTAAAAAAAAAGTAATTTGCCAACATCAGTGAAACATTTCATGTGTCCGTACACAAACTCACATGTGATAAGCACACCACTGTTACATACACTGTTTGCCACACAGTGTAAGGCTTGTCCCTTTTGGGGTGCCCACAGCGTATCATCTCAGATGAACGCATATATATGTTTGGGACAATTTTTACGCCGGATTCCCTTCCTGACGCAAGCCTTCTCAGGGAGTGGAGGCCCCAGTGGGATATGAACCCACAACCCCTGGTTTACCAAAACAGTGCTCTAACCACTGAGCTACGGGGTGGCCCCCACCCTAATATGAAAGTTTAATGTTAGTGCGGCCCTCGAGTTTTTGTATGAATGGGACTTTTACAGTGTTGTGTGTGGAGCTGACGAACCTACCAATCACGATTGTTGTCAGGGGGGGGGGGGGGGACATCGACCTGGCTTAATGCAAGGAGAAAAACATTTTTCAATGAGGGGAAGTTACATGAACATTTGCATGGAGTTTGTTTTTTTTAGTAGTTTTGCAGACGTTGTTCACACCTGTGTCCTTCGTCATCCTCAATTGTGTTACAAAATAAAAGACATTTGAGAAGATCAGAATTTTTTTTTTTTCTAATTTGAAGTATGGGCGTGTCCATGAGCGCCCAGCCCACAAGGTACGGTTGAGTTTGAGACCCCTGCTCTCCACCCTTACCATCTTATTGCAGCACTTTGCTGCTTTTTGTCAATGACCACATACAATATTTCTCATGTCTTTGTTATCTGTATGTGTATTGTGTGTGTGTGCACGTGTGTGTGCACGTGCTTGCATGTGCGTGTGTATGTATGTGTGAATGTACTGTATAATACTGGTTCTGGAAAAGAATATAATACAAAAGTAAAAAATCCAAAGAGCAACTACAATATGACAAAAAAATCTATTCATGTAATACGGATATATTACATATTTTACTTAAAATTAAATGAGTCATCGTATATAATTATGTTCATTATATCGACGAGTCTTTGCTGAGCTACTGTGATAAATCATGGTTTTGATTTGGAAGACCTTGAGAGTGAGCTACTTACTGAAATTGAAGAAAATACCTGACAGACAATGTGGAACTGTGCAAAGGTCTCATCTTCAAAACCTCCAATATTATGTTGGTCTTGATCATAAAACATTTTGAAGGAAACAATAATTCATTCAGCGGCACGTGAATGACTGGTCAGCACATCCACCTCACAGTTTGGAGGACTTGGGTTCAAGACCGTGACAGGTTTCAAGATTGAATGCAAAAGTGAATAAAGGGCATATGGTTTGCAAAATGATGAATTTGAAATTGTTCTCACGGTGACATCATTTTGTCAACTAATATCCAAGTTGACAACGATTTGGATTTAGCCCATCTGCCTAACAGTTCTGAGGACCATAGTTCAAATACAGCCTCACCTCTGTGGAGACTGTATGTTCTTTTCTCCGGGCAGTCTGGTTTCCTCCCACATACCAAATACATGCATGGCAAGGTCATTGAAGAGTCTAAATTGCCAATAGAATGTGAGTGTGAATGTTTATTTGTTTTTAAGTGCGATTAAGTGTGATTGACTGGCGACCAGTTCAGGGTGTACACTGCCTCTCGCCCAAAGTCAGATGGGGCAGACTCCAGCACACCCGCGACCCTGGTTTGTCAGGATACATTTGTGGGAAGAAGGGAATGCTCTTTGGCCAAGATGGAGAGGTCAATCATTCCATTTACCTTTCAAAATACATATGTACCATTACATCCTGTCATACTGTTCTGAGAGTAAGGATAAACTCTGCGATGGAGGGTTATGGTAATTATTTTCTTCTGTCCTCCAACTGGATTCAATCAGGAAAATTTTCAGGTCAAAGAGGCCCTTTGTATTAACGCCCTGTCTGAGCCAATCTCACCTCTGACCCCAGAGGTGGCCGCAGTCGCCAGCCATCCACTCACTACTCAGCCATCACCTTTCTTACAGCCTTTCATATCAGCAACAGATGGAGTGTTTGCAGACAGGCAACTTCACCAGGCACCATAGATGATAGACGGGCCGCTGGGGAAGCCTGCCCTGATGCCATTAGGAAAACACCTGGAGAGTGTGAGGGGAATTCAGAGGAAATCTATCTATATGCTGTTTGTTTTTGCCAGGTACAGTAGCGTTCAACCGTGTTTTTGCACAAACAAGCACACACACACACACACACACACACACACACACACACACACACACACACACACACACACACACGATGATACTGCTGAGAAGCCCATGAAATTACACCTGAGTTGGCAAAATGTCTCTCTCACATTCAGAATGGAGTTTTCTGTCTTCTCTACATTTGAAAAGCAAAGGAAAAAAGATGATAGAAATGTCCTTCTTGTTGCAGTCTTTGGTGTTTTTTGTATTTATTTAAAACCCTTACTGATTACAAAACATTCACAAGGTGAATTAGAGCCAATACAAGAGTTGTATTTAACACTGCTCTTTTGATGATAATAAGATCACTTAAACTCATACTGTCAGAGAGCTGTTGATTCAGTAGTCCTTCTAGTGGTTGTTGTATCATACAGCCATACAAAAAAATGCAACACAATATCACCATAATTCGTATGAACCCATCACAGAAAGATCCTGTTTCCATTTTTTGATGCTTAAATTTGATGTTAAATATTTGATGGCAGTTTAAAATGGCTTTACTTCTGCTGGATGTTGGTATTATTTATTTATTTATTTTACACTTTGTAATGATCAGCGGTAGCGGATGGGCGTGGTGATTATTTCCTTCCTGTTTGAAGTAGGTGTTAGTCATGCTGCAAACTGGAAATGCAAACCACATTCCTTCCTACAAGGGAAAAATACCAAAGGGAGGAATGGGATCGAGCAATCTCATGGCTAAATCCCTATTGTGTCACAAATATCACACAAAACAGCAAGTGACTTTTTATGAATGTTGATAGAATTTCAGATTCTTAGCACTAAAGTATCCCATGACGCAAAGAAATAGATGGAAAGAGTGAAAGGCTGGGAATTTGGGGAATGGGGGAAGGGAGATGTTTGGTTGGCCTGCATGAGCTCCAAAGCCAGGGTGTCCTCTCCTGACAGGATGACACCATCATTTACCCATCAGTTCAAGGTCGTTTCACAGATTGATGTGTAAGGCCGGTGTGTCTGACAGTGGGGCCTTGGGTCTGTTGTTCCATCTCTGAGGGCGTGTTTGCCCGCCATTGTCTCGGAGCAGCACCCCATTAAAAAAAAAAAAAAAAACAGCATGGCCATTCTGAATGCAGCATGAGGGAAAGGGACAAAAAGAGACGAAAAGGATGAAAAGGTAAGGGGGAAATGGAGGGGAGACGGTCAATGAGCTGTCTGTGGCCTGAGAGGAGGGAAGGGCCTGGTGGTATGACTGATTGCAGGCAAGGTCAGAGTTCAAGGCCAAAGCCCTGGCCTTAGCACTCTATCATTCATGCGGGGCCGACTGGAGGGTGCAGAGTGGCTGCAAGGAACAAGAAAAGACTGCTCTTGGTGAATGAAACTGAGCTAAAACGAAGAAAAGAAAGACCCTTTAAGAGTATTTTCTGGATCAATGTGCAGTTTCAAAAGAAGCCTACTACAGCAAATTATAGCCTTCTATTCTAAGACACTATTTAAAAATTTTCCCTTCTTTCCCATTATCAACGCTTTAAACAGAGCCACAAGGATTACAATTTCATTGGTGAAGTTGGTCATACTGCCACACATTACAGTAGTCTGTCAAAAATCAATGCAATCAATAATAGTTATACAGTAATAGTCAATTTATAGTCAAAAACCATACTTGAAACAAGTCTGTCTTCATTAGCGTTGGGGAGAGCACAATTGATTGATATTTAATTAATACTGGAGATGGAAAAGGGGATTTTGTTTTCTATACCTTTTGGAGACAACAGGGAAGAGAAGATGCTAGCGACACGTGAGCCATAATTGCCTGAAAAAGGCCACGTAACATATGTCTTTTGGAAAAAAATATAGTTTGTGTATGAAAGATGTTGCAACAAAGTCAGGCATATTCGTATAAAATCACTTGAAGACGAAGTGACTTATCAAGTGCGATGTATCTGTCATACTAAAGAAAGCAGCTGCAACTCTCTGTGCCGCTCACGTAAACTCGACAGAACAAGAGTGTGGGCTGAGTCGTGATTGTGGTGGCAGTTAAAGCGCTTGTGTTTTCACTCAGTGAACAAGATGGGATGATAACAGGATAGTAGCTTGTTGATCAGGTACAAGGTAAAAAGTGCTTCACCGGTTGTTTATCAATCCCAATTACCTTCACTAGATGTGTGATCCCGTAATAGTTTCGCAGTGGTGAAAGTGCTGTCTGAACTACATATCCGGACAGTCGGATTTGCTTCATGTAGAAATCTCAACAAGCAGCGTGGTATTTCATTTTTTAATGACATTCTTTACAGATGACAGCACAGTATTCATTTGAAGTAACGTCACACTTGTTCATTTCTTCTTATTGATTTCTGGTGGACTAGACAATGTTTCAGTGCATTAATGCCACCTAAGGGTTAAGTGCTGAACACCTATAACTGAACCAAACTATAGAGTAGTGCAGTATGTTGTGTTTTGGATACAGAGCGCCATGTCCCAATATTGTCTTATATGAAACCCCCCTACTACTGCTATTTTTCAAATAGCATGCATCAGACGACATCTGTCAACAAATGCCTCTGACATCACAAGGTTGATGCAATAGGTACATTAAAATACATATTAAAGTGAGAATTTATTTCCAATTATTGAGTCATGATAATGTTGGGAATATTATTTTTGATCCTGTTAAATATTTTGCTGCAATAACTGAGAATTGGTAATGTTCTTGACATATTTAAAAAATATGGAAATTCAGTGCATCACGAATATTGAGATGATTATATTTTGAAATACGGCGATTGGCTGGTAACCATTTCAGGGTGTGCCCACCTCCTCCCTGAGGACAGCTAAGATGGGCTCCAGCACTCCCGCGACCCTTGTGAGGTGAAGCGGCTCAGAAAATGGATGGATGGATATTTTGAAATATCTGCAGGAAAAACATTTTTTTTCTTTATGATGTTTATAATTGTAAGATAATGCTTCTTTTGTATAATATAAATGTTTTTTTGTGGTCTGTTTCTCTACATTTACAAACTTCAATACAATATAGAAAAATCGTGAAGTCAAAATTCCAACACTAGTTTGTGTTGTCTCACTAAGCCGTGTATGTGTGTGTACAGGTAGGTCTGTCAAGATGTAAGAACAACAGCTACCCCGAGTGGCCGACCGGGTCTGAGCCGACATCACACCAGCGTTCACCTCCATTGAAAAAGTACGAAGGGCAATACATTTGTGACTTTCTATCTTTAGATATGTGCACAATGAAAAATGGCGCTGCTGAGCTATTTGGGTACATACATGCTCGCTCACTTTTTGATTAGTCTATGTGCGTGCATGAATCTGTGTGTGTGTGTTTGTGTGCATGAATGAAATATACAATCGATTCCCCTTCCTATCCTTGTCTGATTTCCTTTTGAAGGTCATGAGAGATGGAGGCCTGAAGGGAGTAACATTTCAGAATGTGTATTGTTGCACAAACACACACACACACCTTTTCGGACCATACAGTAATTGAAACGGGTCTGTTGCACTAAGTATATTCAGGCTTCCCAGTCAAAACACCAACATACTCTACAGTATATATGAGAGCAGAGTCAACGTCCTGCTTAGAGCTGTAGAATACAATTTACATATGATTACTTTTGTTTTGGCTTGGCTCAGGAGGTAAAATGCCTTGCACTATGATTTCCCATTTACTCTGCATCTGCTACACCGCAATAAAAGCAATCCACATAACAATGGACGCTGTTTGAGCTTCAGGTAAAACTCCTCTTTTTGTTCCAGTGAGTTGAAAGGAACATGCTGGTGTCATTTGTAATCACTGGCTATCCAAATTGCTAAAAAATTAATACTGTTCACTTACAGAGTTGGGGAATAACTAATCACTTGTAATGAGGTTATGTAATGTTATTACAAAGTGGATGTAATTTTCATCCATTACTGAAAGAACTTGTGTGATTAAATATCCGTTGCTTTTGGCAATTTCTATCATTCCAATGCTAGTTACATTTCAAAAATAGCTGCAAAAGATCAGAATTTTTTTTTCGCATGACTTCCAATGCTTGTGATTGACTCTCTTTGGTCATGTGACATTCTGCCGTAGTCTTAAACATGATATATTCCAAATATAACCTCAAAGCACCACCTTGTTGTGCAATCTATTAGTTTATCTGAGAAAAGATTACAGTCATTGTTGGACTTTTGAACATATAAAATAACACTAATTTGACCAGTTTCATCTTTATCATTTTGGACTTTTTTTTAATGGAACATTCACTTATCTGGGTTGTCACATGAAGCATGAAACTTGCCCTCATTTATCATTACGTCACCATGGTCTTACGTTTCCCATATGTTGTACATACATATTACTGCACACATATTTTTATTTACATTTCATCACGTTTTTTGAAAAGTTTATTTTCATAAACTACAAATATGTGATTAAGTTTTGTTTTGCTTTTTTTTGTGGAGAGGAATATCTCGTTGCTTATGTAGTCCCATGCAACACCAACAAACTTTCAAAATACAGTGGGCAGGATACACTGAAGATGTAGAATAAGCAAGTACAAGTACAAAGTTTCTACAGTGTCATCCATTTGAATAAAGTAGAAAACAGTATGCAACAATGCAGCCCCATGGGGTACAATCCAGAGGAATCTGTAGGTGGGTCCCAAACTTGGATAAATGCAAAGGGTTGCATAAGGAATGGCATCCAGCGTAAAACTGTGCCAAACAAATATGAGCGTTCATTTAAAGAATCCCATACCGGATCGGTCGTGGCCCGGGTTAATAACCCCCGAACCCCGGGAATGCTAACCTACAGGGCGTCGGTGGAAATTCAGTTACTGTGGGTCGAAGACAAAGAAGAGGAGGAAACCGGATTCGTCGGCACAAGAAGAAGAGGAATGCACAGAGTCTACGACTGAGTGTAGGGACTTTGAATGTGGGGACTATGACAGGAAAACCTCAGGAGTTGGTTGACATGAAGATTATGAAGAAAGGTTGATATATTGTGCATCCAAGAAAGCAGGTGGAAAGGTAGTAAAGCTAGAAGTCAGGAGAAGGGTTTAAATTATTTTACCATGGAGTAGATGGGAAGAGAAATGTAGTAGGGGTTATTTTAAAGGAAAAGCTTGCTAAGAATGTCTTGGAGGTGAAAGGAGTATCAGATAGAGTGATGAGGCTGACATTTGAAATTGAGGGTGTTATGTACAATGTGATTAGTAGCTATGCCCCATTGGTAGGATGTGATCTAGAGTAGAAAAAGAAATTCTGGAAGAAACTAGATGAAGTAGTTCTGAGCATCACAGACTGAGAGAGAGTTGTGATTGGTGCAGATTGCAATAGACATATTGGTGATGGAAACAGGGGCGATGAAGACGTGATGGGTAAGTATGGCATTCAGGAAAGGAACTTTGAGGGACAGATGGTGGTGAACTTTCTACAAGAACAGAGGTAGAAGTACGCAGGTGGATTATATTTTGTGCAGACGATGTAATCTGAAGGAGGTTACTGGCTGTAAAGTAGTGGTTGGGGAGAGTGTAACTGGATGGTGGAAGATGAGAAAGGAAGAATGTTGTGTGGCCTTTCGAAAAGAGGTGAGACAGACTCTCAATGGACAGAGGAGCTCCCGGAAGACTGGACTACTGTAGCCAAGGTGATCAGAGAGACAGGCAGGAGAGTACTTGGGGTGACTTCTGGTAGTAAAGGGGATAAGGAGACTTGGTGGTGGAACCCCAAAATACAGGAAGTCATTCGAGGAAAGAGATTAGCGAAGAAGAAGTGGGACACTGAGAGGACTGAGGGGAGGCGAAAGGAGTACATCAAGATGTGACGTAGGGCAAAGGTAGAGGTGGCAAAGGCTAAACAAGAGGCATATGAAGACATGTACACCAGGTTGGATATGAAAGAAGGAGAAAAGGATCTCGACAGGTTGGCCAAACAGAGGGATAGAGATGGGAAGGATGTGCAGCAAGTAAAGTAAGTAGTGTGCTAAGTAGATGAAAAGAGTACTTTGAGAAGTTAATGAATAAAGAAAATGGGAGAGAAGGTAGAGTAGAAGAGGCAAGCGTGAATGACTAGGAAGTGGCAATGATTAGTAAGGGGGAAGTTAGAACGGCACTGAACAGAATGAAAAATGGAAAGACAGTTGGTCCTGATGACATACCTGTGGAGGTATGGAAGCAATTTGGAGAAATGGGTGGAGAATTTTTGACCAACTTATTCAATTGAATACTAGTGGGTGAGAAGATGCCTGAAGAATGGAAGAAATGTTTACTAGTTCCCATTTTTTAAGAACATAGGCGATGTTCAGAGCTGTGGAAATGATAGAGGAATAAAGTTATGAGCCACACAATAAAGGTATGGGAAAGAGTTGAGGAGACGAGACTCCGGACAGAAGCAGTACCTGTGAGCAACAGTATGGTTTCATACCTAGAAAGCGTACCACAGATGCATTATTTGCCTTGAGGATGCTAGTGAAAAAGTACAGAGGTCAGAAGGAGCCACATTGTGTATTTGTGGATCTAGAGAAAGCCTATGACAGAGTACCAAGGGAGGAACTGTGGTACCGCATCCGTAAGTCTGGTGTGGCAGAGAAGTATGTTAAAATAGTACAGGACATGTATGATGGCAGCACAACAATGGTGAGGTGTGCCTTAGGTGTGACAGAAGAATTTAAGGTGGAGGTGGGACTGCATCAGGGATCAGCTCTGAGCCCCTTCCTGTTTGCAGTGGTAATGGATAGGCTGACAGATGAGGTTAGACTGGAATCCCCTTGGACCATGATGTTTGCAGATTGCGTTGTGATATGCAGTGAAAGCAGAGAGCAGGTGGAGGAATAATTAGAAATATGGAGGCATGTACTGAAAAGGAGGAATGAAGATAAGCCGAAGTAAATCAGAATATGTGCGTGAATTAGAGAGTTGGAGGGGGAAGAGTAAGGCTCTGGGGAGAAGAGATAGCGAGGGTGGACGACTTCAAATACAATCAACAATCCAGAGCAATGGTGAGTATGGTAAGGAAGTTAAGAAATGGGTCCAAGCAGGTTGGAACAGCTGCCGGAAGATGTCTGGTGTGTTATGTGATAGAAGAGTCTCTGCTACGATGAAGGACAAAGTTTATAAAGCAGTGGTGAGGCTGGCCATGATGTACGGATTAGCGATGGTGGCACTGAAGAGACAACAGGAAGCAGAACTGCAGGTGGCGGAAATGAAGATGTAGAGGTTCTCTCTCGGAGTGAGCAGGTTAGGCAGGATTGGAAATTAGCTCATTAGAGGGACACCCAAAGTTAGATGTATTGGAGACAAGGTTTCAGAGAGCAGACTTTGATGGTTTGGAAATGTCCAAAGGCGAGAGAGTGAATAGATTGGTGGAGGGTGGAGCTGCTAGGCAAAAGAGCGAGAGGAAGACCAAAGAGAAGGTTGATGGATGTTGTGAGCGAACACATGAGGGCAGTTGGGGTTATAGAGGAAGATGCAGGAGATAGGCTAAGATGGAAAAAGATGACACGCTGTGGTGACCCCTAACAGGACAAGCCAAAAAGAAAATAAGAAGAAAACAGTATGCAACAACTGACTGGTGACCAGTTCAGAGAGTAGCCCAATGTCCCGCCACTCTTGCCACCCTTGTGAGGATAAGTGGTTAAGCAGAAGGACATGGAACTCAGTCATGTGCGAACTTCAACCTCAATCAATACTAAATGTTATGGTCATTAAATACTTAGTGATACCATTGCACTCCAGTCCTGCAGATGGTGACCATTGGCATTAAATGGTGTGTACTGCCACAATTAGAAAGTTTTTTTTTCTCACCGTAGTACACTCAAAAATAAAATATTTACTTTGTATCCTCGATATAAAACATTTCTTTTAAAGTTCTCTCCAATGACCCATAAGAACTCGACGTTTCTAGAATGGTAAAACATTTTATCCTTATCTTAACGTGTTTTCATTACACTGGAAATATTAAAGATGCAAATTTACTCAAAATGGCAGAAAGCTTTTCACGGTCAACTGGCAGAGTTTATGAGCTAATTAGCTAATGGCAGATTACAAAATGGAGCTTTCTCCCCTCAGCAATCAAACAATAGTTTGTGAAGCGTGACAACAACATTATGGCTGGTCGTACACGAATACTGTAGTGGCAAGTGGAAACGTTGCTGTGTTGTGACTACTCCCACTTGATTTTTTTCTTCATTTGCTCACTTTTCCCACTTACTTGTCCCCCCCCTTCAAACATAGAAGAAAAACGTAGTCTCACATGTGCTTTCTCCCTCTCCTCTTTTTCTTCTCCCTGACTAATAAAGTATAGGCTGGAGGAGGCAAGTGGGAGTGGATCAGTGCATGTGAGTGTCTGCTCAATGTACTTGCCACACTAAAACTGCAGCTATTGATCTTTTTTATGTATATGCATTACGCTTACTTCCCACTTCTTAGTTCTGAATAAAAATACAATGAAAAGTGGTTATGCATGCTCCAACGAGGGTTGAAGGAATCGAACTCACACCCAGATTCGCATCAAAAAGCAATTGAAGGTTTTCAGTTAAGAGTGGGATTTTGTTAGGAAGCCGTCCGGCTATGATATAACAGGCAAGCACACAACACACAAACACTCCAAGAAGAGAACCAGAACATCTCTGCCACTAACTGCTAACCACATGCTCTACCATGCAGTTCAGGCAAATAAGTTATCGTTAAAGGTAGGCAGGTATAAATTGTTACAATGAACAATTAATCATCCAATTTATCTTTGCTATGCATTCGCAGTGCCACATCCCGCAAGTCAATAAAACAGTAACATAGCATGTGGAGTTTATTGTGTGAAAACACGGTTCTACAACACTCATTGCGCTCAGGGGGGCTACCATAGAAAAGCATCCAACATTTAGCCAATACGGTTCACGCACAAAAAGACAAGCACGAAATCAGGCAGCATTAAAACCACCAAACTGATAGAGAAATGCTGCCCGCAGACTTTTATCACAACCAGGGAATGACAAAAAAGGATACCTTATTGCCCCAAACATTAATGAATAGCTTTATTAAGTCTTATTTTAGCATCTATCCTGAAAAAGATGATAAAATATATCCAATATAATGTGCATATACGACAGATCCATTCTTAGCCACTTATCCTCACAAGGGTCACGAAGAGTGCTGGAGCCTATCCCAGCTGTCAACAGGCAGGAGCCAGGGTACACCCTGAACTGGTTGCCAGCCAATCGCATGGCACATAGAGACAGACAACTGTCGCACTCACAATCACACCTCGGGGCAATTTAGAGTGTTAAATTAATGTTGCATGTTTTTGGGGATGTGGGAGGAAACCGGAGTGCCTGGGGAAAACCCACACAGGCACGGGGAGAACATGCAAACTCCACACACACGGGTCCTCAGACAGCAGCAAAACCAAGAAGCCAACGCCCAACAAAGCCCGCCAGCCATGCATACAGTCAGTCACTGTCGCTGTCTCGGAGTGACTCCGTTTGCATGGAACGCTCTTGAGTACCAGAGGCTCACAGTACAGCTCAACTAAGAAATCAGGTCATGAAAGGTCTAATCCAGAGGACCTATATGTTATTTATATATCACACAAACGTAACTAATTATTCATGAAAAACATTTAAACAATTCTCAACACAACAGAAATTAAATAACTTACTGCCAAAGTACACATGTACAATTTTGTCTCTGGTGTCTTTGGACAGCTCTTTGGTCTTGGCCATGATACAATTTTGACTCTTACTGATTGTATGGCGTGGACAGGTGTCTTTCTGCAGCTAATGACCTCACACAGGTGCATCTGATTCAGGATAATACATGGAGTGGAGGTGGATTTTAAAGGCAAACTAACAGGTCTTTGAGGGTCAGAATTGTATCTTATAGACAGGTGTTCAAATACTTATTTGCACCTGTATTACACAAATAAATCATTAAAAAAATCACACCTTGTGATTTCTGGATTTTTCTTTTTAGATTATCTCTCTCACAGTGGACATGCACCTACGATGAAAATTTCAGATCCCTCCATAATCTCTAAGTGGGAGAACTTGCAATATAGCAGAGTGTTCAAATACTTATTTTCTTCACTGTATATCTGTATCTGTGTTGTACTTACATTTAAAACGAGGTAGATACTTATCAATACTAAACAATTGAACACATATGAACTTACTTGCTACCGAAGCCAAGTGAACCGGGTTTTGAAATCAGTCTTTCATGAAATGCTTGGAACATTTTACTGTCCACTTTGATTTGTAAATCCAATGTGGCCGGTTTGTCTTCACAAACCTGGTCGATGACCTGCCTATCTGTTCATCTTTCAGCCATTCATGTAACCTGACTCCGTCAGCGTTTGACGCAGAACAGCTGTATACAGCACACTTCCACTCCATCTTTGCTAGCTTTTTCACTCTCAGGCTTAATGTTGTCTTGACGTGACGTCACATTCCGGGTAGTTACAGAACTTGCTGAACTTTCTGAATCTAAGTGACATTTTGAACAAGATCTTGAGGCTGACTTTGATGCTAATTTATTTAATTTTTCTTGTGTTGAGAATTAAAAAAAAAAGTAAATTTTAGATACATTTGTGTGATAGACAAATAAAATACATTTCCTGTGGATTAGACCTTAAAATAATTTGATTCATTACGTCCACTCAAAGGTGGTTAAAGGAGTACAACAACATTTGGACAAGCCAGTTAAATACCAGGAAAATACTGCAGAGTCTTGTTGAATGAAAGCAAAATTTAACTCTTTGCATGTGTAACCCATTAAAAGTTGGTACAGGTAAAAGTTCAGTATGATAGAGTACCAATTAGGTGATAGGTTTTCTTTATGCAATGTGGTGTAATATCTGTAAAACTGTGACCGCTGACTTTATTTTCTTTGTGTTTGATTCATTTCTGAAAAAGAAATACTTTTGTTTGTCATTTTATTGTTGTAACCATTGTTTAAGAAGGACAGGAAGTGATGTGTTGAGGAGACGAGGGAGAGAGAGAGAGAAAAAAAGGGCTGGAGGGTGACCGGGAAAAGAGGTTGAAAGAAAGGGCAGAAAGTGAACGGTGGACATTCATCCAAGGTTGATCAACGTGTTCAATAACGACTGTTGAAAGTTCAACTGGGATAGTGTGTCCTTTGAGTGGACTACTCATATCACGCCATAACGTGGTGGAGTTAGCTGCTACCACAGGGGCTAAGTGCATGCATGGGACTTGGCTTGGTCGCTAGCAACGAGCTAACGCTAGGTAGCAAGGCCTGTGTGTTAGACCACAAGGGAGGAGACAAGGGCGCTAGCATCGAGCTAACGCGGCTAGTGATTTCAAGGAAGAAAACAAGGACGAGGACCGTGAGGACGCTGGACAGAGGAAAAAACATCTTCACCTTTCTTCACTCCTGCCTGGGGAAGCACCGCAGTGATATTGGGGTTTGAATATTTGTTTGCTTTGTCGGCTAGATTCATTTTGGTTTGGCCCCTGAGCTTCGCTCATGTATGCGCTGGGGACCTGTTTTGTTCAATTTATTGACTGAATGAATGTTTGTTGAGTTTTGCTTTTCTAACCTTTATTTTGTTATTAAATGTTCACACTTTTTGTTACATAATCAGGTGTTTTATTTGACTATCTGCAAGACAGTTAGAAGTGGGGAGTTTATATGATAGCTGGGTTATCTACATTAGTTAACATTTACTCATAACTGAAACATTATTTCAAAGACTTTTGATAGAGAATTAAATGGACAAGTAAAGAGTAAAGTTGTAATAGACATTTAGAGTAATTACCATTGAGTTAATTTATTAGTTTCCTACTTTGGAGTGAGGAAAGAACTGAGGTGGCTACCTTGTCGAAGTATTTTGTACTAGAGAGGTGTAACATGCCAGAATGCAAACCACGTTTGGAGGAGAAATAGTGCCGCATATTCCCCTAATACAATCTTTGAAGTCCAGAGGTGAGAACATGATAGTGTGGGGCTGCTTTTCAGTAAACGGTACTGGTGAACTTTACATTATTGAAGGATGAATTAATGGGAAAATGTACAGAGAAATTCTTGACAAAAATCTGCTGCCATCTACGAGGTGGATGAAAATGAAACGAGGGGACATTTCAACAGGATCACAATCAAAACATATTGCCATGGAAGTTTTGAACTGGTTTCAAAGAACAAAGAATGCCCAGCCAATCACCTGATTGGAATCCAATTGAATTCCAATTTCAATTTGAATCTTTGGCTATGTGGCACATGGCAACTGAAACTCAAATTCTGGAAAAGAAATCCATAAATCTTACAAGATTTGAAGGGTACTCATGTGGAGGAATGGAACAGAATACAATACGTGAGACCAGTTTCTCCATGCAGGAGCCGCCTGTCATTGCAAATGAAGGCTTTTGTACAATGTATTCAATAAATAACAGTTGGGATGTTCAATACTTTTTCTCTGTGCCATTTCAGATTATTACACACAACTTAATTTCTGATCCTCTTTGTTCTACCTTCTTTGTGTATCTGGATTACTTGGGTAGTTCCCAACCTCTGGACCTTTGGAAATATATGAAGAGTTTGTTTTCAAAACGAGACATAAGCATTTTTTTCAGATTTACGAAACTCGCGCCAAAATTATCCATTCGGAGCTGGATAATTTTGGCGCGAGTTTCGTAAATCTAAAAAAAATGCCTATGTCTCGTTTTGAAAACAAACTCTTCATATAAAGTGAGAGAAACAGTGGTGTTAAATATTTATTTCAGCCGCTATTTGTGTGTGTGTGTGTGCTATGCCCACCGATGTGATGGGTCAAATGCAGAAGAAAACTTTTGTGTGCATGCAGATAAAGATGATAATTCTGATTCTGTCAATTGCATGACACATAAAGAAATAGAAAACCGTTTCCATCACTAGTCTGTTGTCCATGTCCAAGTCCATGACCATTCTGTTAAGGACTGGGAACTAAACCCACATTGCCAGCTCAGAAGACAGACAACTGAACCACAAGACTTAAAGTATATATTTTTTTTACACTTTTTACTTTATGATTTGAATTTATTATCTATTTCATGACATTGTTAATTTGTGGACTATTGGCAAAGTCGTTTTTCATGGAAGAATACCTGCCTAGGAGATGGCCCACAAACAGATGAAATACAATCTCCTGAAGAGAGGTAACACATCGGAAAAGCTCCATCAAACTGCAAGGCTCCCTTACTTTTCTTTATTCAACACATGCATTAGCATTTTGTTCCATGAAATAGCAAAACAGTTTGTCTATTTGTTTTGATTTCACCTGTTGTTGCTCCTGAGTTTGACATGGCCATCTGGCTCCAGGATTTGGCCGTTCTTCAGCCAAGTGAGCTGGGGCTCAGGCTCACCCTGGGCTTGGCAGGTGAACATAGCCGTGGTCCCCACGGGCCGAGCAATAGACTGCGGCGGTTGAATAAACTCCGCAGGAGCTGAAAACATGATGGCAATGTCAAACAGAACAATTTGAAGGAAACTTGAGAAACCAAAAAGCTTGTTAAGGGCAGAATACTCTGGCCTACTCGAGTGGCAAAGTAAATATTTTCTTTGAATACTTTCTTTCTGAGTTTACATGATTTTAAGATGTCATATTAATGTTCAAACACGGAAATAACAGTTTTTCATCATCTGGCACATCCCGTACTACAGCTGAGCACCAGTGGTCAATTTGAGGTAATAACTTATTCATGTGGAGCTAAGCAGGGACTTTATGGATACTTTAAATCACAGTAAGTAGTTACCATTACATTTGCTTAAGTTTCATTTTGGTGGTCGCTTAATTCAAGCTGACTCCTTCACTGTGTGCAATGGTGATTATAAATATTGCGCTGAATTATTTATGAATATGTTTATTGAGAAAGTGTGTTTTATTGGTACTGTATCTCAGTCACACCAGAAGGTAGAAAGTTACAGAGCACTTGGTTGGAATAATGTATCATGGTCATGTTTATCTAATGAGAGCAGTGGCTAATATACATGGGGCCAGGGCAAATATTTCTTTATGAAATCTTTTTAGAAAAATATCATGTACAGATCCAGTGGCCTCGGTGTGTACTGAAATGTGGAAAACCAAATATGGTTTTGCCCACTTATTCATCAAAAAATTAGCAACCTGATCATTCACGAAGTGATGGAGAAAACAATGTTTGGGCAGGGCAGACGTTTGAGTGATTTTTTTGTTTTTGCTAATTTGATAACCCAGAAAACTTTACTTTTGCAGGTGTAGATCAGTAAAGATGTCAGATAATATTTGTCCTTAACGTTTTCCAAGAACCTGAAAATTGTGATAAATGTCATTTCTAATTTAAAGATGAAGAAGTTGAGTTAAAGTAAAATGTCTAAAATATAAACTAAACATCAATACCCTGCATACTTCATATATCTGCTATTTTGTGATTTAATCAGCAGAACACGAGCAGATAAGAGGGGAATACAGTACTCTGGTCACTTTGTTTGAAAAATAAATCAAAATTTCGAGAATTTGGAGGCTTCAATTTGGATCTTGGATCAGTTTCCCTAATGACCATTAATTTAGCAACTCCAATTGTCCATAAAAGTGACATGAATGTTTGTTTAGTTGGCGACCAATCCAGGGTGTACCCCATCTCTCACCCAAAATACAGCTTGGACAGACTCACCTGTGATGCTACAGAGTAAAATAACAATAAAGTAGAAAATGGATGGATGAACATACATTGGATTATCGCAAGGGGCGAGGGAGTGTCGGAGCCTATGCCAGTTAACTCCGGGCAGGAGGCAAGGTATACCCTGAACTGAATCGCAGGACACATAGAAAAAAGCATTCCCGCTCACAATCCCACTTATCACAATTTAGAGTCTCCAATGAATGCACGTATTTGTGATGTGGGAGGAAACCGGAGTGCCCGGAGAAAACTCACGCCGGCACAGGGAGAAGATGCAAACTCCACACAGGCGGGGCCGGGATTTCAACCCCAGTCCTTAGAGGCCAATGTCCTAACCAGTTGTGCCACCAGTGGTGGCAACCAAACAAAACCAATAAAAGCAATATAGTCAGAATATTGTGCTAACTGTATGACTGAATGCATTATCGGGGGTGTTGTGCTTGCCATTTAATTGATCAGCCATGCCTAACCATCTTTGTGTTACAGAACGGGGGAGTCACTTTATAAAAGACATTTTGACGAGCAGCACAGAAGCAAATAAAAACAAATGGTAAAATCGCTTACTCGTAATTGAGCCATTACAATGACAGTAGTTGTTGCACTCGGGAGAGCGCTGTTCTCAACCCTCAGAAGCCTTGTCTTTTAATGCTGGCTGACGGAACATTTTTAAAGTGGAATCGCTTTTTGCAGTTGTAGGTGGAAAAAAGGCTGCTATTCTTCAGAAATAGTCACGGATTAAGCACTGTAGTAGCTGACTCACAGCAGCTCTCAGGTCAATTTGAAAACATCTTTTTAGGTTGACTCTCTTACATACATTTGATAGATTTCCGGAAGCCACAACATGTGGCGACACATGTAACTGAATCCAAGCTTCAGGTGCGATATGATATGTGAGCGGGAAAGTGCTTAAAGTGACTAGAAAGTGCTAGATCTCACAGGAAACATTTTTAGGGTCGCTCCACTGAGAGTGCGTATTTGCGGAGACAGCAAAGCGTGCAACTGCACGCATTTTCCAGCTTTTGCACATGGGAGGCACATGCAGTTTCAAATGACTATGCCGTACTGCCAAATGCATTTTGCTTGCCATGATGTCTGCAAACCAAAAGCTGAGCTGCGCTGTATTTATTTAACTTGTGGCTAAGGAACAAGGAAGTAATATTTCTCGTCACTTTCCAACTATGTTTTATGTTGGCACGTGACACACAGTCCATCTTTTCTGGACTAAAATCAATGACAAAAACACAGTGTGGCACATAATAAACATCTGCTTCCCCCCTGTAAGGATAAGATGGTCGTCTTTGACTTGACAGGAAGATAAAATGAAGTATTGACCAGGTTCAATACTGCAAAGCCAAAGTGTGGTCCAGTTTAATCAATGCAAGAACAAACTGAATGACAGATGTGCCCTTCATGGGGACATGTTATGCACAAGGATGCACACATCTGTCCTCATCTTACTGATAAAATGCATATTTAAAGCAAAGCAAAGCATATTTATTTGTATAGCTCATTTCATACACGGGATAACTCACTGTGCTTTACATGATTGAAGGCATTTGAAAACAAAGAGATAAAAGATTTAAGATGGGATAAAAACAAAAACAATGACAAAAAAAAACAAAAACAAGACAGTTAAAACCGCATACAGTGCAAGTAATATGATCAAAAAGTGGATATATTCTAAAAAGCATGAGAAAAAAGAACGTTTTTCAACCTGGATTTAAAAACAAGTGTAAATACACTTGGGGCTGACCTCACCTCTGTTGACAACTTGAACATTTTAATTTCTTGGGTACATTTTTGTATCAGGCGGCACGGTGGATCAGCTGTAAAGTGTTGATCTGGGTTCAATCCTGGAGTTCCCATATTCTCCCTGTGCCTGTGTGGGTTTTCTCTGGGCACTCCGGCATCCTCCCACATCCCAAAAATATGCAACATTAATTGGACACTCTAAATTGCCCCTAGGGGTGAATGTTATCTGTCTCCATGTGCCCTGCGATTGGGTGGCAACCAGTACACGCTGTACCCTGCCTCCTACCCATTGGCAGCTGGGATAGGCTCCAGTACTCCTGCGACCCTTGCGAGGATAAGCAGCTAAGAAAATTATTGGATGGATGAATGGATTTTTGTATTATCTATCCTATAATCTAGTTCGTTTGTTGCTAAGTAGTGCTATAAAAATGTTTTTCCCAAACTTGAGGAATAGTTGAGATTACAATTTTGATGAAATAATGATGTTTAGTTTGGCCAGAATCACGTAGTATTATTATTAGGAGTAGTACTTGTAAGTAAAGCAAAGCAGAGGAAAGCAAATTTAATAGTATAGCGCATTTCATACGCGAGGTAACTCCATGTGCTTCACATGATTAAAGGCATTTGAAAAGAAAGAGATAAACATTTAAAATGGCATAGAAACAATAAAAATGACAAACAAAATATTTTAAAAAGACAATTAAAACCGCATACAGTGCAACTAATATGATTAAAAGTGGCTATATTCTAAAAAGCAGGAGAAAAAAGAAGAGTTTTCAACCTGGATTTAAAAACATTCACACTTCGGGCTGACCTCACCTCTGTTGGCAACCTATTCCATTTGTGTGCAGCATAATAGCTAAATGCTGCTTCACCATGTTTGCTTTGGACTCTGTGCGCCACTATTTGACCTGAGTCAGTCGAGCTCATAGGTCTACTGGGTTTGTATTCCGTAAACATTTCTTTCATGTATTCAGGACCTAAATCATTTGGTGATTTATAGACCAGTAGCACAAATTTAAAATCTATTCCAAAACTGACTGGAAGCCAGTGCAGGGACTTTAGGATTGGAGTTATATGCTCTGACCACTTTGTTTTGGTCAGAACGCAACCTGCAGCATTCAGAATGAGCGGCAGCTGTTTAATAGTCTTTTTTTGGGAGTCCAGTCAGAAGACCATTACAGTAATCAAGTCTACATGAGATAAAAGCATGTATGAGCTTTTCCTGGTCTGCTTGACGCATACAAGATTTCACTCTAGATTATGTTCTTCAGATGGTAGAAGGCAGTTTTTGTGATTGATTTGATATGATTGTTGAATGCCAGGTCGGAATAAAACAAAACACCAAAGTTTTGGACTTGGTCTTTGGTTTTTAAAGATAGCGAGTCCAGGTCTTTACTAACAGCAATTCTCTTTTCTTTTTTGCCAAAAACAATTGTCTCAGTTTTGTTGTGATTTAGTTGAAGAAAATGTTGGCTCATCCAGTTATTTATCTGATTTTTTTTCAATTTATGTTTAACTTTGTCAAGCATCTCAACTTGCTGCATCAAATGTGAATGACGAGCTGGGAAAATGAAGAATTGCAGTGTCTTTTGTGTCCATTAATTAATTATTAATATCAGTGGAAAAGTCTAATGAGATTATTCCATGGATGTGTCTTGCTGTCTCAGTTTTTTCCAAAAGCACAGACACCAACAATAGTTACACCCTTTGATTCCCCTGGACTCAACAATATGTTGTACACATCCTTTAATATACATTCAGAATTATAAATATGCTACATTAGCTTGTAATAAGGATGTTAACATTGGCATTCAAGATTTATTATCTGTTCAAAGACCTCTCACGCTGTGTCAGTTCTAATTTTTTAGTTCAGTTTAATAAAGTACTGAATATTTTCAAATGAATCACATGTTATTGGCTTCTGTAGCTTCTCGCTCTGTATTTGTTGATTAAGAAATGCATGTTTTTCACAGTTCCTTTGTATTTACTGAGGTGGTTTATTCTTCACAATTGGAGCAAAAACACCCATTTTTCACATCTGTATTAGACTTTTTTTCTGTGGCTGGATAATATAAAAAGGGTAAGGAAAAGGATGTGATATGATAGATGTGTACATAGACTCCAAACAAGACTAAAATTAACTACACTAAAAATATTTGTTTTGGTATCCTTGAACCAGACAAAAGTGATACATGGACAGCCTGTATTAATTTTGAGAACTCACCTTGAACAACTAGACGTCCCTGAGCAGTTCTACGAACACGGGTGCCTGGTTTGTTAGCAGCACACACGTAAATTCCCGAGTGCTGCACACCAACATTGGAAATCATCAAGTTTCCAGTGCCAAGTACTTGGATTCCCTCCACACCAATGGGCCGTCCATCTAAAGAAGGAATAGGAGAACAGATGGGCAATAATAGTACTGTCGTAGGGGCAGAATGGGAACCAGGTTACCGTCAGACTGCCTCAGGGTAGCTGTGGATACAAAAGTAGCTTTTCATCACTAGATTGAATGAATAGTGTGCACAACTGTAAAGCAATTTGAGCTCCTTCAAAAAGAGCTGTAAGTATCATCCATTACTAATCATTTTTACTGAAATTATTATTGGGGGCATTCTCAGCCATTCATTTCCAATATATCAAAGAATTTATGAACGGTAATCTGTTGTTCCAAATATGCTACCATTAGTATTGAAGAGTAGATACAATGGAGACTACATCATGTGGACAAAAATGATTTGAAAAATACATGATTTGGAAAAATTATTAGTCGAAAGGCCATTAATCTTTGGAGTTTATTTCAATTTAACATGTGAAAGAGTTTCAATTAACTGGCATGTGTCTGCAGACACACATACGCTGGGTGTGGGGCCACTTCCCCCCCAAAAATTGTGACAAATAACTTGCCACTATCAAAATTTCTCAAGTTTTCCCTCACTCATACTCTGGTCCTAAAAATAGCTGTAATTTACGAGTACATAGCAAGTCCCTATACACCAGTTATAAAGCCGGGTTCAAGACCTTTGAGCTCCTCGTTTCCCCTCCAGTCCTTGTCCTGTCCAGTCCTGTCCTATCTTGTCCTGTCCTTCCCTCAAAGGGTGTAGCACTACTCCGCCATACAACACTCATCTAATTGTCAGTGTCCTAGGGATAAAATGATTTACTTTCCTCATCTCCTTTACGGCTAGTTCTTGTCATTTAAGTTCTTTTTCTATTTTTAAAAAGTTATCTTTTCACTCCCTCTCCTTTTTTGTGTCGTTCCCCTCTAAAAGCCTTGTTCTGTTCAACTGATCATCTTTAATTGTCAATAAATATTCGTCGAAATACTAAGAAACCACACCGGCAGCTTAAACAGTACAATGTGACAGAGTAAAACTGTTCTGGCATAAAAAGGATGCAGATGCTCCTTGCTGCTTAACCTAATGAATCAGGTCCCAACAAATAAAAACATCAATATAACATGGAAAGTCTGATGTTCTGTGAAATGTCCAGACAAGATTCTTCCTTTTTTATGTTCTAAAAACTGAAGCCTTAACTGATGTCTGCACTCTTTGACTTATAACACGATGATATAACTTGAGCAACTTGTGTGTCGGTAGATGCGCTATAAATTTCAAGGATGCAACTGCCAGTGGTGGAAGTGCTCCTTTCTGTGAGTGCACTTTACAGTAGTTGAGATTATACAGTGTGTACAGTATATGGATAGGTCACTGAGTTCATACTCAAAGAATTACATTGGCTTCCTATATTCCATCCTATATTTCATATTGGACGTGAAAAACGATACAGTTCTGTAAGAAAAAGCATTTTCTCATCTTAATGTTTCATTTGGTCGTGTGTACTTTTAATTATCATTTATGTTTTGCTGATTTTTCTTTGTATCATGTTCATTGAAACGTTTAATGTTTGTATCTGATTCAATAAGGAAAAACAACAACAACAAATCACAATGTCCCAATGTATAGATTTAAACATTATACATTTACTAAATTATGCACACTAACTTCAATCTCTAATCCCATATCTTTGGTCCTACTTCACCCCCTTCCCCATTTGTTCTTGCGATAGTTCCCTCATACGCATTCACTTTACTGTACTTCCCATCTATAGTCCCAAGCCCAACCATGACATGAGCCTGTCGAGCTACATGGCCAAGGGGAGAATTTTAATTCCTTTTAAGACTTCCACCTGAAGCCTGTAAGTTTCATTTTTGATGTGATCAAAGGCCAGGCAGTGGTGGATTCATTGTCTGAGTGAATCACAAACTTGCAGTACATTTCAGAAAGAGAGGTAAGTTATCCTTAAAAGGTCATCTTATAATTTATGGTCATGTTGTAGAATAAGCGGGCAAGCACAGTCGGGCAAATGGATAGTACATCTGCCTCACAGCCAAGAGGTACTGGATTTGAATCAGGGATTTCTCTTGGTTCTCCGGCTTCCTCACACATTCCTTCCCACTAGATTAATTGAAAACTCAAAATTGCAGAAAAGTGAAATGCTGCTGTTGATCATCTCAGTTGTATAAGAAAAAAAAAGGGTTGCATCCCAGTGTTTTGTGAGGTTTGACTGAGCAAAATCAAATAATTAGAAGAAGAAAACATCATCTTACTTGAAGTGTGACATTAGCTTTGAAGGAAATACTTCACTGCTTTACTCTTTCTCAGTGTTGGGCGTTACAGTGTGTTTATTGTACATTTCCATCTTCATTAACTACCCACAACTAGCTGGAGGACTGACAAGTACAAACACAGCTTCATCTGAACAACACTTTTGTTCTTTTTGCCCCTTTTACTTGTAAAGGCCTACAGTATTTCTTTCTCTCACATTCTATCAGACAGGAACTAATTAACTTAGTGTCAGAAATGAAAGAGCTAGAACCTGCAGGGTGCTGTTCCGCCGAATGAAAAGCAGCAAACAAACTGCCGAATGAAGCAATGAGTGATGAGGGAAACTATTAGATTCATTATCCAGTTTATCGTAGCCTCCTTGATGTAATCTAATATGTACAAATCCCATCACGTTAGCATTTTCATTCTAGAGACATTGTGTCAGAGTGAACTGGCAATGTGATCATCCTTCAACATTTGAAGGGAGGGGCACCAGTGTATAATTGGAGCAGCAGGTCCGTTTTGATAACAGGTAAGGATAACATAACATATTGAAAAATTGATCAAGACAGATTTGAGTTATAGTCAAGTTTTTAAATGTGCACCAAGGGAGCGGGAAAAGCTAATTGCATGACTCCCTGCCGAACAAAGCAATTATTTTTCCATTTCCTCTGCGCTGTTTGAGAAGATGAAGTATGCTGTTATCAACAAAATGGTGCATCCCTTAAGTCTTACGTCATCCCACATCGCATGACATCTACACAATACACGCTGTACTCAAAACAAACATACCCATTGCATTTATACAGCCCATCATACATCACAAGACGGATGAAAGGTTTGTGGCTGTGAGCATACAGACATGGATACTGGGAACAGAACAGTTTTTGAAAACTGTCAAAGCGGTTCTGTTCAAATGTTCCAATTTGGTTGCCATGTGTCCCATTCAGTTCATTGACACACCCTTTTTTTTTACTCATTTACTAAAACGCAAAGGAATGAACAGTTGCGCAAACAGCACTAAAGAAAGCCAAGAAGGTAGCGCATATGCATACATACATATTTCAAACAAATTGAATATAACGACGGCACGCTAATCGTACTAATCTAAGAGTAGGGCTGATGGAATCAAGTGTTTTTGGAACTGATTATTCTGTAGAAATTTCGTTGAGTATTCGAGTACTTTTTTTTTTAAAAAAAAATTTACTGCTTACATGCATACTTTAGAGCTGGACTTCAATCATCATCAGGAGAAAAATTCCTGGTGTGTTTTTACACTTGGTCATTAAAGATCATTCTGATTCTTATTAAACTGCATATGTTGGGAATGAGTGTACAATGAAGCTTGGTGGATACATGGTTATGTGGATACATCACTCTTATGCTGATATCCTAAGCTTGCCTGGACAATTTGATTGCCCATGCACTTGTGTGACATACAACACAGCCAAAAACAACAACAAATTCATACGAACTTCCGTGGACTCATTTCATTTTTTATGTCAATAAGTTTTTACATTACCTAGTCTGCTCCAAGACACAATTGGGCGGGGGTATCCTGTAGCAACACACTCCAAAATGGCGGTTTGGTGAACAATGAGGGTAAGATTTTCGGGACCAACTAGGATCATAGGTTCTTTGTAAACAGATGACTGAGAGCCTGGAAAAACAAGGGTATTTATGATGAGGACAATGATGGATGGAAACATTTAATAGGAGTTCTCTAAAGTGTCTCAGACCAATATTCTCTATCTCTAAGATCTGACACATATTCACAGGATTTGGAAAATTTTAGGAATATCCTGGAATGGTGACAGGTACAACAATTGATCAGGACCCATAAGGTGTAATATACAGTAAAGCTAATAGTGAGGAGGAAACGAGACTGGTCATGGTATGTGGATGTTAAAGCTATGAAATGTAACAACCTGAAACAGAAAGGAGGGCCTCAGCACTGTGTTTCACTCCTGCACTATTATGAGCCACACAGCAGAACTTTCCACTGTCCTTCTCACGCACTCCTGTAATCTGCAAAACACCTGTAGGCAGGAGCGTGTACCTACAAAAGAAAATAAGATGCAAATGACTACTCACAATAGACAACCACATTTCTAGGTCAGCCAAATTCTTTAAAGTCACCAACTTAGTGGCCTGGGGTCTCATTTCTGCTCTCAACTGGAGATGGTGTGATCTTGAATGGGAGTTAGGTACTTCATGTGGAAAGGTTTTGGTATATTAGGGTATTGTTCATTCAGATGGCAAAATGAAAATTGACAGAAGGATTGGACTGGTCATAAAGAGAGCGTCCCTGGGTAGTGACTCAAAATATGTGGTTATAGATATAAGGAGTGGACCTCACCCCCAGAGATACTGTAAGGTGAGGTTCTTTAACATCCAGGAGGGACTCAGAGGAAAGTCACTATTCCTCCACGTCAAGAAGAGCCACTTCAGGTGGCTGCATTATATGTTACGGATGACTCCTGGACACCTCCCTGCTGAGTTGTACCCGGCATGTCCAACCCAGAGGGATCCTCAAAGCAGACCTTATACACACTACAGGGACTATGATAAATCAGAGTTGGCCTCAAAACATTTCATGGAAACCGAAGCAGGAGGCAGATAATGATACGTGAATCCATCATTTTTTAAATTGCTTTAGTATGCTTGAAAGTAACAATAAGATGATACCTTATCTAACGTGTCTTGATGTACGAGAAATAAGACCTGTTGTCCTTGGTGTCCACAGGATCCCCATCTTTTTCCCAGCTGATAACAGGCTCTGGCAAACCATGGATTTGGCATTGAAATCTGGCCACACCAGACTCTTCAGCATGGACTGGCTCTGGTTGGACATGGAAGTCGGCCATGGCTATGGGAAGGAAAGAAGGTAAGGGGGTATTTACAATATATATTGTTATTCATTTAATAACATACATTGAGAAGAAAGATCATTCACAGGTAACTATTAAGAGCCAAATAATTACAATTGTTATTTACATATTGGTTACACCTTCAGAATGCAAATGTATATACAGTTACAATCAAGCTGATTCCCATCATGTTACACTCTAAACAATTCCTAGTCTTTGTGATGGCGATTATTGCTTAATGGGTATCCTTTATTTGGAAACGACACAGGTGACTGAATAACTGGAAAATTATTGTGAGACTTTGGGCTCAAATTTTATGACTAGGACAAATCCGTCATACCACATTGCATATCTCTGTGAGGGGCTGGGTTAGATTTAGTTGTATTCTCGAAGAAGGGTCCAGTAGTATATTTAACCAAAGGACTTGTCTGTGTCTGCAGGCGGAAACAAAGGCGAGTTTATTCACCACCAATCAAAGAGGTTAATTTTTTCATTTCCTTTAAGTGAGGTGAACTGACAATCTCACATGCATGGGGAAATTGAGCCGTGCGTGATCAATCCCACTTGGCCAGTGTGGGATAAGACAACAACATGAAATACAAGATGGTGGTAATAACGGGCAACTTAAATATGTCTACCGACCTCATGAATCATCTACCATCTATGCATGATCGTTTGTGGATGTGTCCCCTTCCTCCCACCCCTCAGAGCTACTTGTTGTCCAATGGAGTAATTAAAAAAAAAAAGGGGGGGGGGCGTTCAATGAACTGCTCTCGGCAATGATGCAGAGGGTTCAACATCCAGTATTCATATATTTAGGAATGAATTTGAGCACATTGCAGGGGGGACATGAAAACACGCTTGAATGGGTGTCACAGAATACGTGTAACAGTGTATTGAGGATTTTGCAAAAATATGTTAATGTAATCCTGTCAGTTACTGAAAAAAGACGTAATCAGATTGTAGTTATAATTATTCAACATTTGGCAAATTTTGCAGGATTACATTTTTAATGTGGGGAAAGTGAGGCTGGCTGTTGATTGGAGCACTCGCTGCTTTCACACAAGCAGGCCGAGCAAATTTGTTAGGTATTTAACATAGCAACAAGTGGGGATTACATATAGTAGCTAGATGTACCACACTGCCATGGCCACGAGAAATTGCCATGTTGTCGTGCCAAAAGCGACTTGTTTAATCAGAATAAGAATCAGAATCAGCTTTAATGGACAAGTGTGTAAAAACACACAAGGAATTTTTCTCCGGCAGTAGGCGGTGCCCTGGTACAACCTAGCCTAACCCTAAGTAACAAAGAACAAGGAACAACATAGCAACAAGAACAAGAGACATTTCTGTTTATAGGAGCCATTCCTTATAAGACATGCAAAATGTAAAATCTATCTAGGTAAGTGTGTTAACAATGTCAATCTCTCTCTCTCTCTCTCTCTCTCTCTCTCTCTATATATATATATATATATATATATATATATATATATACAGTGAAGAAAATAACTTGATACTTGAACACCCTGCTATATTGCAAGTTCTCCCACTAAGAAATCATGGAGGGGTCTGAACTTTTCATCATCGGTGGATGTCCACTGTGAGAGAGATAATCTAAAAAGACAATTCCAGAAATCACAAGGTGTGATTTCTTAACAATTTATTTGTGTGATACAGCTGTAAATAAATATTTGAACACCTGTTTATCAGCTAGAATTCTGACCCTCAAAGACCTGTTAGTCCGCCTTTAAAAGTCCACCTCCACTCCATGTATCCACTCAATGTACACGAGAGATAAAATTGTACAACTCCACACGACTGGAAAGGGCTACGGAGAAATTGCCAAGCAACTTGGTGAAAAAAGGTCCACTGTTGGAGCGATCATTAAAAAATGTAAGAAGGTCAACATGATGATCAATCTCAATCGGAGTGGAGCCCATGTAAGATATCACCTCGTGGGGTCTCAATGATCCTTAAAAGGTGAGGAATCAGCCCAGGACTACACGACAGGACTTGGTCAATGACCTGAAAAGAGCTGGGAGCACCATTTCCAAGGTGACTGTTGGTAATACACGAAGACGTCATGGTTTGAAATCATGAATGGCACGAAAGGTTCCCCTGCTTAAAGCAGCACATGCCAAGGCCCGTCTTAAGTTTGCCAATGACCATTTGGATGATACAAAGGAGTCATTGGAGAAAGTTTTGTGGTCAGATGAGACCAACATGCAACTCTGGAAGGAAGGAAGATGAATGATGAGTTCCATCCCAAAAACACCATCCCGACTGTGAAGCATGGGGGTGGTAACATCATGCTTTGGGGGTGTTTTTCTCCACATGGGACAGGACGACTGCACTATATTAAGGAAAGAATGACTGCGGCCATGTATTGTGAGATTTTGGGGGACAGCCTCTTTCCCTCAGAGAGAGCATTGAAGATGGGTTGTGGCTGGGTCTTTCAACATGACAATGACCCGAAGCACACAGCCAGGAAAACCAAGGAGTGGCTCTGTAAGAAGTATATCAAGGTTCTGGCATGGCCTAGCCAGTCCCCAGACCTAAACCCAATAGAAAATCTTTTGAGGGAACTGAAACTCCGTGTTTCTCAGCGACAGCCCAGAAACCTGTCTGAGAAGATCTGTGTGGAGGAGTGGGCCAAAATCCCTCCTGCAGTGTGTGCAAACCTGGTGAATAACTAGGATGTGGGAGGAAACTGGAGTGCCCTGAGAAAACACACACAGGCACAGGGTGAACATCCAAACTCCACACAGGCAGGGCGGGATTGAACCCTGGTCTTCAGAACTATGATGCCACTGCTTTATAGCTGCATCACCGTGCCACCCGATGTGCCAATCAGTATTAGTATTATAAGTGAAAGACTATTGCACGACTCCTGAATTTAAACTGCATACAATCCTGGAAGTGTTGACACCCTTTGCAAAATTGTCATTGCACTGAATTATCACTCTGTTGGCCACTCTAACTGCTCGACATGTGAGAAGACTGCATCGTTGCACAATTTTGAGAAGAAAAAAAAGTTCCCTGTTAATGACTGTTGACTGTCTATTGTTCTTCATACTCAATATGTATGTCATACTTGGGCGGCACCAAGTACCGGTGACAAATTCCTCGTTGGTTATATATGTGGTCTATAAAGCTGATTAAAATTCTAATAAAGACATTGGCCGATGAGAAAATCTGATGTGGATGAACTTATCTGAAATCACTGATGTGTAGTGATATACTCGCATGACTTCGGTGCAGACAGCCTGGTTTTAGTTCCCAGTCGGTGACGGTGTCTATACTTGCCATGTGACTGACTGGTGAACAGTTTAAGGTGTAGTCCACCTTCTGCCTGAAGTTAGATGGGATAGGCTTTAGCACCCCTGTGACCCTTGTAAGGATAAGCAGTTCGAAAATTGATGGACGGATGAACTTGACTAGCCTGGATAAAGTCCTGACCACAATTTTATAGAACACTTTTGGGTAAATTAGAGCAGAGACCAAGAGCCAGACTTTCTCATCCAACACACACACTCACACACTCACGTATGTGTTTCTGGATAAGGGTTAGGGTCATACATTTCCATAAACAACCTCCTAATCGTTGTGGGAAACCTTCCCAGAGGAGTTTAAGGTGTAATAACTGCAGAGGGTGGACAGATGTCATTAAACACTGTGGCTGAAGAATGCAATATCATTTAAATTCATATCAGAGTCAGGGCAGGTGAGCATGTAGTCGCTATTATAATTAATAATATTATAACCATTATTCTAATTATAAATACCTGTTTGTGTGTTGAACAACTAGTTTACCCAGAAGGAAATGGCCTGTGCTCCAGCCTTATCAACATGAAAACAGATATGGACAGTACAGGCGAATACATGATGGATAAATGGCTGAAACAGCTGCTCTTGATTCAGGAGAGAGTTCATGTAACACTCAATAAATGTTGGAACAAATCTCTATTATAAAGACAGATTTATTAGTTATCTTGAGTTTATTTTGGGGGGGCATTTATATTACTTCTTTTCAAGACAACATACAGTATTATTTATTTATTCTGATTAAATTGAGTAAAAAATAAATAAATGTTCCAATTAATGAGATGAAATAAATTTACACTCAAAACTCAGTTGTGTTAAGTTCTGAGGGTACTTTTGGAGAATCCACATCACCCAAGAGTGAGGAAGTACTCAGGGTATGGCAAAAATGTTTAGGGGTGCACACAAGAAAACAATTTCGGAACCACTGCTTAGGTGGATTAGTGTATGACCAGGGGATATAAACCTGGACAACTGCACATGTGTGGCTGTCAACAGAATCAACTTCTATCCGCTTCAATCAAAGCGGGTTAAAGCGCACCCTTTAAAAATAAAAATACTGTAGTCACACATATGGTGACATCATAGAAATATATGCAGAAGAGGTTTCAGCAGTTGAAATGCATCCGTTGACCTCATTTATTTTCATTATATCCCCTCTAACGCTTGTTTCTTTCCATCACCCAATCCCCACCCAGACGCCCAAGCCTCACAGCATCATGACGGCCAGTAAATGGATTTAAAAAATAAAATAATGATAATACAAATAATAATCTGTTCAATTAATTGATTTTTTTTAAATGACAGGCAAGTTGGGATGCCCACTTTTGAAATATGTCATCCACCACAAACATCTGAGTACTGTTTACATTTTGACAATCAGGTCCTTGTCCAAAACTAATTTATTTACACTGGTGCACATTATAAATTGGTATTGGGGAAAATGAAAAAAACTTTCTCATTTTATAAATGGATCCTGCCATTGAGTGGTCATCCAAAATTACACCAGTACCACCTAGAGGCTATGAAAATTCTTTCCAATATGACAGGGCAGCGTATGACTGCATTATATGTATAGGTGTACTTATAAATTCACATACGATGGTAGCTTTTGTGAAATATTGTTTGTTTGTTCATTTTTTAAATATGACTGAACAACAACCATCTTTAATTTCTTGAGGGGTATTTGTTTGTATGATAATAATGCTTTTCTGAAATGCTTGTAATTTGAATCCTATTAAAACAAATGTTTTTTTCTTGGTGCTGCATGTTTTCTTAAAACAAGTGTACCCATCTTACAAATTTTATAATCAAAAAATGTAGCAATCAAACATATGATCACAACTGTGTGTTTTCATCCATCAATCCATTATCTGAGCCGCTTACCCTCACAAGGAACGCAAGAATGGTGGACCCTATCCCAGCTAACTTTGGGCGGGAGGCGGGGTACACCCTGAAATGGTTGCCAGCCAATTAGAGGCCACATAGACACAAACAACAGTCACATTCATAATCACACCTACGGGCAATTTAGAGTCTCCAAATAATGTTGCATGTTTTGGGGATGTGGGAGGAAACCGGAGTGCCTGGAGAAAACCCACGCAGGCACAGGGAGAACAGGCAAACTCCGCACAGGAGGAGCCAGGATTGAACCCTGGTCTTCAGAACTGTGAGGTCAAAAGTTTACAACGTGTCATGACCCATCCTGCAATACTACAATTGGAGGCTGGGTGGTGCTAGATGTTGTCTCCTAATTGTTCCCCAACACATTTTGTATTAAGCATCCACATTCTTAACCTTTTTGACCAGATCTGGTTAATTTTTTTTTTTTGGAAGATATTTTTTTTTCATCAGAGATTCATTTCTAAAGGAATTGATAATGAACGAGAAACTAATATTTGGCACTTTGTTTAGTGTGCCTATGAACCTTCCAGAAAATAAACGTCTTTTTCTGGGGATATTCAACCCCGAAGGAGTGTTTTGTAAGTTATACAGTGTATTTACTAATTTGACTGAAAACACATTATACTTCACACTTCTAGTGGGAGCCTGGGACCAAAGCAAAAGCCCAATTATTCTTTACCTCTGCTTGAAAGCAGTATGTGCTTTATTGGAGTGAGAACATGACACATATAACCACCAGGTGCAGCTTCACATTGGATCCTAAAGGCTTGGCGAAAGAGCCCAGTTTTTAAATGAACCACACGCACACATCACAATAATTACACTTTCACTCTAATTGTAGAGGAGCAACACTAAAGATTTGCCGAAGGTGATCTCTGTGTACATTTGTGAGAAACGTTTGGATTCGGTGACATATGTCACCATTTAGATTTTAAAAATTCATGCACAGACACATGCATCAATATCATTGTACACAGCGCTTCCCTCAGCTCTACGTGCCGCATCTTTTCCCGACAGAACAAAGGCGCCGTCGATGGCGGATTCAGACATAAACTCAATTATCGAGAGGCCCTCGTCATCCATAATGTTCTCTCTTTCTCCGGTACATGTGTATTCATTTCATGTCAGCCTTAATTAAATTGGTCTAGTTTGGCCTTAGTAGCTGAACAACATTCAACGAAGACAGAGCCCCCATTATTTCTGGACCTACTCGTCTTCCAACTTGTAGCTTGCAAATAAATAATCAGAGAATGGACAACTGGAAGGCAGTACTCAACAGAAAGTGTCTTGAGAATGACAACATGGCTCGTTGCGTGTCTTTACATTCATGAATGTTGTCATTATTTCTTTTGAGAGTAATTTATAATTCAATGTGTGCCTATTATTGCACTTACATTAGACAAAGCGTTTCTATTGTGGGTTGTTTTAATTGAATTCAAAATACATTATGTTGTCAAGATTTACTTTTTATTGTATGTCAACCCCCCCCCCCCCCATGTTAGTAGTTTATACCATTTGGAGTAGACCACGGGGAAGACTAAAGTGCTAGAATGCTGCTCAATGTAATTTCATCATTATTCCTGCCCTATTGTATTGTGTTTTTTTTTTTTTTTGTAAGTTAAGGACTGCAGTCTTGTTTTTGTTTTAATTCCTCATTAAAAAAATATAATAAACATCATTGAAGTAAAATTATTTTTTAGTTTGTAGGTGAAAGCTGCAACTGGTTACTAGTGTGAACTGAATGGGTGTCAGCAATGTGAAAATTATATTAACAGTATTTTTAGGCTAATAGCACTTTGGCAACATAGAGTATTCAGGAAAAAAAAAACAACTATGGGAGTCACTGATGGTGTAGTGGTACACATGCCTGACTTTGATGTGGGCAGCATGAGATCGATTCCTGCTCAGTGATGGTGTTGTTAACTGGCCTGCGACTGACTGGCGACCGGTTCAGGTGTAGTCTGGCATTCGCCCAAAGCTGGTTGGTTAGGCTCCAGCTCTCCTGTGACCCTTGAGAGGATAAGTGGCTTGGATAATGGATGGAGGCGGCACGGTGGTCAGCTGGAAAGCGTTGACCTCACAGTTCTGAGGTCCAGGGTTCGATCCCGGACCTGCCTGTGTGGACTTTGCATGTTCTCCCTGTGCCTGCATGGGTTTCCTCCAGGCCCTCTAGTTTCCTCCCACATCCCAAAAACATGCGATATTAATTGGACACTCTAAATTGCCCCCAAGTATGATTGTGAGGGCGGCCGTTTGTCTTGATGTGGCCTGCAATTGGCTAGCAAACAAGCTGGAATAGGCTCCAGCACTCCTATGACCCTTGTGAGGATAAGCGGCTAAGAAAATGAATGGATGGATGGAAAACAACTATGAAGTAGTTCATTTTTGGACCAGTGAATTGAGTTTATTTTTTTTCATTACAAACTATGTACTAAACTAGTTCCTTTTTGGAATGATGAACTCACATTTGAAAAGAAGTTTGCATAGAAAATGAACTTTCCCAACCCTGATCCTGTTTTTTTATACGCAATATAGGTGAAAAAAAATCGCAATTTAATTTCTGTTCCAATGTCGTGCAGTCCTGATTGATAGTTTATCTTCTCAGCAAATGGGCTAGTTTTTAATCCTCTCAGCCATTTTTTTTGTGATTTCGTACACTTGTGAGAATCATTATGGTGCTATTGAAACAGTTAGCTATAAATGAAACCACAGAACTTTGCCTCAACAGTTTTGCTGATTGAAAAAAAGATTGAGAGAGGCAGTGAAAGATACTTTATATAAAATTGCAACAAGATGCAAAGTGTATCTCCATCGTTGAGCTGGTGCTGTGATTCATCCTTTTCATAGCGTAATGAGTGTGGCAACATCTAGCATGACTTGACCCCGACATTTCTGAATAGATACTGGGTGCTGCTCTAAAATTTTAAACATACATGTAGCTTTCCAATGATTGAACTTTTCCATCAATGATGATCTGAAGAAAAAAGAACCAAATGGGGAAAAAAATAAAAATTCTTGACATTTCTACAACTTTATAACAGGTCTATATACTTTCATCTTGTAGCTCAAGTGCCTATTTCAGGGCTCTAAATTTGAGCAACCTTTCAGAATTTTTTTATGTCTACACCACTGCTCAGCAAAGACAATTCGATTACAATTAATGTCAGCAGTATTTTAATGGATAATTACTTTATCCCTCTTTCTATACCACTTTTTCCATGCACTTCTTTTAATAACTGGTTTCCTTTCGTGTACCCCCCCCCTCGCCCAGACACAATTAATAGAATTTTAATTGTGATGTTGGCTACCATGATTAAATGAGCCTGATCTTTTTTTTTTTTTTTTTTACAATTAAAATGCAGGCACTTCTGCATATGAAGCGCTTTCTAACGTAGTCAGCCAGCCACTTGGGGGTGAATGGATGGAGAAGACTCCATTAGGCTACGCAAAGAACAAGCCAGCAACGCCCAGCGCATCCAAGCCTCATCTCGATGGGATGACAAGAGCATGCCGAGAGGTGCAAGTACAGCTAAAATTTGGAGGGAGGTCTCAGAAAGGAAACCACGTCCGTTCTCTGCACGTGTGTCATGACCAGGGGTTGAGGGCGGACCCAAATGCACAACTCCAGAGGCAAGCAGGTAGAGTACAGAAAGCCTTTATTCAGTCTGTGGTCAACTATCAGGGAGTCAGTCAGGAAAAGCAGCAGTGGATGTGCAATTAGACTTTATTTCGTACATCAATCATGTTCTTCAGAGTGTTACATGACCCCACAACCCCGGAATCTCAGCAGCGATGTGCTCCGGGGATAACTTCAAAATAAAAGCCTGAATAGACATTACCGGCCAATGTTTTGATAAATGAGACTTTTTTTTTTAAGTTGGCACCACAGCGTAATGCATAGTATGAACAATTGCAAGCCACGAGTTAATAGAGTGGGAATTCTCAAATTGTTTGCAGTTTTTGACTGTGCACAACTGACCAATGGCCTAGCACAACAAAGGGGTTGAGTCAGGAAGGGCATCCGGCGTAAAAACTGTGCCAAACAAATATGAGCGTTCATCTGAGATGTCCCACTGTCGCGAACCCTTACAGGACAAGCCGAAAGAAACAGAGAAGAGCCCGTCTTTAAACTATCCTGATGGGAATCTTATGATGAAAAGTCAGTGCTTGCAGCCTAATGACACTGCCTTCCATGCATAAACTGTATTTGTTTACAATGAGTTACACATTCTGATAGCCCTCTGTATTCACATTACTTCTTTTAGGTATTGGTAAATTTGAATTTCTTGGGTACATTTTTGTATCAGGCGGCACGGTGGATCAGCTGTAAAGTGTTGATCTGGGTTCAATCCTGGAGTTCCCATATTCTCCCTGTGCCTGTGTGGGTTTTCTCTGGGCACTCCGGCATCCTCCCACATCCCAAAAATATGCAACGTTAATTGGACACTCTAAATTGCCCCTAGGGGTGAATGTTATCTGTCTCCATGCGCCCTGCGATTGGTTGGCAACCAGTACACGGTGTACCCTGCCTCTGACCCACTGGCAGCTGGGATAGGCTCCAGCACTCCTGCGACCCTTGTGAGGATAAGCAGCTAAGAAAATTATTGGATGGATGAATGGATTTTTGTATTATCTATCCTATAATCTAGTTCGTTTGTTGCTAAGTAGTGCTATAAAAATGTTTTTCCCAAACTTCAGGAATAGTTGAGATTACAATTTTGATGAAATAATGATGTTTAGTTTGGCCAGAATCACGTAGTATTATTTTTACGAGTAGTAGTTGTAAGTAAAGCAAAGCAAAGCAGAGGAAAGCAGATTTAATAGTATAGCGCATTTCATACACGAGGTTACTCCATGTGCTTCACATGATTAAAGGCATCTGAAAAGAAAGAGATAAACATTTAAAATGGCATAAAAACAATAAAAATGACAAACAAAATATTTTAAAAAGACAATTAAAACCGCATACAGTGCAACTAATATGATTAAAAGTGGCTATATTCTAAAAAGCAGGAGAAAAAAGAAGAGTTTTCAACCTGGATTTTAAAACATTCACACTTGGGGCTGACCTCACCTCTGTTGGCAATCTATTCAATTTGTGTGCAGCATAATAGCTAAATGCTGCTTCACCATGTTTGCTTTGGACTCTGCGCTCCACTATTTAACCTGAGTCAGTCGATCTCAGAGCTCTATTGGGTTTTGTATTGCGTAAGCATTTGTTTCATGTATTCAGGACCTAAATCATTTTGTGATTTATAGACCAGTAGCAGAACTTTAAAATCTATTCTAAAGCTGACTGGAAGCCAGTGCAAGGACTTTAGGATTGGAGTTATATGCTCTGACCGGCTTGTTTTGGTTCAGAACGTGTTGTAGTAGTAGTAGTAGTAGTAGTAGTAGTAGTTGTAGTACTAGTAGTAGTAGTAGTAGTGGTATTCTACTTCCTGCAATTTACAGTAATTTTATTACAGTTGTGAAATCAATGCAAACTTCTGACTGCTTAGAATATTTTCCCGTTTATCATCTATAATGTGTGAAAGGGAACAAAAGCCCATGCTACAGTGTGTAATGTACTGTAATGTTGTAAAGTGCAAGTGCATAGCAGCATTGAATTAAAGCCCGAAAGGCATCACTGCTGATGATGAAGTAGGGGTTAGGTGTCGGGAAAATCTTTCTGAACACATTCACAGTATTTAGAAATACTGCAGTTCCTCAATTTAAAACATTCAAAAAACGTGAACTTGTGAAATATACTATTGTCTTCAAAATATGCTGTACAATCTCTGCTCAAATAAAACAAAACAGCAAAATAATAAGACGACAATGCATATGTTTACTGAGCTTGCTTGTTGCTCTTGATGACTTTACTGGACCTCAGCCCGTCATACATAAAACATGAGCCCCTCCTCTGCCACGACTGACAAAAAAAGTCACAACCGTAATAGAATAGAATACAGTACTCACAATAAGGTTTAAATGCAAACGGAGCCGGTGAGAAGCGTCTGCAACTGCTTTGGTTGTGGGAAACGGCCATACAGTACACTGTTACTATACACTCCATAATAATGAGTGGAGTTTACAATATTTGATTGTTCTTATTTAGTAACATGCACACCTCTCATTATATTGCACTGTTAGTCTACACCGATGGCTACATTTGACAAATTTTTAATAAAGTAAATTAGAAACAATTACTGTGCTGTATTCTGATGTTTGTAAAGACAGATTTCTAGAATTTGGAAGTGGAAATTATGTTGGTACAAAAACAATTTTTAAAATACAGTACTGCAAAAAGGCAGCAAAGCTGTCATTGCAACCCCATCAGCAGATAACCTCACTCAGGTCTCAGTTCTCTTGTTGAATTTAGAGTCGACAGACTCTTAACACATGACTAAAGCCCATGCAAGACCAGCGTGACACAACAAAATTAAATGGAACAAATGTAACTATTGCGGGAGAAGATAATAGCTGGGTTACACATTTAAAAAACAATACATACACAGAATTTGAACTTGTGAGAAGTGTTGAATGCAAATCCCAAAGAACAATGAGAATGGGGCAAGTTTAGAAAGAGCTGGAAAGTATGAAATAAGATGCTGATGGTCAAAGAAGTACAGAAAGTGACATTTCCAAAACACATTTAATTATTATGAAAGATAGGGAAGATAAATTGTATGAGGGAATCTCATAAAGGCTGAATATATGATTGCAAGCATGCGTTAAGTTTGAGTGATTATTGAATTTGAGAGCCAAGTATTGTCACTAATGCTGATTTTCTCTCTCCATCAACTTCACACCATTGCTTTCTAATGAGAGAAAGTCACGCTCTTTATTTACAGTGAAGAAAATTTGAACACCCTGCTATATTGCAAGTTCTCCCACTGAGAATTCCTGGAGGGCTCTGAAAATTTCATCATAGGTGGATGTCCACTGTGAGAGAGATAATCTAATAAGAAAAATCCAGAAATCACAATGTTTGATTTCTTAACAATTTATTTGTGTGATACAGCTGTAAATAAATATTTGAACACCTTTCTACCAAGTAGAATTCTGAGTGATTATTGAATTTGAGAGCCAAGTATTGTCACTAATGCTGATTTTCTCCCTCCATCAACTTAACACCATTGCTTCCTAATGTGAGAAAGTCACGCTCTTTATTTACAGTGAAGAAAATTTGAACACCCTGCTATATTGCAAGTTCTCCCACTGAGAATTCCTGGAGGGCTCTGAAATTTTCATCATAGGTGCATGTTCACTCTGAGAGAGGTAATCTAAAAAGAAAAATCCAGAAATCACAATGTTTGATTTTTTTTTAATTTTCGAGTTATTTGTCTGATACCATTGCAAATAAGTATTTTAACACCTGAGAAAAACAATGTTAATGTTTCGTACGGTAACCTTTGTTTGCAATTACAGAGGTCAAATGTTTCCTGTAGTTGTTCTCCAGGTTTTCACTCACTGCAGGAGGGATTTTAGCCCACTCCTCCACACAGATCTTCTGTAGATGATGTAGGTTTCTGGGCTGTTGCTGAGAAACACGGAGTTTCAGCTCCCTCCAAAGATTTTCTTTTGGGTTTAGGTCTGGAGACTGGTTAGCCCACGCCAGAACATTGATATGCTTCTCACGGAGCCACTCCTTCGTTTTCCTGGCTGTGTGCTTCGGGTCATTGTCATGTTGAAAGACCGAGCCACGACCCGTCTTCAACGCTCTGACTGAGGGAAAGAGGTTGTTCCCCAAAATCTCACAATACATGGCTGCGGTCATCCTCTCCTTAATACAGTGCAGTTGTCTTGTCTCATGTGCAGAAAAACACCCGCAAAGCATGATGTGCCACACCCATGGTTCACAGTAGGGATGGCGTTCTTGGGATCAAACTCATCATTTGTCATTGGTCATTGGCAAACTTAAGATGGGCCTTGACATGTGCTGGTTTAAGCAGGGGAACCTTCCGTGGCATGCATGATGTCAAACCCTGACATCGTAGTGTTTTACCAACCTTAGAAACGGTGGTCCCAGGTTGTTTCAGCTCATTGACCAAGTCCTGTCGTGTAGTCCTGGGCTGATTCCTCACCTTTCTAAAGATCATTGAGACTCCACAAGGTGATATCTTGCATAGGGCTCCACTCCAATTGAGATTGACCGTCTAGTTTAGCTTGTTCCATTTTCCAATGATTGGTCCAAAAGTGGACCTTTTTCACCAAGCAATTTCTCCATAGCCCTTTCCAGCCGTGTGGAGTTGTACAATTTTGTCTCTGGTGTCTTTGGACTGATCTTTGGTCTTGGCCATGATACAAGTTTGACTCTTACTGATTGTATGGGGTGGACACGTGTCTTTATGCAGCTCAGGACCGACCTCACACAGGTGCATCTGATTTAGTATAATACATGGAGTGGAGGTGGACTTTTAAAGGCGGACTAACAGGTCTTTGAGGGTCAGAATTCTAGCTGATAGACAGGTGTTCAAATACTTATTTGCAGCTGTATCACACAAAAAAATCATTCAAAAAAATCATACATTGGGATTTCTGGATTTTTCTTTTTATATTATCTCTCTCACAGTGAACATGCACCTATGAAAATTTCACCCCCCTCCATGATTTCTAAGTGGGAGTACTGGCAATATAGCAGGGTGTTCAAATACTTTTTTTCTTCACTGTACATACAAACGGAATTGAATCACATTGTTTTTAGTAGGGCAGCATAATGGACAACTGGTTCGTACATCTGCCTCACAGATCTGAGGACCTCGGTTCAAAATCGGCCTCACCTGTGTGGAGTTTGGAAGTTCGCCCTGTAGCTGTGTGGGTAGTCTCTAGGTATTTAAGTTTCCTTCCACATGCATGGTAAATTACTGTAATTGGGCACAAGTGTGAATGCAAATGCAAAATATTGCCTATATGTGCCCTGCGATTGACTGGTGTACTCTGCCTCCCTATATGAACAATTAAAATTTACTTAATGAGGAAATCAAATGATGCTGAACGAACCTCCAAATTATTGTTTTTCATATGGTGCCAATGATAACTTCAATCGAAGTGTAGTTTGAACACTCAAAAGCCCTTTTTATCTATCTATCTATCTATCTATCTATCTATCTATCTATCTATCTATCTATCTATCTATCTATCTATCTATCTATCTATCTATCTATCTATCTATCTATCTATCTATCTATCTATCTATCTATCTATCTATCTATCTATCTATCTATCTAGCTAGCTAGCTGTTTATTTATTTATTTATTTATTTAAAGCGGGTGTGTTTTGGTCTGGTATTTGTCCTGGTTTACAATTTAAGTGTTTCTTCAGGTTGTGGTCATTAAATGATTCTTCAGGAATTTTTGGTAAAGAGTAGAATTCATGGTCCCATCAATCACAACAAGTTGTCCAAGTCCTTCAGTAGCAAAAAAGCCCAAGACGACCACAAATACTTTTTCCATCCATCCATTCATCCACTTTCCAAGCCACTTATCCTCACAAGGGTCGTGGGAAGACTGAAGCCTATCTGAGCAATCTTTGGGCGAAAGGTAGACTACATCCTGCACTGGTCACTAGTACATTTTTTTTCCATTCGTCAAAAACACCACATCAACCTGAAAATATTGGAACCTCTGTCTGTGTTTTTTGCTTATCTGGTCTTTTTTTTATCCTATTAACCGAAACAAAGCTTGATAAAATATGAAGATTATGGAAACAAACAAACAAAAAATACACCACAAGTAAGAAAACGCATTCAAAACAGTGAGCTTCACCATACATACCATTTTGATGTACAGTCTAACATAACTAAATTAATAAAATCCAGAGTAAAGATACATATATATACATACATATACAAGCATGTATAGTTATTTAATCCTACTCATGCTTTATCGTGTTTACTGATATTCACACTTGTCCCAGAAGTAAGTAATATTTTTGTGCGTATCTATGAAGATCATTTGTGGAGAATCACACGTGGATACTACAGAGTTGATGTTGACATCTGATACGACGCAGCAATGATCCTAACCTGAAGTTGCATCATAAATCGTCAGACAATTATTAAATGGTGGAATGTCGTCAACATACCTAATGTCGTCATTCACGCATATCCCCCCCCCCCCCCCCCACGCTGAGACCATCACCATTATTTTAATCGTTGGCATTGACACCCCCCCGAGTCCGCTGAAGCCTGTGATATCACGAAGGGCATGTTGTTTCAGACAGCAGCACAGATGACTGCTCCACCCCCCCAGTCCCCTTGCTTGGTAAGACAGTAAAACTGTGATGAAGCTAGTAAATAACGGAAATCTTTCACCATGCTCTTCCGGTGCAGGACACTCGCACGTCATAAGCTTTTGAATGGTGATCCCGGAAATAGCAGGATCTGTGGTAGAGACGGAATTTTAATACAGATGTGATATTTTGTTTCTACCCCATACTCCCCAATCCACCCCCTACCCTGGGCCTCATGCAGCATTTGAGGCTGACTGATCACTCTGTAGCTTCCTCGTGCGTCATGCTTATTACCTACAGTGAAGAAAATAAGTGTTTGAACACCCTGCTATATTGAAAGTTCTCCCACTTATAAATTATGGAGGGGTCTGGAATTTTCATCGCAGGTGCATGTCCACTGTGAGAGAGATAATGTAAAAAGAAAGATCCAGAAATAACAATGTATAATTTTTTAAACAATTTATTTGTATGATAAAGCAGCCAATAAGTATTTTAACACATATCTATCAGCTCGAATTCTGACCCTCAAAGACCTGTTAGTCCGCCTTTAAAAGACCACCTCCACTCCATGTATTATCCTGAATCAGATGCACCTGTGTGAGGTCGTTAGCTGCATAAAGACCCCTGTGTACCCCCATACAATCAGTAAGACTCAAATTTTTAACATGGCCAAGACCAAAGATCTGTCCAAAGACACCAGAGACAAAATTGTACAACTCCACAAGGCTGGTAAGGGCTATGGAAAAATTGCCAATCATCTTGGTGGAAAAAAGGTCCACTTTTGGATCAATCATTAGAAAATGGAAGAAGCTAAACATGACGGTCAATCTCAATTGGAGTGGATGGAGCCCCATGTAAGATATCACCTCGTGGGGTCTCAATGATCCTTAAAAAGTGAGGAATCAGCCCAGGACTACACAACAGGACTTGGACAGTGACCTGAGAAGAGCTGGGACCACCGTTTCCAGGGTGACTGTTGGTAATACACGAAGACGTCATGGTTTGAAATCATGCATGGCACGGAAGGTTCCCCTGCTGAAACCAGAACATGTCAAGGCCTGCCTTAAGTTTGCCAATGACCATTTGTATATTACAGAGGAGTCATGGGAGAAGGTTTTGGGGTCAGATGAGACTAAAATGGAACATTTTGGTCATAATTCCACTAAACGTGTTTGGAGGAAGACGAATGATGAGTTCCATCCCAAGAAGACCATCCCTATTGTGAAGCATGGGGGTGGTAGCATTATGCTTTGGGGGTGTTTTTCTGCACGTAGGACAGGACGACTCCACTGTATTAAGGGGAGGATGACCGCGGCCATGTATTGTGAGATTTTGGGGAACAACCTCTTTCCCTCAGTCAGAGCATTGAAGATGGGTTGTGGCTGGGTCTTTCGACATGACAATGACCCGAAGCACACAGCCAGGAAAACCAAGGAGTGGCTCCATAAGAAGCATATCAAGATTCTGGTGTGGCCTAGCCAGTCTGCAGACCCAAACCCAATAGAAAATCTTTGGAAGGATCTGAAACTCCCTGTTTCTCAGCGACGACCCAGAAAGCAGTCTGATCTAGAGAAGATCTGTGTAGAGGAGTGGACCAAAATCCCTCCGGCAGTGTGCGCAAACCTGGTGAACAACTACAGGAAAAGTTTGACCTCTGTAATTACAAACAAGGGCTACTGTACCGAATATTAACACTGTTTTTCTCAGGTGTTCAAATACTTATTTTCAGGTGTATCACACAAATAAATTGTTAAAAAAATCATACATTGTGATTCCTGGATTTTTCTTTTTCGATGATCTCTCTCACAGTGGACATACACCTACAATGAAAATTTCCGACCCCTCCATGATTTCTAGGTGGGAGAACTTGCAATATAGCAGGGTGTTCAAATACTTGTTTTCTTAACTGTATAATGGGAAGAGCTGCACGTGTGGGCTGTTTCTTTGTGTAACACACACTAATTCCCCCCTTTAACAATATATCATATTAATATTCTACAGAGACGGTACTTGAATTGCAATAGAGTATCAGGTGATGTGCACAGCTGCAACTTTGACTTTGAAGGCAGATACCTAGATGTAGTAAATCAGAACAACAGGGCGAGAAAAAAATACCTGTTGAAAATTTAATAACACTCTTCAAGCATTTTCAGAAAGGTTGCCAATCTGCTTACAAAAAAGTCACATCCATTTTAGATATAATGTAAAGGTGAAACATTCTGCCGCCACTCTTGAGAGGCTCTGTCAGCTGTGTGACAGTACTTTATGTGCTATAGATTTGTGTCACATTTCACTGAAATGTACCCAAAAGCTGAATCACATTCAGATTAAGACAAAAAAATCACTGAGAATAGACGATTCAAAAAGGTATAAATCTACCAACTGGAAACGCTTAACCAAAACTTGTACGGTAATTCTTGCAATTGCACAAGAAAAAATCTGCTTTGTTAAACTGGAAAGATGAACACGATATCAACATTAAGCAATGGCGAAATACTTTCATAAAGTATACAACATTAGAAACGATCTCTGCCAAAAGTAATCAGCACATTGAGAAATATTGGTCATCTTCCATTAAACTGGTGAACCTTAGCTGGAGGTGTGGAGGGCCCCCCATTTTCTCTGCTATCATCCAGCCAGCCAGCCTGGGGCAGGCCTGCAGGAGTCTAACCTCTTCACACATTTTTAGTACTCACACTGTACATACTTCACATACAGGGCATATTTAAGTTCAAGTGACTTTATTGTCAGATGTCTGATACATACATGACGTAGAACGTACTTGAAATAATATTCCTCTCAGATCTGTGTTGCTAAAATAGACTAAACAGCTAAAAA